>NC_083098.1:108539292-109139292 GCF_949774975.1 Lagenorhynchus albirostris | reverse complement strand
GCTGTCATTCCACTTTTGTGTTCACAGTGTGTAGCCATTTCACAGTGTGGAGTGAACCCACGTTGCCTCTACGTGGGGGACTGCTGAAGCAGGGGGCTCCTCAGGGCTGTAACCTTGGCTCAGGCACATGTTCATTTCAAACTCGGCATCATCAACATTTCAGCACCTTCCTTTACAGCTAAGCTCTCTGGGAGCCCAAAATAGATACTATTTGAAAAGCTTTTGCATATATTTCCATTCCAATGTTTTTTGTTTTTTCCAAAATTAGAAAAGAAAAAAGAAAACAGATACTATCTCCTTGCAACCAATCAATCCAAAATATGTCTGTGTAAATGTGTTTGTCTAAAATGCCCCATCCTCTTCAGTGCTTTATCATCACCTATAGAAATTGCCAAATGATGAAAATGTGACAAAAATCGTTTGCTGCATAAGGTGAAATCATGCCATGTTTGTCTTTCTCTGTCTCACTTACATGTGCAATCTAAAAAACAAAACAAACAAAGCAAGACAAAACCCAGACTCACAGATACAGAGAACAGATTGGTAGTTGCCAGAGAGGAGTGAGGTTGTTGGGGGAGGGAATGGGTAAAAGGGATCAAGAAGTACAAACTTGCAGTTATAAAATAAAAAAGTCATGGAAATGTCAAGTATAGCATGGAAATGTAGTCAATAATATTGTACTAACCATGTATGGTGACAGGTGGCAGCTAGACTTATGTGGTGGTCATTTGGAAATGTACACCAATGTCGAATCACTACATTGTACATCTGAAACTAATATAATGTTTTATGTCAATTGTACTTCAATAAAAAAGATGTTTTGCTTCAAGTTGAGATGTTTTGTTGGAATTCATCACACAAGACCAAAGAGTTTCCTGTACTGGAACAAAAGAGTGACATGTGTGATATATGAATATCCCTAAAACTCATGACATTTCTGCTTTGCTGGGTTGAAGTTGGCTGCATATTTTTTGGGGGGTGTGGGGTGGATTTTATAGCATTTATGATTTGCTGAATTAACAGCATAATTTAACAAGTTAGAATATCCTGAATATTTTATTAGTTGGGAAGAGAAGCAAAGAGTGAGAAAAAGATAATTAACATTTCTTGTACATCTATTTTGCCCAGATGCCGTAATAGACTATACATGCATTATTGTTTAATCCTCACAAAACACTCGTGACCTAAGAGTTATGTGCCCACTTCACAGATAAGTTGAAGTCTTAAACCTGCAATTCCATGAAAGTATTATAGGAAGTTTAGACCACATTTTTCCAAGATGAGGGAATTATCACATTCCATTGGTGTCAAATAGGGACTTTCCAGGATAGGAATAAAATAAGAAGAATGAATGTGCTGCCAATATTTATATATTATTTTGTGTAGCTCAAGTAAGCAATTAAGAATAGATTTCATACGCATTTGTTCAAAGCATGTTGTGAACTCTGCATTTGAGTCTGGTCTGGCTTAAGATATAGGTTAGAAGATACAGAGAAAAATACAGCCTCATTATGTCATGGTCACACTGAGTTATTGATTCCAAGCTGTGTCCTCACCTTCTCCACCAGCTATCTTCATTAGTCTTGGTTCCATATGCCTTTGGCAGTTTCGAGATATTAAGTCAATGACCAAGACTTTGCCAAGAGTCAACACTGGTTAGTACAGGGAAGGGTTAGCACCAAAGACAATTTTCAAAACAGCTTCAAAAATGTTTTCAGCGATGGCTCCCCTGCTGGTAGGAATGCATAGCCCCTTATAGGGCAATTAAGAAACTAGTCACATCCTTTTGCATGTAGATGCTGAAAATATCACTTATATTACTTTCTTAAATCACATGTGCCTGTGTCTGAATAAATGTGTCTATTATGTGTTTATTTCTGGAGCTTACATTTATGTCATTAAAATATAATTTAATATCAGGTGATAATATTCAGTGATAGATAGGTCTATATCAATATGTTAAATTATATAAAAGTATCTTATAACATACCATGTGTTAGGCTGAAAACCTGAAATGTGTGAGTGTGTGTATGTGTCCGTGTGTGTATTTAGAAGCCAAATGCATATAATTTCTATAATTTGAGCAATGGAAATATATTAATTTCACACTGTAGCCCAAGGGAAAAAGATAAACAGAAGCTATAACTCTGGGGAAAAGTATTTTAAAACTCCTATTTAAAATAGCAAAGTGAGATGATCAATTAAAGTGCCAGAAGTTCAAGAAGTTAATTGATATCCAGTCCACTAAGAGCATTCAATGTCAAAGTAATATCTTAATTATAAGCCTCATGCAACTTTCATCTGTTTAACATTTGCTGCTAAGGACAAGCTGCGTATAATTTTGTCCCATTAAAACATACCAGTTCAGGAATCAGAGGAGTAGGTTATAGCTCAAAGAAGATTGCTGCTTATAGATAGGAGAAAATTTGGCTGTTTGGTTTATGTTTTGATAGCAATTTTATGGCAATGTACTATGATTTTTTTCATTTATTTTCTTTATTTTAAATTTAAATAGGTACTTGACATCAGTGAAGGAACAGCAAATCACAGAGCAAAAATATGGAATTAGCAAGGGTGAAGATTTGTAAGTAAAACAATTCACTACTATCATCTCATCGGTTTTCTGTGTCTGATATAAACTACTACTAATATTTTTATTATGTTTTTTACAAGTGAATAAGTTGACTTTTTAAAAATTAACTTTATTGAGGTAAAATTTACATAAAATCAAATTCACTTATTTTAAATTTTCCATAAGTTTTGATAATGTATATACCTGTACAAACACTACTATAACCCTCACACTAGATACATACATATATAAATATGCTCAGTACACACACATTTAATACATACATATATATATATATATATATATATAAATTGTACATGTATTTGGTTATGTAATGAGTAGTGAAACTCGAGTTTACAAATGACATGGTGATGTAGTATGAAACACATTCAACTGGAAATCAGGAAACCTGAAAATTGGTGTTTGAGGGTGGTTGTTAAATAGATGCTTCTTGTATAACCAGGGTCTGAACCCACTGAGAAATAAGGTAAAATAATAAAGTTAATAGTAGAGAGTTCTGAGCAGAATCCATCTTGTGCAGGTTTACGAGTCGATTATATCCATGTCTTCCCAATTCCTTCTTCAACTATGTTTAGTGTAGTAGGTTGAAATAAGCCCAGGTGTGGTTATGTATAGCACAGAACTTTGCAGATGCTACAGATCTGGGTTTTTTGTTTGTTTGTTTGTTTCCCTTGTATAGTTAGTTGTAGGACATTTACCAGCACACCCCCCTGTTCAGAGATCAAAATATTACTGTTATTACTGATAAAGCCAGCATTGGTGAAATGGGCTACCTGATGCTTAACTTTGGATACAGACTTCCCATTCCCATCCAGGCAACAATGGAGCTGTGAAGTCCATTTCCACAGTGGCTGGGGTCTCTAACGAATTCACTGCACAGCCAAGGGCTGTCAACACTCATGCTCTACACAAGCAGGCCAGCTCCAGAGAAAAAGAAGGACATCTTTTCTATATATGCCTTGTTCTCACTTCTGCGTGCACCAAGCAGACAAGCAATCCATCTCCCAAGGAAGGAAGGTGAGGAGTCAAAGAGGGGACAGATGTTTTATGCTAATGGAGCCCTTCCACTTGAAAGAAAATAGCAAATGTGGGGGAGAATACTCTCATCCCTGCCATGCACCCCAAGACTGGATCTAAGCCTATTCTGTTTCTCAAGTTCTTGGGCCCCTTATCAGTGCTGTTATGAGTAGTTTCCACTTCTTTAAAATAATTTTTAAAAATTGCCTCAGATAATCTGAAAAAGCTCTCTGAGTGCCACATTTCTACTCTTTACAATTCTAAGTTTCTATATCTGTAGTTTGCTACAACAAAAGCTTGAAGTTTATTTCAATACATTTATAAATTCTAAACAACTGAGCCGTTCCATTCAATAGCCTACCTTTCGGCAGGTCACTTTTGAAAACTTTTAACAGAGGGTAAATGGGAAGAGTGCCCTGACCTTCTTTTATACGGGACCAAAGTCAGAATGAAGAAATAAATTGTTATATTAATATAAATATATATGTATATTCATAATATATTAATACATGTAATGTATCTGTTCTATCTTACCATTTAGCAACTGAAGTAAATCTTTCTTTTCCCTCCTGAATTAATGGTCGGAAAGAATTGCCTTTTCACGTGAAGAAATCTCTAGGTGCAGATTTCTGTTGATTTGATATTATTCAGTAATTGTTAAGAGGGTCAGAGGTCCTCAGGTATGTAATTGTCCATCTTCTGTGCTTCTACTTCTTTCACAGTTCCTGTCATTCACTAATGTAACTTGTTTCTCATCAGCCCATTAGTTCCTTAAGGACAGGGCTGTGTCTTTCATCTGTATCCTGAATGTCCAGTGCAGTACTTGGCATGGCAAGGGTTTGCAGTGTTTACTAGGTGTCTCAGGGAAGGCATAGTGAGTAGAGACACTCTGAAGTCTTTGCTTACCATATGGTCTAAAGTACATATGCTTATCAGGACATCTAGCTTCCATGCCTTGATATCTAGGAGTTTCAGGAAAAAAATCCAACAATAGGAAAAAACAAAAGATCAATTATTGTGTGTTTTAACCCCTGAGCCCAACTCAGTTCCATATTCTACACTACCTTGTATATTATTAATGGAATTCCTCAAACATTGAGAGAAAATGAGGACTCAAATGAGCATGATTGCAAGGACTGATGTGGAAATGTTTGATCTTCTAAAATATGGGAAAAACTCTCTGCAGGAGGCAGGACATCTTTGCAGTGTGACGACTGCTGATGTTTATAATTGCTATCAAGTGAGAGCAACCAGAGGCAGTGATTTTCAAAATCAAATTTTAATTATAAAGAGAAAGCCAAATAGAAAGACAAAGCAAATTTTCCAATTTAGCTCTTACTTAACTAGAAGCAGCACTAAGTAAAAAAATAAATTATTTGTAAAATCACTCAATGAATATTTGTGATTTCTCTGAAGTCCTTGGTTTTATTTGCACACACTTGGGGATACATTTGGTTTTAATAATCATCAGGTTTTTTTTACTGAGGTATAGTTGATTTACAGATTATATTAGTTTCAGGTATAAAACATAATGATGCAAAATTTTTTAGCTTATACTCCATTTAAAGTTATGAAATAGTGTCTGTATTCCCTGGGATGTATAACATATTCTTGTAGTTTATATATTTTATACATAGTAGTTTGTACCTCTTAATCCCCTACCCCATCTTGCTCCTCCTCCCTTCCCTTTCCCCATTGATAACCACTAGTTTGCTCTCTATATCTGTGAGTCAGCTTCTGTTTTGTTATATTCATTCCTTCATCTATTTTTTAGATTCCATATATGTGTTAACATACAGTATTTGTCTTTCTCTGCCTGACTTGTTTCACTAAGCATAATTCCCTCCATCCATGTTCTTGCAAATGGCAAAATTTCATTTTTTTATGGTAGTACAGTGTGTATATATATACACATGTCACATCTTTATCCATTCATCTGTTGATGGACACTTAGGTTGCTTCCATATCTAGGCTACTGTAAATAATGCTGCTATGAACATTGGGGTGCATGTATCTTTTCCAATTAATGTGTTCATTGTATTCCAATATATACCCAGAAGTGGAATTTCTGAATCATATGGTAGTTCTATTTTTAGTTTTCTAGGAACCTCCACACTGTTTTCCACAGTGGCTGCACAAATTTACATTCCCACCAACAGGGTTCCTTTGTCTCCAGATCCACATCTGTTATTTGTGGTCTTATTGATAATAGTAATTCTGACAGGTGAGAGGTGATATCTCATTGTTGTTTCAATTTGTGTTTCTCTGAAGATTAATGATGAGCATCTTTTCCTATGCCTGTTAGTCATCTGTATGTCTTCTTTAGAAAAATGTCTATTCAGGTCTTCTACCCATTTTTTAATCAAGTTGTTTGTCTTTTTGATATTGAATTATATGAGCTGTTTATGTTACATATGTGAATATATTTAAAAATATATTTAGATATTAACCTCTTATCGGTCATATCATTCACAAATATTTTCTTCCATTCTGTAGGTTTTCTTTTCGTTTTGTCAGTCGTTTCCTTTGCTGTGCCAAAGCTTTTAAGTTTACTTAGGTTCCATTTGTTTATTTTTGTTTTATTTCCTTTGCCTTAGGAGACAGATCCAAAATAATTGTTATGATTTATGTCAAAAAGTGTTCTGCCTATGTTTTCTTCTAGGAGTTTTATGGTTTCTGGTCTTACATTTAGGTCTTCAATCCACTTTGAGTTTATTTTTGTATATGGTGTGGTAGAATGTTCTAATTTAATTCTTTTACATGTAGCTGCTCAGTTTTCCAGTACCACTTACTGAAGAGACTGTGTTTTCCTCATTGTATATTCTTGCCTCCTTTGTTGTAGATTAATTGACCATAAGTGTGTGATTTATTTCTGGGCTTTCTGTTCTGTACCATTGATCTATGTGTCTGTTTCTGTGCCAGCACCATACCATTTTGATTACTGTAGCTTTGTAGTATAGTTAGAAATCAGTATATATCTGCTTCAGACACGGACCTCCTGCTAATTTTATCCTTTGAAAATAGCACTCTGGACTGTGTGTGATTTCACCATTCTCCTTCCCCTAAATAAAAGACAATCCTCATTGTTTGGCCTATGACATACTTCTTGGGTTTAGTACCTTGTTCCCATACTCACTCCCAGGGCTTCCTCTTTTTTTTTTTTTTTTTTTTTTTTTGCGATACGCGGGCCTCTTACTGTTGTGGCCTCTCCCGTTGTGGAGCACAGGCTCTGGATGCACAGACTCAGCGGCCATGGCTCACGGGCCCAGCCGCTCCATGGCATGTGGGATCCTCCCAGACCAGGGCACGAACCCGCGTCCCCTGCATTGGCAGGTGGACTCTCAACCACTGCGCCACCAGAGAAGCCCCAGGGCTTCCTCTTGTCTTTTCTTTTCCTATTGTGCTTGTCTTTTCCTGTTATTCAGGAACTAGTGTGATCTTTGCAGGATTCAGAGCTTTAATTAACTCTCTACTGGGTTGCATTACATGAAAATATAGTAGATTAATTTACAAATTATTTATTAACCACCTGTTACATGCCAGGTACTGTACACTGCTGCAAAAAACAAACTTTCATAGCATATTTTTTCAATTATATTTCTTGACAGTCTCAGATATGTATTGATCATATTGTCTATTTACACAGGAATATTGACTGGTCCCTGTGTGTGCTGAACTCTGTCTTACCTCAATGTCTTTGCACATTCTAATTCATATGCTGAGAATATCATAACCTAGTTTCCATTTGGTGAACTCTTATTCATCTTTAAGGACCAATTCATGTATCAACTTTTCTTCATAACTGTATCTCACTACCTCTAAGCTTACTTAATGGTTATCTCTTCTGGGTTCCCTCAATCTTTATGCTAATCTCTATGATAGTACATGCCTGATTACATGAGAATTGCAGCAATAGACTAGTGTTTCTTTACAGTAGAGATTCTTACTTAATTGTATTTATAATTTTAATATACTGTAACATCCCTGAAATTTACTTCTTTCATGTGTTTCTTCATGAAAGAAATATTTACCAAGGATGCCTGAGCAGACACTCAATCCATCTAATATTCCTTGAATATAGCACAAGAACAAAAAATTATAATACCCGGAACTCAATAAGGATAAACTTTGGGGTTAAAAGGATGAGTACAATTTTGACTACCATGTTCTAGCATCCTTTACTTTGGAGAACTTTCCTATCATTACATTATGTTTGTTTGTTTGTTTGCTAAACAGTATAACCAATGTAAAACACATACCCCATGACTGACACAGAATAAATACTTCAAAATTACTGATTATTGAATGAAAGATTTCATGAACTCTGGCTTACCAATTGCATGACTTATCATGATATCTTGATAAGCCCAGTCCGATGAGGCACATCATCTGGTGTTAATCTCACACATTTACAAGGAAAGCAAAGTTGTATTACTGCATTATTTTATTTCCTTTCAGAAAAATAAAAAGAAAAGCAATAGAGACTAAATAAAAATTTAAATTAAATAAGTGCTGTTTTCCACTTAGAATAGGCAATGCCTTGAGTGAATGCAGATCAGTTATCTACTCCCAAATGTGGATATTATCAATAATTCACTTAATCTTATTTTTCCATTCAAGTAGGAGAGTGCTAATTAAAAACAAAACAAAAACAAAAATAACAGGTTATGCTGGCCTCCAAAGCCACTGATTTTGTGTGTGGCCCAGTTTTCCCTTTGCTGAGTTTTTTGCTTTTTGTTTTGTTTTGTTCTGTTTGTCTCTTTTATACTCAAAGGAAACAGATGTGAACTTTGAATCCACATTCACTCCAGATAACCATATAAGGGTTGGTCTTACCTTGGGAGAAGAAACATAACAACCTCCTGGTTACACATCAAAATAATTATTGCTTTCTGACTGGGGTAAATGGGTGGTGGCTTTATCACCCTATTAGAGGTTTCCTATGACTCTGACCAAACAGGCTACTTCTACTTTGAAAAGATTACTGTTTGATTTACTATACATTGAGGTCACCACAGTACATAACCCAGAATCACTGATTAAATATTTATTGAGTATCTTTATTTTAAACACAATGTTGGGTGTGGCTGAAGCAGCAACTTTTGGTACCAAATTTCTTATAGTCAAGAAATGATCAATCTTATAGAAGTGACACTACACATTTTCAAAAACTGCAATCAAATTTGATATGTAATCTATGTACAAGAAAAAACAGATAACATATTCTCTAGAAATTTAAAGAGGTTTTGATCACTTGGGTTGTGGTCCTCACTGATTACAGGACAGAGTATTTTAGTTGAGTACTAAACATTGACTTGCAATCTAATCAAGTCTGAGGATGCCACATATCATTTCTCCACACTGGAAATTTAAAAACAAAATCATACACTGCTGGGGAAAGATGGCGGAGTAGAAGGACGTGCACTCACTCCCTCTTCAAGAGTACCAGAATCACAACTAACTGCAGAAAAATCATCAACAGGAAGATACTGGAACTCACCAAAACAGATACCCCACATCCAAAGACAAGGGAGAAGCCACAATGAGATGGTAGGAGGGGCACAATCACAATAAAATCAAATCCCATAACTGCTAGGTGCGTGACTCACAAACTGGAGAACACTTATACCACAGAAGTCCACCCACTGGAGTGAAGATTCTCAGACCCACATCAGGCTTCCCAACCTGGGGGTCTGGCAACGGGAGGAAGAATTCCCAGAGAATCAGACTTTGAAGGTTAGTGGGATTTGATTATAGGACTTCAACAAGACTGGGGGAAACAGAGGCTCTACTCTTGGAGGGCACACACAAAGTAGTGTGCACATCAGGATCCAGAGGAAGGAGCAGTGACAGACACCATAGGAGACTGAACCAGACCTACTTGCTAGTGTTAGAGGGTCTCCTGCAGAGGCAGAGAGTGGCTGTGTCTCACCATGAGGACAATGACACTGGCAGCAGAAGTTCTGGGAAGCACTCCTTGGCGTGAGCCCTCCCAGAGTCTGCCATTAGCCCCAACAAAGAGCCCGGTAGGCTCCAAGGTTGGGTTGCATCAGGCCAAACAACCAAAAGGGAGAGAACCCAGCCCGACCCATCAGCAGACAAGTGGATTAAAGTTTTACTGAGCTCTGCCCACCATAGCAACAACCAGCTCTACCCATCACCAGTCCCTCCCATCAGGAAACTTGTACAAGCCTCTTAGATAGCCTCATCCACCAGAGGGCAGACAGCAGAGGCAAGAAGAACTACAGTCCTGCAGCCTGTGGAACAAAAACCACATTCACAGAAAGATAGACAAGATGAAAAGGCAGGGTGCTATGTACCAGATGAAGGAACAAGATAAAACCCCAGAAAAACAACTAAATGAAGTGGAGATCCTCAACCTTCCAGAAAAAGAATTCAGAATAATGATAGTGAAGGTGATCCAGGACCTCGGAAAAAGAATGGAGGCAAAGATTGAAAAAATGCAAGAAATGTTTAACAAAGACCTTGAAGAATTAAAGAACAAACAAACAGAGATGAACAATACAGCAACTGAAATGAAAAATACACTAGAAGGAAGCAATAGCAGAATAACTGAGGCAGAAGAACAGATAAGTGACCTGGAAGACAGAATGATGGAATTCACTGCTGCAGAACAGAATAAGGAAAAATGAATGAAAAGAAATGAAGACAGCCTAAGAGACCTATGGGACAACATTAAACGCAACAACATTCACATTATAGGGGTCCCAGAAGGAGAAGAGAGGGAGAAGGAACCTGAGAAAATACTGGAAGAGATTATAGTTGAAAACTTACTTGGAAATAGCCACCCAAGTCCATGAGGTGCAGAGAGTGTATACAGGATAAAGCCAAGGAGAAACACACCAAGACGCATAGTAATCAAATTGGCAAAAATTAGAGACAAAGGAAAATTATTGAAAGCAGCAAGGGAAAAATGACAAATAACATACAAGGGAACTCCCATAAGGTTAGCAGCTGATTCTCAGCAGAAACTCTAAGAGCCAGAAGGGAGTGGCATGACATATTTAAAGTGATGAAAGGGAAGAACCTACAACCAAGGTTACTCTACCCAGCAAGGATCTCACTCAGATCTCACTCAGATTTGAGAAATCAAAAGCTCTAGAGATAAGCAAAAGCTAAGAGAATTCAGTACTACCAAACTAGCTCTATAACAAATGCTGAAGGAACTTCTCTAAGTGGGAAACACAAGAGAAGAAAAGGACCTACAAAAACAAACCCAAAACAATTAAGAAAATGGGGATAGGAACATACATATCGATAATTACCTTAAACATGAATGGATTAAATGCTCCAACCAAAAGACACAGGCTCACTGAATGGATAAAAAAACAAAACCCATATATATGCTGTCTAAAAGAGACCCCTTCAGACCTAGGGACACAGACAAACTGAAAGTGATGGGATGGAAAAAGATATTCCATGCAAATGGAAATCAAAAGAAAGCTGGAGTAGCAATACTCATATCAGATAAAGTAGACTTTAAAATAAAGAATGTTATAAGAGACAAGGAAGGACACTACATAATGATCAAGGGATCAATCCAAGAAGAAGATATAACAATTATAAATATATATACACCTAGCAGAGGAGTACCTCAGTTCATAAGGCATTTGCTAATAGCTATAAAAGAGGACATCAACAGTAACAGTAATAGTGGGGAATTTTAACACCTCACTTACACCGATGGACAGATCATCCAGACAGAAAATTAATAAGGAAACACAAGCTTTAAATGACACAATTGACCAGATAGATTTAATTGATATTTATAGGACATTCCATCCCAATATAGCAGATTACACTTTCTTCTCAAGTGCGCAAAGAACATTCTCCAGGGTAGATCACATCTTGGGTCACAAATCAAACCTCAGTAAATTTTTAAGAAAATTGAAATCATATCAAGCATCTGTTCTGACCACAATGCTATGAGATTAGAAATGCCAGGGAAATTTATAGGGAAAAAATTACAGGGAAAAAAACATAAAAAAAAAAAAACACATGGAGGCTAAACAATACGTTACTAAATATCCAAGAGATCACTGAAGAAATCAAAGAAGAAATCAAAAAATACCGAGAGACAAATGACACTGAAAACACGATGATCCAAAATCTATGGAATGCAGCAAAAGCAGTTCTAAGAGGGAAGTTTATAGAAATACAAGCCTACCTCAAGAAACAAGAAAATTCTCAAATAAACAATCTAACTTTACACCTAAAGGAACTAGAGAATGAAGAACAAACAAAACCCAAAGTTAGCAGCAGGAAAGAAATCATAAAGATCAGAGCAAAAATAAATGAAATAGAAACAAAGAAAACAATAGCAAAGAACAATAAAAGTAAAAGGTGGTTCTTTGAGAAGATAAACCAAATTGATAAACCATTAGCCAGACTGATCAGGAAAAAGAGGGAGAGGACTCAAATCAATAAATTCAGAAATGAAAAAGCAGAAGTTACAATAGACACTGCAGAAATAGAAAGCATCCTAAGAGGCTACTACCAGCAACTCTATGCCAATAAAATGGACAACCTGGAAGAAATGGACAAATTCTTCGAAAGGTATAACCTTCCAAGACTGAACCAGGAAGAAGTAGAAAATATGAACAGACCAATCACAAGTAATGAAATTGAAACTGTGATTAAAAATCTTCCAACAAAGAAAAGTTCAGCACCGGAGGGTTTCACATTTGAATTCTATCAAACATTTAGAGAAGAGCTAACACCCATCTTTCTCAAACACTTCCAAAATATTTCAGAGGAAGGAATACTCCCAAACTCATTCTATGAGGCTACCATCACCCTGATACCAAAACCAGACAAAGATACTACAAAAGAAGAAAATTACAGACCAATATCACTGTTGAATATAGATGCAAAAATCCTCAGCAAGATACTAGCAAACAGAATCCAACAACACATTAAAAGGATCATACACCATGATCAAGTGGAATTTATCCCAGGGCTGCAAGGATTCTTCAATATACGCAAATCAATCAATGTGATACACCGTATTAACAAATTGAAGAAGAAAAACCATACGATCATCTCAATAGATGCAGAAAAAGCTTTTGACAAAATTCAGCACCCATTTATGATAAAAACTCTCCAGAAAGTGGGCATAGAGGGAACCTACCTCAACATAATAAAGGCTATATACGTCAAACCCACAGCCAACATTGTTCTCAGTGGTGAAAATCTGAAGCCATTTCCTCTAAGATCAGGAACAAGACAAGGATGTCCACTCTCACCACTATTATTCAACATAGTTTTGGAAGTCCTAGCCACAACAATCAGAGAAGGAAAAGAAATAAAAGGAATGCAAATTGGAAAAAAGAAGTAAAACTGTCACTGTTTGCAGATGACATGATAATATACATAGAGAATCCTAAAGATGCCACCAGAAAATTACTAGAGCTAATCAATGAATTTGGTAAAGTTGCAGGGTACAAAATTAATGCATAGATATCTCTTGCATTCCTATACACTAATGAAGAAACACCTGAAAGAGAAATTAAGGAAACACTCCCATTTACCATTGCAACAAAAATAATAAAATGCCTAAGTATAAACCTACTTAGGAGACAAAATACCTGTATGCAGAAAACAATAATACACTGATGAAAGAAATTAAAGATGATACAAAGAGATGGAGAGATATACCATGTTCTTGGATTGAAAGAATCAATATTGTGAAAATGACTATACTACCCAAAGCAATCTACAGATTCAGTGCAATCCCTATCAAGTTAACAATGACATTTTTTACAGAACTAGAACAAAAAGCCTTAAAATTTGTATGGAGACACAGAAGACCCCGAATAGCCAAAGCAGTCTTGAGGGAAAAAAACGGAGCTGGAGGAATTAGGTTCCCTGACTTCAGACTATACTACAAAGCTACAGTAATCAAGACAATATGGTACTAAAACAAAAACAGAAATATAGATCAATGGAACAGGGTAGAAAGCCCAGAGATAAACCCACAAACATATGGTCAACTAATCTATGACAAAGGAGGCAAGGATATACAATGGAAAAAAGACAGTCTCTTTAATAAATGGTGCTGTGAAAACTGGACAGCTACAAGTAAAAGAATGAAATTAGAACACTCCCTAACACCATACATTAAAATAAAGTCAAAATGGATTAGAGACCTCAATGTAAGACCTGACACTATAAACTATTTGAGGAAAACATAGGAAGAACACTCTTTGACATAAATCACAGCAAGGTCTTTTTTGATCCACCTCCTAGAGTAATGGAAATAAAAACAAAAATAAACAAATGGGGCCTAATGAAACTTAAAAGCTTCTGCACAACAAAGGAAACCATAAATAAGACAAAAAGTCAACGCTCATAATAGAAAATATTTGCAAGCAAATCAAAGGACAAAGGATTAATCTCCAAAATATATAAACAGCTCACACAGCTCAATATTAAAAAAACAAACAACCCAATGCAGAAATGGGCAGAAGACCTAAATAGACATTTCTCCAAAGAAGACATAGAGATGGGCAAGAAGCACATGAAAAGCTTCTCAACATCACTAATTATTAGAGAAATGCAAATCAAAACTACAAAGAGGTATCACCTCACACCAGTTAGAATGGGCATCATCAGAAAATGTACAAACAACAAATGATGTAGAGGGTGTGGAGAAAAGGGAACCCTCTTGCACTGTTGGTGGGAATGTAAAGTGATACAGCCACTATGGAGAACAGTATAGAGGTTCCTTAAAAAACTAAAAATAGAATTAACATATGACCCAGCCATCCCACTACTGGGCATATATGCAGAGAGAAACATAATTCAAAAAGACACATGCACCCCAATGTTCATTGCAGCACTATTTACAATAGCCAGCTCATGGAAGCAACCTAAATGCCCATTGACAGACAAATGGATAAAGAATATATGGTACATATAAACAATGGAATATTACTCAGCCATAAAAAGGAATGAAATTAGGTTATTTGCAGAGATATGGGTGAATCTAAAGACTGTCATACAGAGTGAAGTAAGTCAGAAAGAGAAAAACAAATATCGTATCAACGCATATATGTGGAACCTAGAAAAACTGTACAGATGAATCGATTTGCAGGGCAGAAATTGAGACACAGATGTGGAGAATAGATGTATGGACACCAAGAGGGTAACGTGGTGGGTGGTGGTGGTGGTGCTGTGATGAATTGGAAGATTGGGATTGACATATATACACTAATGTGTACAAAGTGGATAACTAATAAGAACCTGCTGTATAAAAAATATTAAAAATTAAAAAATTAAAAATAAAAATAGGGGCTTCCCTGGTGGCACAGTGGTTGAGAGTCCGTCTGCCGATGCAGGGGACACGGGTTCATGCCCCGGTCTGGGAAGATCCCACATGCCGCGGAGCGGCTGGGCCCGTGAGCCATGGCCGCTGAGCCTGTGCGTCCACAGCCTGTGCTCCACAACGGGAGAGGCCACAACAGTGAGAGGCCCATGTACCGCAAAAAAAAATAATAATAATTTTAAAAAAATTAATTAATAAATAAAATTCAAGAGCAAAGCATAAAAAAAATCATACAAAAAGCAATTTAAGTTTAAAGCAAATATAAGAAATTGAAAAATAGAACATAAACCAATAAAAGTGAAAGTAGGAAAACAATAGAGGAAATCAACATAATCAAAGCTGTTTCTTTGAAAAGATCAATGAAATTTATAAATTCTACTAAGGGTAACTGGAGGGAGAATAAATGAGGAGACACTAATTGCCTATATCAGAGGCAAAATAGGGGCTCATCACTACTCATCTAATAGACATTAAAAGAAAAGAATACTACAAACAACTCTATGTCCACAAGTGTGATAACTTACATGATATGGACCAATTCCTTAAAACACAAACTACCAAGATTCATAAAATGGGATACAGACTATCTGAAAAAACCTACATATATTAATGAAATTAAGTCAGTGATAATAAACTTCAACAAAAAAAGCATCAGACTCCTATGATTTCATTAGTAAATTATACCCAATATTTAAGGAAAATATTCTCCATACTTTATTCCAGAAAATTAGGGGGGAACACTTTTGAATTCTTTGTATGAGGCCCCTATTATATTCATATAAAGACAAGATAAAGATATTACATGAAAGGAAAATTATGGAGCAGGCCAATATCTCTCATGAACAGATGCACAAGTCCCCCCACAATGTTAGCAACTAGAATCCAATAATATATAAAAGATAATTATATGCTATGACCAAGTCAGCTTTATTCCAGGTATGTGAAGTTGTTTCAACATTTGGAAATCAGTAAATGCAATTCACTACATCAACAAGCTAAAGAAGAACAATCAAATCGTCCTATCAATTGACATGGACACATCAAAAGCATTGACAAAATCCAGCACTCATTTATGGTTAAACAAAAGAACAAAATAAAACAAATTCCAGTAAACTAAGAATAGAGGGGAACTTCCTCAACTTGACTAAGAACATACACAGAAGTTCTACAGCTAATACCTTATTTAATGTTGGTAAATTAGATCCTTTCAAAGATTGGAAACCAGGTAAGGATAGCCTCTCTCATCACTTCTATTCTATGCTGGAAGTCCTTGCTAGTGAAATAAGATGAGAAAATAAAATATATAGACTTAAATGGAAGAAGGAAAAAAGTAACTTATTCACAGGTGACATGCTTATCTATGTAGGAAATTCCAAGAAATGGACAAAACACTCCTAGAACTAGTAGGGGAATACAACAAAATTCAAAAATACACAGTTAAAACCAGTTGATTGCCCATATACCAGCAAAGAGTGATTTTGAAATTAAATTAAATTTGAATTTGATTTTAAAAGAAATCAAGACTAATGCCCAAATGTGGAATAAATTGAGCAACAAATTAGAGTAACATTGAATTACTTCCCAAAGTATAAAATAAATATCTGCGGGTCCACACTGATGTAAATAAATGAACAAATATGTAAGGGAGATGAGACAAATCTCAATGCAGAAGAATTTCAAATAATTTATGGAGATATTCCATAAATTCCACACTTCAGAGTTGGAACATAACCCCCAACTCCTTAAGTGTGAGCTGCTCTAAGTGACTTCTTACTAAAGAGTACAGTGTGGAAAAGGGGGATAAATAAGTTTATACTGGAGAAATCTCACGAATACTACTTCAGTTAGGTGGTCAAGGTCAACAGCAATAGTAGTAAGTCATGCTGAATTCTGAGAAAGTGTCACAACCAAAAGGAGCCTCAAGAGTCTAAATATAATATGGCATTATGGAACAGAAAAAGACATTAAGTGAAAAGTAAGAAAATCTGAATAAAATATGGATTTCAACTAATAATAATGTATCAATATTGGCTCATTAATTATAAAAAATTCCCATACTAAAGTAAATATTAATAGGAAAACTATTTGGGGGGATATATGGATATGCAGGAACCATTTGTATTATTGTCCCAATTTTTCTGTAAATTTTAAGCTGGTATAAATAGAAAGTCAAAAATTATCACATTTTCTAAGACATAATTGAGGCTTAATGCTGCAAATGAATCTCTGAGAGAATTTCGCAGTGAAAATATTAAGCTTCTTTTTTCCTTTTCTGTTCCTTAGAAACCTGATGATCTTGGAAAAGTCATTCAATAATTTTTTTAACATTTTTATTAGAGTATAATTGCTTTACATTGTTGTGTTAGTTTCTGCTGTATAACAGAGTGAATCAGCTATACATATACATATATCCCCATATCCCCTTCCTCTTGAGTGTCCCTCCCACCCTCCCTATCCCGCCCCTCTAGGTGGTCACAAAGCACAGAACTGATCTGGCTTTACTAGGCAGCTGCTTCCCACTAGCTAGCTATTTTAAATTTGGTAGTGTATATATGTCAATGCTATTCTCTCACTTCGTCCCAGATTACATTTCCCCCTCCCCATGTCCTCAAGTCCATTCTCTACATCTGCATCTTTATTCCTGTCCTGCCCCTAGGTTCGTCAGAACCATTTTTTATTTTTAGATTCCATATATATGTGTTAGCATACAGTATTTGTTTTTCCCTAACTGACTTACTTAACTCTGTATGATAGACTCTAGGTCCATCCACCTCACTACAAATAACTCAATTTCATTTCTTTTTATGGCTGAGTAATATTCCATTGTATATATGTGCCACATCTTCTTATCCATTCATCTGTCAGTGGACTCTTAGGTTGCTTCTATGTCCTGGCTATTGTAAATAGAGCTGCAATAAACATTGTGGTACATGACTCTTTTTGAATTAGGCAGGTTCTGAATCTGTAAGTCGTAAGATTCAGTCCCATTCCCTTTCAAATTTTAGACTTCACATTTGAACCAGAGGGAAAAAACTGAGGAATAGACCCGTGGGTACAATGTGAAGAAAGATCATTAATTATTTCCTATGTCTCAAGTGAATTACCAAGCACAGTTTTTAACTATTATGGAAGAACTTATTTATTGCCAGACAAGTTTGAAATGAAGTATTTTTGTGAGAACTTAAATATTATAGCTACTTTTCTTCTTTAGTGATAGTCTTACCTTCCAGAAAAGTCTTTTAGTGCCATAAGAATGCAAGGAAAATATAAAACTAAGAAGAAAAATACAAATTCTTTTTTTCCATGGGGCCCAGTGTAGGTAACAAATCAGTTTCAGAATGAGAACAGCATGTCCTAATTTTTCTATTGTTATATGTGCTGCTGTGAAATCCTGCTTGTATAATTCAGGACATGTGCCACATAGTTGACAGAGAGATATAAAACAGTCTAATAACAAGGGGAATCACTAACTATAGCAGAAAATATGGAAATCTCTCTCTCAAGCCTGTCAAGGCCCTTCTTTACTTAGTGTTAAGAGAATCCCTCAGAGATAACACCAGCAAATTTTGAGGAAAACAAGCTTCAAATCATAAAGTAGTAAGTGGTAGGTGATCTAATAAAGTGTGTGAAGTTATAAAAGAGAGAGGGAAAAAAGAGATTAAGCAAATTGTGGAAATTAGTTTTCTGGACATATCACATCTTCTCATTTTAAATGAAAAATAATTATTTGGGAAAATGTGTTTTTTTAATATGAGATTTTGTTATTTTTCTTGTTTTTTTTATTTGTTTTTGCCACACTGTGCAGCACGTGGGATCTTAGTTCCCAGACCAGGGATCGAACCTGCGCCCCGCTGCAATGGGAGTGCAGAGTCTTAACCACTGGACTGCCGGAGAAATCCCAGAGAGAATGTTATTGACTGTTGTATTAGCAGCACAAGACAGAAAAATAAAGCAAGTAATATTTATTCCAAGAATATTTGACAGACCACCTGCTATGTGTCAATATCTCTCTAGATCCTGATAATGCAGGGCCAAAAACAGTAAATAAAAATACAAGTGAATTAGAGATCATATGAAAGTACACTCAAGCAAAACACTCTAGTTACTTCTAGTTACCTCTTCCCCAATCTCTTTTTTTAAATCCTATGGGACATTCCAGGGAATTGAAAACAAACACTCAAATACAAATTTGTGTACAAATAATTGTACACAAATTCTCACAGTAGCTCTATTCAGGATATTCAAAATGTAGAAACAAATCAAAGTCCATTGACAAATGAATGGATAAACAAAATGCATATCTATACAATGAAATATTTTTCATCTGTGATTAAGAATGAAGTACTAACATGTGCTACAACGTGGATAAAGTCTGACAACGTTCCAAGTGAAAGAAGCCAGGTACAAAAGACCGTGTATTGCATGATTTCATTCATATGAAACATCTAGAATAGGTAAATTCCTAAAAACAGAAAGCATAGTGATGATTGTCGGGGCCTTGAGGTGGTAATGAGGACTGGAGAGGGTGGATAGGTTGTTTGTAATGAAGAAGAGATTCTGCAAATTGATAGAGGTGGTGGTTATACTACATGGTGAACATACTAAATGTAGCTGAGTTGTACACTTTAAAATGGTTACTGTTGTGTTATGTGAATTTTATCTCAATAAAAGCATCTATTAAAACAATAATGTTATATGACGTCTGGATGAGCTGAGAATACAAATTGCCTTGCCAACTAAAGTAGATCATTGCACAATTGATTTGTTTGAGATGACCATCAAGATGGCAGAAATCATTTAAATAGCCAAGGCTGGTTGTGTACCCATGTCTAGACATAGTCCCAGCCAGGGCTTTCTTTACTTCAAAATCATTACCAAGTAGATTGTTTTAGGGTTTGGGACCTGGCCCTTGGTTGACTAAATTTACATGATGTGGAAAATGTTGTACAAGAACCAGGAGATAGCAATTCAATTCTAATTTATTTGAAAACTTCAGCTTCTCTTACAGCTGGGAAGAAAAGTGGTGATTTCCAAGAAAGAAATAAGTTATAACATAATTCAGGAGGCCTTCAAATTTCTAGGTTGAAGTCAATGAATAAACTATTCATCCTACATGCTAAAAATATGCATAAGAAATAAATAATCTTTAATTAGAAATTTAAAAGTCTCTGATAAATCTGTCTTTAACCACATAAATCAGATGATCAACTGTTATTTCTTCTTAATGTGTAAACTCATAATGTCTGTAAAGTTGAGATAGTCACTTCCCCCACAGGCATCAGATGTACTGCATATTGGAAATGACTAAGTTCTTGGAAAGGACATATTTATTAAATCCATAAAATGATGCATAAAATCTAGGTTTCTAGAGATTAAAAAATAAGAAAGGGGAGAAACCATAGAAGTCAGACACAATTTGGGAAATAAAAGAGAAATGAGCCCCACCCTATTGATTTCTACATCTTATTTATGTTTGTTTTTTCATAATTAGATTAAAACTATATCCAAAATCCATTTTTCCAAGAACATAGGATCAAAATTTGAGCATCCTTCTTAATCTACTCTTTTGAATACCCTGTCCCACCATCCCATCAAATTAATTACTCCAAGGTCTGTATTTTTTAAATTGTTCTAAGTGAATCTGCTATCCACTCCTATCTCTTTAGTTTTATTATCATATTGGTAGGCATGTTAGTATTCTCCAGAGAAACAGATACACATATGAGATATGATATATGGGTATAGATTATACCTCTACCTCTATCTCTATTTATCTATCTATCTACCTATCTATCTATCTATTTACCTATCTATATCTATTGAGAAAGAGAAAGAGAAAAAGAGAGAAAGAAGATGAGAGAGAAGATTAATTATAAAAATTGGCTCATGTGATTATGGAAGCCAAGAAGTCCCATCTGTAAGCTGGAGAGCTCTGAAAGTCAGTGGTTTAATTCAGTCTGAGTCCAAGAGCTCAAGAACCAGGAGAGCTGGTGTCTGAGGGCAAGAGAAAATGGATGCCTCCTCTCAAGCAGAGAGAGTGAATTCACCCTTCCTTCACCTTTTTGTTCTATTTGCGCCCTCAGTGGCTTGGATGATTCCCACCCACATTGGTGCAGACATCAAACTTTATCCAGTCTACCAATTTAAATGCCAGTATCTTCCTTAAACACCCTCACAAACACATCCAAAAATAAAGTTTTACCAGCTATCAGGGCATTCCTTAGCCTAGTCAGGTTGACACATAAAATTAACCATCAGAGTTGGTAAACAACCTTTATTTGAAAATTTAAAAAGTCAGTGCTAAAGTATGTCATAATTCACATACATCACATTACTGCTATGTTTTATAACATGTTAATTTATTTTGTCTATAAACTGGTCTATAAACAGGGATTTTTGTACATTACAGTGATAAGTTCTTGGAAAATGACATATTATTAATTTTACTGCAATGCTACCAAAAAACTAGTTTGGTTTCTACAGTGATATTGAATATTGTATGAGTTATCTATTTCTATGTCACAAACTACCCCCAAACTGAACCACTGAAAACCATAAGTATTTATTGTTTCACAATTCCTAAGGATCAGAAATTTGGGAGTGGCTTAGCTGGATGGTTTTGGCTCAGAATCTCCATGAGTCAGCAATCAAGACTGCAGACTTGGCTATAGTCATCTCAAGCCTTGACTGGAAGAGGTTCTGTTTCCATAATTGTTGGCAGGCCTTGGGAGATCCTTACAGCTCACCCAGCTGGTAGAAAGCCTCAGAAGATCTTCTGAGTTGACTCATGTAAACCTCTCTGCAGAGCTCTCTCATGACAGGGAAGCTCGCTTCCCCCAGAGCAAGTGATCTAAAAGAGAGCATCCAATATAGAAGCCATCATCTTTTGCAACATAACGTTTGGGATGGGAACCCATCACTTTTGCCATTCTATTCTTGAAGGATGAGTCACTAAGTCCAGCCAACACTTACTTACATGGGGGGATTACACAAGGGAGAGAATATCAGGAGACAGGCATCACTGGGACTTTCTTGAAGGCTTCCTACCACAAAGAGCAAATACATGCTATCAATCCTTATAGCTATTCATGAAAAATGTCTGGACTTTGAATGCAGATCTGGCCACAAAGTATCTTCTGAGAACTTGAGTCATTTTTTTAAACTCTTAGAATTTTGGTTTTCTTGTCTTATAAAACAGTATAATCATACAAATCTCACAAGGGTTTTGGGAAAATCAAATGATGATCTTCAAGGTAGATGCTATGAAGTGATGGCAGAGGGTTGTCACAGGCAATCACCAATCAAAAGAGAGTCCTCTGCTTATTGAAATCTCTTAAGTGCTTCCAAAATGTACACATCAGCATCCTCAGGAGAAGGAGGACAAAAAGCTCTTTTGGCCATTTGATATTGGTTTCTGAGTTATATAAGCCTTAAAATGCTTTATTCCTCATCATCTTCCTCAATCTTGTCTCAGTGGCTACCCTTGATCTTCATACCCTTATCTCTATTAGCTGCTGAGGCATTTAAGATGGGTCACTGCTTGGTGGAAAGACACACCATATATAACCAAGTACTAATAAATTCCCCAATTTTAAAGCAAGTATATTGAAAACATAGGTGCTAGTGGATTTTCTAATCATCCCTAAAGTTTGGAAAAACAACTGAATTGGTACTATACCATGTCTTTTTAAACTTACAACTTGTACCACCATACCAGGAGACCTTACAATCTCATTATTTCTGTTAAGGAAATGTTTACTAGCTCTAAGTCTGTAAAGATATATCATCCTCTAGGAGAAGACATGTTAGGGAAATGTGTGGAAGAAATCCAGTTTTTATGTAGCAATGAGGTAGATTTAGCAATAGGTGTAATTTTCCTTGAAGAATATCTCTGCCTCTAACTAACTTTCCTCTATCATTGAAAGCACAGTGCTTTGTAGTCTTGAGGGAAAAAAGCAGAGCTGGAGGAATCAGACTCCCTGACTTCAGACTATACTGCAAAGCTACAGGCATCAAGACAATATGGTTCTGGCACAAAAACAGAAATGTAGATCAATGGCACAAGACAGAAAGCCCAGAGATAAACCCACACACCTATGGTCAACTAGTTTATGACAAAGGAGGCAAGGATATACAATGGAGAAAAGACAGTCTCTTCAATAAGTGGTGTTAGGAAAACTGGACAGCTACAAGTAAAAGAATGAAATTAGAACATTGCCTAACACCATACACAAAAATAAACTCAAAATGGATTAGAGACCTAAATGTAAGACCAGGCACTATAAAACGCTTAGAGGAAAACATAGGAAGAACACTCTTTGACATAAATCACAGCAAGGTCTTTTTTGATCCACCTCCTAGAGTAATGGAAATAAAAACAAAAATAAACAAATGGGGCCTAATGAAACTTAAAAGCTTTTGCACAGCAAAGGAAACCATAAACAAAATGAAAAGACAACCCTCAGAATGGGAGAAAATATTTGCAAACAAATCAAAGGACAAAGGATTAATCTCCAAAATATATAAACAGCTCATGCAGCTCATTATTAAAAAAACAAACAACCCAATCCAAAAATGGGCAGAAGACCTAAATAGACATTTCTCCAAAGAAGACACACAGGTGACCAAGAAGTACATGAAAAGCTGCTCAACATCACTATCATTAGAGAAATGCAAATCAAAACTACGATGAGGTATCACCTCACACCAGTCAGAATGGGCATCATCAGAAAATCTACAAACAATAAATGCTGAAGAGGGTGTGGAGAAAAGGGAACCCTGTTGCACTGTTGGTGGGAATGTAAATTGACACAGCCACTATGGAGAACAGTATAGAGGTTCCTTAAAAAACTAAAAACAGAACTACCATATGACCAGCAATCCCACTACTGGGCATATACCCAGAAAAAACCCTAATTCAAAAAGACACATGCACCCCAATGTTCATTGCAGCACTATTTACAATAGCCAGGTCATGGAAACAACATAAATGCCCATCGACAGACGAATGAATAAAGAAGATATGGTACATATAAACAATGGAATATTACTCATCCATAAAAATGAATGAAATCAGGACATTTGTAGAGACGTGGATGGATCTAGAGACTGTCATACAGAATGAAGTAAGTAAGAAAGAGAAAAACAAATATCATATATTAATGCATATATGTGGAACCTAGAAAAATGGTACAGATGACCAGGCAGGGCAGAAATTGAGACACAGATGTAGAGAAGAAACGTATGGACACCAAGCGGGGAAAGCGGCGGGTGGTGGGGATGGTGGTGTGATGAATTGGGTGACTGGAATTTACATGTATACACTGATGTGTATAAAATGGATGACTAATAAGAATCTGCTGTATAAAAAAATAAAATTCAAAAGTTCAAAAATAAATAAAAGCCATAGAGAAAAGGACAAATTACCACCAAAAGAATAGCTAAACCAACAGGTAACATTGACGCCAAAGGATGGGAAAAAAAAAGAAAAAAAGAAAGCATGGTGCTTTGAATTCCTTTTTATTCCTGTAGTCTTATCCTGATTTGGTGTGATGAACTTATTTCCAAATAACAGCCTTGCACTTTACTTAGATGCTGCTTTTAGGAACTATCTTTCTTTTCCATGAACTTCAAGGATTGTCATGAGGTGCCCAATCTATGTCTTGCCCAGACTTTTTCAAAAACACCTTACCCAGGTACATAGCAACTATTATCCTGGGGCTAAGAATCTCTGGGCCTGCATTTCCAGTGAATCTGCAGATGGGGCTTGAGTTAGGGAGATTTTTCTGCTCTTACTATTATATTGATCCAACTATACCCACAGGCAGGGGCAGTCTAAAGAATCATGGGTTATATTGTTTGTGTAGCTGTCTTTCCAGAATCCAAGTCTTCCTGCTTTAAAGTTTGTGCTAATTCATCTTTATATTCCCCATGCTGGGAATTTAAGAAGCACTCAGTTGATGTTTTATTAAATGTAAATATGTATTGACTAAAATATGGCAGATGAAGAAAAAATGTACATAGAGCATTATGAAATAAGGAAGACCAACTTAAAAACCATATGTAAAGCACATGAAGACTTCTGCGGGGTCCAAACAGAAAATAATGACCCTTGCCTGTCTATCACCAAACTTATTGATTTGTAAAAATCAATACAATAATGTGAAAATGAGTGATTCTAAGACTTAAAAAATCAGCGTCATTACTTTTTTTTTTTTTTTTGCGGTACGCGGGCCTCTCACGCTGCGGAGCACAGGCTCCACACGTGCAGGCTCGGCGGCCATGGCTCACGGGCCCAGCCGCTCCGTGGCATGTGGGATCTTCCGAGACCGGGGCACGAACCCGTGTCCCCTGCATCGGCAGGCGGACTCTCAACCACTGCGCCATCAGGGAAGCCCCATTACTTTTTATGAACATCAAAAATTCCCAGAGCTTCTCAACTGTAGTTTTCCCAGTGTACACACTGATAATAGCTAATATTAAGCCATGTTAAAAAGCTACATTGATTTTATTATTTAATTGTTTCCCATTAATCAACACACAAATGTTTGTAAGCATATGCTTCTGTATTCTCCTGGTAGAGTATTAGACAAAGGGTATACGTATAATATAGTCACTGTCTTCAAGAAACATTGACTTCATGGTGAGAAAGGGCCACAATTCTATCTCTACTTGATGAAACAATGACTACTACTTTTACTACTACTACTACTACTAGTAATAATAATAAAAATAATGTAAAGAAGAAGAAAGAGAAGTGACAGCAAAATTAGCAGTAACAAGGAATTACTTGCAGATATTGAGCCCTGGGTTAAGTAATTTATGTGGATAAACTCACGGTTACCTTATAATGAAGATATTCTTTTTATCTCCGATTTACATTGGTGGTTAGGAAATTGAATTATCATGTTAGCAAGTTTAAATAATTTGACCAAAGTCAGGGATGGAATCGGGATATCAGAATTTGATTCCATGCTTTCTGAATCTCAGAGCCTGGTTGAAGATTATGATCATTTTACAGATTACTCTTATTTTCATTGGGTGGCTGAGAAAATTGAAGCTCAACAAAATTACCCCAGTTCAAAAGGACTGGGAAATGGAAGAGGCAGCAATGGACATGGTTCCCTGGGACTCCCAAGATCTAGCCTCTTCTCTCCCTAGTGACACCTAGTCTTCTGCCAGGGTTGTTTTCATGTATTTTGCCAATGATCTGGTCATGGGTTTAGTGCTGACTACTACTTACTATCCCCTGGTGCCTCTACAGTTGATATGACTGCAGAACAAAACAGTGAGTTCAATTTGGAGCAGTAGAAGTATAGGCTTTGGAATAAAAACTTGCTTCAAATTTTGTCTAAACCTTTTAGTAGTTTTGCAACCTTGCGCACATTATTTACGTTTTCTGCGTTTCCACTTGCTCCGTTCATTCCTTCAACCATACTTATCTGGTAAAAATTCTGTTCCAGCATCTTTCTAGACACCAGAGAGCTGACAGTATACATAACCATGCCCTACCCTCAGGGAACACAACTTAAATAAAAAATACATTGAAAATATAAAGAACATATAATAATAAAGCAGGGCAGAGAGTGAGGGGAGGGATGCGACTTAAAAACAAGGTGATCATAAACAGCAGTAATTCAAAATTATTATTTCAACTTGTGTTGAAATGTAATGTCAATAAACCATAGATTATACATTTTAGAGATCTGTTTCCAGATTTGGAGGTCACCCTGTAGAGTGGTCAGCTAAAGTCTTTCTGGAAAGATGACAGCTGAGAGCCTTGAAGAAGAGAGACTGTGAACCATGTGATTATAGTAGGGGGAAGAGAAGAGCAGGACATGCAGAGGAAACAGTAAATGCATAGACACTAGAGTTTTTGCAAAAAGACATGAGATCCCATTACTGGAATGGGTTGGAGGGTGCTGGGAAGTGGGGAGAGGAGTGGGGCAGGAAGTCAGGCAGGTGTGCAGGCCCTGGTTGGCCGTGGCTAAGGCTTGGGGTTTTAGTCTGTGCATGAGGGGAAGCCACCTAACAGTTTTGAACAGGAGAATGTCATGCTCTTATTTCCTTTTTAAAACGGTACATTTTATATGGAGATGATTGTTACTTAATTTGTGAGCTGCATGCAACCGTTATTTGAGATAAACAAAAAAATGCACCCAACCCCATTCCTGACACAAAGATATTAGTTCTGGCCTGGCTCCTTCTCTTAATTAATACTTAGGCTTAGATTTCCGCAGACACGAAGAGGCATTCTTAGAAGGGGGACTCTCAGTGGTGTTGTTTCCTTGGAAAGTAGTTCACTCTCCTTTGTTCTTTGGCTGCCAGTTGGGCCTGGGACTGAAAGAGTGGTCTTTAAACCCTGGCTCTTGCAAAGTCCCTTTGGAGGTTGGCAAATGCAGGGCCAGAATAAGAACGAAAGTTGAAGGGGGATTTGATCCAAGTGGGAGGCAGATAATGAGAGGATTAACTCAGGTCGGGCGAAGAAAAAAGTGAGAGAGAAAAATAGATGAAGTGGATGCATATTGGAATAACAGGTGACTGAATGTAACCTTTTCTGCCGCAGATGGCACAGCCTGCTAGCAGGGCATGCTGCAGCAGGCGAGAGATGTTCCTGGAACTGCAAGTGTCTCAGGGGGAGGTGGGAGGGAGTGCCAATGCAGAGCACAGAGAGGTCAGCTCAGTCCTCCTGCAAACAGCTGATGAATGGTAAAACTTGCTTTCAGAGCTGATAAAAGCACCCACAGGGGAGCTGGTGGCTTCTACAGTTGCTTCCAAAAGAAAATTCTTTCACTCCCATGATTGCAAACTGGGTCAAACTGAACTCCACAAGCATATTCTAAATATAAAGTATGTCAGATGGTTATAAATGCTGGGGAAAGCACAAAGGAGGTTAAGAGAATTAGAGGGTTCAAAGGGTAAGTGGAGAGGGTATGAAGGTAACAACTGAGACAGGCAGGGAGAGGGTTAACCCATGCCGTCTTGGGGAAAACATTTCCTGGAAGAGGAAAGGACAGGAAAGGCCAGCATATCTGACCTGGGTGAACAAAGAAGGGAAGCCTAGCTGAGGTCAGAAAAGGGAAGCCAGGACTTCCCTGGTAGTCCAGTGGTTAAGACTCGTGCTTCCACTGCAGGGGGCACGGATTCCATCCCTGGTCAGGGAAGTTCCAAATGCCGCATGGCGTGGCCAATAAGGAAAAAAAGGCGGGGGGGGG
Organism: Lagenorhynchus albirostris; assembly: GCF_949774975.1. Classification (NCBI taxonomy): domain Eukaryota; kingdom Metazoa; phylum Chordata; class Mammalia; order Artiodactyla; family Delphinidae; genus Lagenorhynchus; species Lagenorhynchus albirostris. The sequence goes on along the minus strand of NC_083098.1, from coordinate 109,111,121 downwards.
GTTGGGTGGGCACAAGTCATGCCGGCCAGGTAGGCCATCAGACGGTGGTTGATTTTTATATAAGTGGTGAGATAAGAATCCTCGGGAGGGCTGTGAGCAGAGAAGTGATCTGAACCTGCTGTAAAGGGTCCTTCCGGCTTCTGTGCTGAGAACAGTCTCCAGAGACTTTAGAACAGGTATAGGGAGGCCTCTACAGTGATCTGGTCTCCTGGTGGCAAGGTGTGGACCCAGGATTTGTGGTGGTGGAGGCAGTAGAAAGGTGGAAGACTATGGGTCCATTTTAAATTTAGAGCCAAAGGGTAGGTTGATCTATTAGATTTTGTATATAGGAAAAAGCAAGGAGTCATTTGCTGAGATTAGAAGGACTTTGAAAATGTGGACAAAGAATGTTGCCCGCCATATCGGTAAACAAAGGGTGTTGTAGCTATCAAAGCAGCAGCCACTGCAGCCATCCTGATTGTGCACCCTGAGGGGATTCCGGCTGGAGAAAAACAGGATGCTGGCCCTAGATAGCTAGGTGCATATCAAAAGAATGATTTCAGTGAGCCCAGACTCTTGCATCTTCTAATATGTAGGAAAGTGCTAAATTCATTTAACTTGAGATGTCTGTTTTATCTTAAAACAGTAATCTTTTGATGTTCTGACTACCTGTTTTGGGTTGTTTTTTTTTTCCTGCCAAAACTCCTATATATCTTGGCTCCTCTCACCTTTTCAAAGCAGTCCCTCAGAGCTATCTGAGATGCTGTTTCCCGGGTTTAAATCCTCACCAAGTCCACCAAATAAAACCTAATTCTCAACTTTTTTGGTTGTGAATTTTTTTTCGGTTGATCAAAGCAAGTTGGGGTGCTAGGGTTGAGGGGAGATCAGGGGTTCATTTGGGGATTTATTGCATTTAACAGGTCTGTTAGACAGCAGAATAGAGATCTTCTGAAGGCCGAGTGTCACTTGGGAAAGGTTTCTTCTCTCATGTTGACTCTGATAGGTAAGCAGGGGCTGATCAGAGTGCCATGGGGTCCTGGATTGCAGGAGACCCATCTGTAATAGAAAGACTTGATTGATTGGCAGTGCTGACCATGGCTGCAACAATAGAGAACACTTGAAATCCACATCCCTATTTTAGATACTGGTAAGCCTTTTTTTACACTTTTTTCCATAGATTAGATGACTCATGTAAGGTAAATTTTATGTTTAAATTTGATATCCAGAGGCTCCAGTTTAGACCACTTTCCCAATCAGCTTCTATACCTCCCATAGCTGGATTTAAAGGAAGCCCACTGAGCTCAGTCTGGATCCAGGATGGATGCTGAATGCAGAGAGCTCCTCTGAATCTTATCCAGCTGTGCCTCCCTCCCCTTCATGACACTGGGGACCTCACCATCCCACAGCACCTAGTAGCCCTTGCTATGAAGGAAGCTATAATTAGAACTGATTACCTGCTTTTTTCTTGATAGAGAATTAGCACTAATCCCAACAAACGTATATCTTTACCTCCTAGTCTGCTAGTCACCTCTCATTGCTCACTGTCTCTCCTAAGGCTATGTACAGCTCCTGAGCAAATTCAACTCTTCCTAAATTCTTCATCATCTGATGAATTCTGAAAGTCATTGCCTCTCACTAACAACCTGTAACGAACTTTCTAATTTGCACATCCCCAAATTTACCTGTCTATCTGTATCTCCACCTTTATTGCCTTCTTCCCGCCTATTCTTACTTCCTTTCCTACTACAATTGATGAACCATCCTCCCTCCTATAGAAGTCCAAATCCTGGATTTAGGCATCAAATTCTACAATTATATAATACTCAAGTAAGCAATTATGCACTCTTCTGTGATTATCCCTTTCCCTCCTGCAACTTGAGGTTTTCTTTGTTGAATCATGTCTAATATTCCCTGTAGTGTATTACAAAATATTCTTCAATAGCTCCCTTCGTCTTCCGTCACTCTAGCTACTTCCCAACTTCTCTAGTTCACTTAAAGAAAACACTTGGCTCCACTCACTGTCCGCCCATCCTCACTTACCACATTTTCTTGAACTCATTTTTCTCTTTCTCCACCATATCACTGAAACTACCTTGGTCAAAGTTACTAGTGACCTTAACACAGCTGACCCAGTGGTCTGTTCCAGTCCTCACTGTATTCGACTTGTCTGCAGTGTTGAGGAGAACTGAACCCTCCCCCAGATCCAAAATGTTTTATTCATTTAGAATGTCCTAGTTAACCCTATATTTCACCAGCTGGACTTCCTCAGTCATCTTTATTGGGTTTTCTATTTCTCCTAGACACCTTGTTCTTATGAAAATTAAATAAGATAATGTCTCTAAACTACCTAAATGTACAATACTGTCAGTAGTTCTCTTCTTCCACCCCCCCTTCCTCTGTTTGTGTGTGTGAGACAGTGTGAGTATATGTGGACGTGTGTGAGAGTGTATGCAATGTGTGTGTGAGCTGGTGTGTATGTGTGTGTGTTGGTTTTGTTTTGTTTTTTACTTTTCATTGTGAGTTGATTTATTTAAAAGTACTCTAGTGAGCACTTTTGCAGTAGCTTGGAGCTCATGTTTTAAAATTGTTGTCTCTCCTGCTCCATTTCCTAGTTGATCTAACTGAGTTTCATGGCTTTCCAAAGCATCTGTATGCCAAACATTCACAAATTAAATTTCAACCCATCCTCTTTTACCTGAGCTCAACATCTAATGCATCACTAGCATGTTCAAGAAATATCTCACAATTAATATATCCAAAAGAGAAGTCTCAATCAAAAACCTTCACACAACATCTTTCCCATCTCAGTAAATGGCATCATCAGTGAATCAGCTTCTCAGGTCCAAAACCTAGTGGTCATCTTCAAATTCCTTCTTTCCTTCAAAATCTTTATGCAATATACCACTATGTCCTGTTAGCTACACCTTCCTAAAGTAGACTGCATCCAACCATTTCTTATCATTTCCACTGTTGTCAGCATTATTTCATCTGTGGGCTCTCACAACATTCTCCCTAGTGATCTTTCTACTTCCATTTTTGCCCTCCTGAAAATGTATACTATAACTCTTTTTTCTCTTTTTTTTTGGTCCTTAAAAAAAAAAACAAATTAGAATGTAAGCTCCATTGACGAAAAGGACTTAACTGTTTTGTTTACCAGTATATGCTCTGTACCTTGAACTATATAGCCTGACACATAGTAATTACACAAAATATAATGCTGAATAGAATCACGGTAAGTGAATGAATGCACATATTATGAAAACTTATCTGAAGAATAAAAACAGACAAAGTAACAAGGTAAATGTTATTGTTCTAACATTACTCAGTTAAATTTACTCACCTTAACTGTCAATACAGTAAACAAAGCCACCCAGATATCTAGAAATTATAGTTTAGATACAAACTTGCTGTAAACTTGCAATTTGTTTACAGGCAAAGGCACTTATCTATCTGATACTCAATATACCTTTCTATAAAATGAAGATGTTAGAATTAATTATTAAGTTCTTTCCCATGAATCCTAATTTCATATCTAATTTAAAGCACCAAAGCGTTGATTCTAAATAGTTCATATGTTTACAATTGTGCTTTAGTCTTAGGCCAAATAAATAATACAAATATCCTCTTATAGCATAGAAAAATCCTCACCATGCCTTTTTGTATAAGGAGGTGCAATTTTTCCTTCAAAAGTATCCCTATTGTTGGAGGTGTTTTACTTAATAGATTTAATCAAATAACATATATTATATATATTTAATATATTTATTACAATATATATCACCCCCCGCCAAATTTCCAGTGGTATACTGCAGCCAGCTTGTCTTAGGTCATGAGAGTTAATTGATAACTATTCAGAAATTTTGGGAGGTGATTGTCAAATATAATAGCTTGAAACTTGCCAAGAAGGAAGCCACAGACATCAGCAAGTACTACAAATCAATTTTTTTGTTTGTTTTGATTATTTTTTTAAAAAGCGTGCCTTAGCTAGGTGCTTTGTAGACTCTGCTTTTCTTGATTTTCATAAAAATATGGTCCATGTCATGATATTGTGTCCACTATATAAATGTGGAAACTAAAAGCGAGAGGCCTGCATCACTCCTCCATTGGGTATTCTCTCTTTTTTTCTTTTGCCTTCTCTTCCCTTTCCTTTGCTTTTTATTCTCCTCTCTTCTCTTTCTTTTTTCTTCCTTTTTTTCTTTCTCCTTTCCTTCTTTCTTTCTCTTTCTTTCTTTCTCTCTCTCTCTTTTTTTCCCTCTGTTTCTCTCTTTCTTTCAAAGAAAAAAACATTTTTTAAAGAGGAGATCCACTGTATTTTTGTGAGTATGATTTTCTATTAGTTTATAGAATTATAAATATAAAATTTTAAATATATGGAGCTACAGGTAGAGGTGATAAATGAGGCAAGGAGAAAGGAAGAGGAACTGTTAGAAATAAAGTATGTGGAACACAAAAATTAAGGTCCATGAGGGGAGAGGTGGAAAAGGAGGGAGGGTAACCTCATTGCTAAGGTGTGAATTAGGAAGAGGAGGAATGGGATAGTAAGGTGGGAACTTACTTCATATTCTTCATTCATTCATTTATTTATTCAACAATGAAATATTGCATGTCTCCATGTGATGAACAACATGGAGACCCTATGGGACATTAGAGGCAAATTAGAATTACAACTTTTTAAAAATGTTCATTTATGTATCTAGATAATGTATTCTAAATAAGCCAGGAATATAAAGTTTAGAAATTCTACATTGATCAAGGATAGTATAGTAATCAGTGTTCTCTCGAGAATAGAACCAATAGATTTATAATAAGGTATTGGCTCATATGATTATGAAGACTGAAAAGTCCTACAATCTACCTTCCTCAAGCTGGATACCCAGGAAAACCAATGGTAGAGATTCTAGTTCAGGTCTGAAGTCCTGAGAACCAGGACCACCAAGGGGAAAAGTTCTATGTCCCAGCTCAAAACAGTCAAGCAGAGTTAATTCAACCTTCCCCTGCCTTTTTTGTTCTATTCAGGCCCTCAAGAGCATTGGATGAAGCCCAGCCACACTTCGGGGGGGAGGGGTCCATCTGATTTACTTCAGATTTACTCAGTCTACCAATTCAAATGCTAATCTCTTCCAGAAATAAACTTTCAGACACATCAAAAAATAATGTTTAACTAGCTTTCTGGGCAACGCATGGCACAGTCAGATTGACACGTTAGAATTAACCATCACAGATGGGTAAGATTCTGGCATGAGAAAATAATATTAACCATGGTTTGCTTGGAAAGTATAGAATTTCCTAGAACTGGAAACTAGAGATCAAATCTCAGAACAAAGGAAATCCATTCTAGATTCAGAGAAGTACCTGCTATAAATCCAGCCAATCATATTACAACTTCCCAAAAAGTACCATTTTAAAGAATCAATTCCAGCCTCTATTCCAGGCTGTAGGAAATTCAAGTCAGCCTTCACTGGAAAAAAAGAGAGAGAAAGAGAGCTCAGATTTATTAGCCTTGACTGAGAAATTAAAGCTGCCTATATTTCTATTACAGAGTTTAGTCTCCTCAATTAAACTATTTAAAATAGGAAAGGAAGTAAGGGAAACAATAGATGACAAATGTGCATGAATAAGAGTAGAGTAATAGGATATTAGAAAGTCAGATTGGAACCAGTTCATAGAGGATCCAGCTTCTCCAGTTTAAGGAGTGTGATTTTGATCCTGACAGCTACAGAATTCCAGGTGTAAATAATTGGAGAGCTACTTTAGAAATAAACAAACAACTGCCAGGAGATCTGCACTTTTCTTTAGAGTTCTACGATTATGTAACTAAGAAACTGAGGGCAAATAACTTTGTTATGTTTACATTGTCTCAATTGTAAAAGAAGGGATATTGTTATTATTTTTAAAAGGCATTATTAATACAGTCTCAATGTAAGTTGCTGAATGAATGAAAAAGGAAAGGATGAATGCAAAACAGTGTGAGGGATTGAAAGGGTAGGTGATGGAGGTGAGAGATAAATTAGGGATCTGTGTGTTATGTTGTAATTTGGAGGAAATAAGCCCCTACACCAGCAGGAGTGATAGCAAGGAAAGAGAAGGGTACCCATAAAAGAATTTTCATGACAGTAGATGGGAATGTACAACATGACTTTGAGATCTAAGTTTCGGGTACTTTTTTACATGACAATAGAAATTAAACAACTATGCTTGCCCATTGAAAGCATCTTGACTCTTACTCCTCCAGCCAGATTGCCTGTTGTTAGAGAGACCACTGAATTATATGGGGAAAAAAACTTTGCACGTTCTCAAACAGCCTATTTTTAGGGAGCATGAATAACTACTCCAGATGGCTGTTTAAATCTGTTGGAATTGTTTCTACTGTACATTCATTGTTTAGAGACCCATTTTGTTAGATTTCTAAGAGAAGTACAAAGTTGCAATAGTCGTCCTATTTAGCATTGATCTCTTTTGTAAGTTTTTAAAAAAACTTCCACCCATAGAAGGTTAACAGAGATGCTGATGTGAAGATTTTTGATAAAACATGTTGGCAGTGGAGTCAGAGAGCTCCTTCCATAAGAAGACAGTTTGAACTTCCAATGGTTGCTCTGCATGCTTGTGTTTGTGAGTGTGTGTGCACGCGTGCAGATATGTATCGTAACTCCTTGTTCATAAGGTCTTAGTTCAATTCTTTATGAATGCAAAATGATTCAGGATAATTTTTTTAAATAAATTTATTAATTTTATTTATTTATTTTTGGCTGTGCTAGGTCTTAGTTGCTACGCAGGCTTTCTCTAGTTGCGGTGAGCGGGTGCTACTCTTCGTTGCAGTGCGCGGGCTTCTCATTGCAGTGGCTTCTCTCATTGTGGAGCAGGGGCTCTAGGCGCGCGGGCTTCAGTAATTGTGGCTCACAGGCTCTAGAGCGCTGGCTCAGCAGTTGTGGCTCACAGGCTCTAGAGCGCCAGCTCAGCAGTTGTGGTTCATAGGCTCTAGAGCACCGGCTCAGCAGTTGTGGCTCACAGGCTCTAGAGCACTGGCTCAGCAGTTGTGGTGCATGGGCTCAGCTGCTCCGCAACATGTGGGATCTTCCCGGACCAGAGATCTAACCCATGCCCCCTGCAATGGCAGGTGGATTCTCAACCACTGAGCCACCAGGGAAGCCCCTGATTTAGGATAATTTTATCAGTGTGATTCAATAGAGGGGCACTGACCTTTTTATTTTCGGCAGCACATGAAAATATGATGTTTTTTTTCTCTCTCTTTTTTCCTCCCTCCCTTCCTTCTTTCCTTCCTTCCTTCTTTCCTTCTTCCTTCCTTTCTCTCTCTTTCTTTTGTTCATTGGTTCATGCATTTGTTCATTGATTTCTTCATTTTTTTAAGCTTCTCTTTCCCATACACTCTGATAGGTAAGCCATAAATGGAAGCTCATTTGTGGTAAATTATCAAGTATATAATAAAAAGCAGAGCAGGAAGAATAAGCAGTTAGCAGAGCAGATGCAGAGCCTGGTTATTATATTATAGGATGAATCTTGATACTAGACCTTCCTTTAAAGCAGTGTTTCTCAAGCATGATCTACATGGATCCTCTAAGTTATCTCCACTCATATAATCACCTGCCCATTTGCCTGATGGTCAGACATCTGAGAAACATATTCACCAAGAGCATAGTAGCAAATTAAGTTTATGTTTCATTACTATAGCAATAAATAGCTTTCAAATGTTCATGCACTTGGTTCTACATCAAGGGGAAATGATCTTTACCTAGAGAAGTGTGTGAAAGGGATTAGAAGCAACATAAAGAGATCAAAATAGGATTGTGACAGATAATATTAGATGGATGAAAGAGTAAAAACTCTTAAAAGCAGGGAAGAAAAAAAACACAAGATTAGCAACTGGGAGATATTTAGTAAAAAAACAAAGAGCTCTACAGTCCGCAAAAAAACTGCAAATTTAGTGGTTGAGAGTCCGCCTGCCGATGCAGGGGACATGGGTTCGTGCCCCGGTCCGGGAAGATCCCACATGCTGCGGAGCGGCTAGGCCCATGAGCCATGGCCACTGAGCCTGCGCGTCCGGAGCCTGTGCGTCTGGAGCCTATGCTCCACAACGGGAGAGGCCACAGCAGTGAGAGGCCCATGTACCGCCAAAAAAAAAAAAAAAAAAAAAAAAAAAAAAATATATATATATATATATATATAAAATCTTTACCTTTTGGAAGTAATCATATAAACTCTTACCAGGAAAATACACTAGATTCCAGTTAAAAAAAAATTGAGCTAATAAGTAATAATAGTGAAATGGTTAATTTTCAAGGCAAAAACTAATATTTTCTTTATTACATTATAACTACTTAAAAATAAAAGATTCTAGACATAGTGAAAACAAAAATGTAAATAAGTAAGAATAAATTGATCAAGAAATCTTCAGCAACTATAAGATTATAGTTTTAAAAAATATGAAGAGACATTATATGAAGGACATTAAAGTTACGCTGAGATGTAGGTAGAATTTAGATTATGAACTTAAATGACAAGAATTAAATTATGAAGTTTTCAATTATATCCAAACTGATAACACTTTTTAAGAAACAGAATCTTAAATGTCAATGGGGTTTTGAGACACGTTTGACAAAAATATTTTTTCAAGTTTCTCCGGAAGAGTAAACAGAACAGAAGTGCAAAGAAAAATTATAGAATACCTTGTCTTACTATTATTAAAACACAAAACTAAAATAATTAAAATGCTATTATAAAATAATTAAAATGCTAAAATTATAGAATACCTTGTCTTACTATTATTAAAACACAAAACTAAAATAATTAAAATGCTATTCATAAATAAACAACCAAAATGATTCAATAGAAAAGAAAACTCAGAGATTGAACCATGTATGTAAATTAAGAATATGGTAAAGGTTAAAATTTAAATGATCATGGAAGAATAGATTATTTAAAAAGCATATTGGAAGGTTCCCCTGGAAAAATAAGATCAGTATCTTACTCTTTATACCAAGATAATTTACACATGTAATAATATGTTAATGAAAGGTATAAGTATAACAATTCTAGACATGTATGGATATTAATTTGTAGGGAAGAACTTCACAAGTCGTCTCCAAAGTCAGAAAGAAAAAAAATGAACATACTATTACATTTGACAATTAAAAATGTAAAAAAAAAATGTATCATAGAAATCATAATTCAACAGTTATACAGCAAATAATTATTTGGGGAATTTTTTTTTAATGTCAGGAAACGAGTTGCTCATAAGCCAGAGAATTCTTATAAGCAGGGGAAAGATGAACATTCAATAGAAAAATGGGCTACAGTTATTAAAAGGCAACTTATTCCAGAAGGAAAAAAATGGAACCTTCAACTCTTTCAATCATTTAACACATGTGTTTTTATTAATTGCCTATGATGTGGTAGGAACAAACAAGATGCTAGGGATAATCAGAATGGACAACACAGGCAAGGTTCCAGGCAACTGTTTACAAAAGGGAAACAAAAATACAAGATACTTTCAGATAACAGTAGATGCTATTAATGCAACAAAACAGGGTAATCTGACAGAGAGCCACTGGATTACAGCAAGGGCCTCCTTGGTTAGAGTCCTCAGGGAAGACCTCTCTGGGTTGGTGATATGTGAGCTGAGTCCTGAATCAGGAGAAGGGGACAGTTGTACAGCTGTTCCAGAGTGTTCCAAGCAAGGGAAGAGCAAGGTAATTCCTTAAGGAACAGAAGAGCAGTGTGAATAAAGCTTAAGAGGGTGGGAATGGGTTGGGGTGGGGAAAGCTGTGGGAAGGAGTTAAGCAGAGTATGAAATTAGATCAGGCAGGTAGGAAGGAACCCTATCTAATAGGATCAATTAGATTTTACTCTAATAGTAAGAAGACCTTATTGAAGGATTTTAATTGGAGAAGATGATAGGATGGATTCACTTTATTAAGAAATCCATTAACTGCTCTGTGGAGAAGAGATTGTCAATGATAAGAGCTGAAGCAAGAAAAAGAGGTAGGAGATAGAACCTTGGACCAGACAAGTGATGACTGTGAAAAAATAAAGCAACACTGACATATTTTCTACCTATAATATTGACAAAGATTAAAATAATATTGTTAGTGTGAAAATGAACATTCATATATGTGTGTATATTTATATATGCATATATATATTTATATATACATACACTGTTGTCATATTTTTAGACTTATTTAATTACTTAGCAATATTTATCAAAGCCCTACTAACTAGGTGCATATACTTTGACCAGAAATTTAACATCATAAAGAATTATCCTAGTAAAATAATTGATTCAATTCCCAAAGGTTTCATACCATAATTTCATCTCAGAACTATTTATAATATGGAAAAGTTGAAGTGCCTGAACTAACCTTCAAGAGAGAATTGGTAAATAAATCATGCTTTGTTCATTTCATAGATTGATTACTCAGAAGTCATTAAAAATGACATTGCAAACCTCCACTTAATGAAGTGAAATAGCATGCAGTGATCAATTTTGTTAATACACATGTCTATACATACATATAAAAGCATGAAATATTATAAACCAGAATATTAATTATTATAATTTATGAGTGTGAGATTATTACCTAATTTTTGATATATTTGTATTTTATTATGCTTCCATCATGTAATGAAATTTTTAAACTTATATTAAAAAGTAAAAACACAAGCTGTACTTGTTATATTATTAAAACCACATGGCATTGCCATTAAAAGTATTTGTATTTTATAGATATTATAAACTTTTATAATGGCCAGGCTTAATAAATAAACTTTTATTATTGAAAAACTCACTTCTATAGGGATATTGCTTTCATAGCTGAATAGCCATCAATGGTTTTTATATATCACTCAGGTCTCCTTAATATTGGCCTATGTCAACCACTCCAACTTTATCTCTCAGTGCATAAGACATGACAACACCTCTGAGCTTAACTTGTAGTTTCCCTCAGAGACCAGGCTGAACAACTCAAGACTCCAATCTACTACCATCGGCTGGTAAACTCTTCTGCTGTATTTTAGCTCAGTTCTAGGATTTCTTACTTCAGAAAGTTCTCTGATTCCACTAAGGAAGAGATAGGTGTTTCTCTTCAGAGTTCTCATAGTTCCAGTATTCCCATCTGTGTTCGTCCTCTCTCTGTTAGACCATGAACTCCTAGAAGGCAGTAAGGTGCTGGCTGAATCACCTGTTTCCTTACTGCTTGGTTCAGGCTCCAGGACACAATAGGTACTAAATATATGCTGGGTGAGTTGAAGTATAGAGCATCCCCATAGTTATACACACACACACACACACACACACACACACACACACACACACACACACACATATATATACACATATATGTATACATGTGACATTGTTATGAGTAATTTATACATTACTGTGTAAAAACAAATCAAAAAATACTAATATCATATGTCATTAGGGAGCTGCACATTAAAATAATGAGATGCCACTATACATATACTGCAATAGCTAATTTAAAAAAAAAAGCTGACAATACCAAACGTTGGTGAGAATGTGGAGCAACAGGAATTCTCATCCACTGCTGGTGGGAATGCAAAATGGAACAGACACAGTAGAAGACAGTTCGGCAGGTCCTTACAAAGCTAAGCATACTCTTACCATACAATCCAGGAATTATGCTCCTTGGCATTTATCCATATGTGTTAAAATTTGTGTGTCCACATGAACACTGCACACAAATATTTATATCACCTTTATTGCTAATTGCAAAATCTGTAAGCAACTAAGATTAACTTCAAAAGAGGAATAGATAAACTGTGATACATCCATACACTGAAATAATTTCTCAGTGATAAAAAAGAAATGAGCCATAAAGCCATGAAAAGGCATGGAGGGACTTCTAATGCATATTACTTAGTTAGAGAAGCCAGTCTGAAAAGTCTCCATACTGTATGATTCCATTTACATGGCATTCTGAAAAAGGCAAACTATATAAGCAGTAGCAAGATTAGAGGTTGCCAGGAATTCAGGGTAGGGGAGGAAGGATATATAGATGGAGCACAGTGGAATTTTAGGGCAATGAACTACTCTGTATGATACTGTAATGGTGAATACATGACATTGTACATTTGTCCAGACCCATAGAACAGAACAAAGTTTGAATCTTAATGTAAATGATGAACTTTAGTTAATAATAATGTATCAATATTGATTTATTAATTCTAACAAATGTACCACACTAATGCAAGATGTTAATAACAGGGAAAACATGTATGGGAGGGGAGGGAGTATATGAGAATTTTTTATACCACCTGCTCAATTCTGTAAATCTAAAACTGCTCAAAAAATAAAGTTTATTAATTAAAAGAAAATAAGTGGGTTCATTGTTTAGCTGAGGTTTGTTCTAAAGCTTTCTCGACCTTACCATTGATTCAAATAGAAACCTGAGTGATATTTTAATTGAATACAGGATTAGGTCTGAGGTGTTCTCTACAGTGCCCACATTACAGCGCTCTGTAGCCTGAAATATTACATGTCCTGGGATAGACTGTGTGCAATTAGGTGCTTAACAATCACAGTCTATTGCTCCTTTGTGTATATCCCTCCAATGGTTTGCAATTGCACTTAGAATAAAATCCAACTCAGGGGTCTGGCAGGAGCTGGCCACCTCTACTCTGCATTTGCTCAGTGCAGCTACATCAGCCTCTTTCTGTCTTCCACTTGAAGCTCACGTGAACCTCACACTTGTAATTTCTACTTCTTAAAAAACATCTTTCATCACTCCATTGGCTCCTTTTCAGAGTTATTATGAACATGAACAGGAATGGCATATCCTTTCTTTTCTAATTACTGCTTCACCTCAGTCACTATCTCCAATGCTTGCATTTTCTTCATTGTGCTTATTTTTGGTCAAATGTATTTTGTTTCTGTTGGATGCTCACCACTAGAAGATAAGCACCTTCAAAAGCAGGGATCTTGCTTATCTTTTCACCACTGCTTCCCCTATGGTCTGTCCTATAGTGGGTACTCCATACTTAATCATAGGGTAAAATGGAGGAATATGTGCAAATGAGATTAAGGTCATAGAGCACAGAAGTCTGGTTAGGTGGTCCTGGAATCCAGTTTTGCCAAACATCACTTAAGAAGCTCATGCAACATAATTTACGTCACTGAGCCTTAGCTTTCAGACTACATGAGATCTCAAGTCTTTTTTAACTCTGAAATCCTGCATTTATGCTTCAAAATGATTGAACTCCCACTAGAGAGCTGCTAATTTGATCTATTCTATTAGCAGTGCAGTTTCTGTGATGATCTATGTCAGTTCAGCATACTGGAACCACCTTTCAGAGTGACATTGTCACACATCTGGTCAAATCAATGAATGTTCCCACCTGGATTGACTCTTTTGGCAGGAACACCAAGTACGAATGCCACATGACCCCTCCTTAATAAAACAGAAAATGCGTTATGATTTGCATCATCAGGCAATGAAACTGTTGGCTTTCCATTTTCCTGTTTTTTCATGGAGATTCATTCATTGACCTACACCTGGCACACCACCCCATCATATAAAGGGACCCAAAGTCTCACATGTCTTCACGGGGCTCTGTGTGTCCTTGTTCTATCCTGTTTCTGTGGAAAACATCAGCATATACTACATCAGTCATTATTTTAGGTAAACTATAGCGTCTGTGATTTGAAATATCAGTGGATGTTCTTATTGGGGCGGGGGCTAGATCCTGAGAAGACTCCACATAATTCCAAGTTGATGCTCCAGAAGACAGCTTTCCTGCTGTGCTGTTTTCTGGTGTACGTGCAGACTTTTCACCAGGAGGATTAGGGACTCCTTTTTCTTTCCCTCACAAAGGCACCTTCAGCTGGTAATGATAAGACAACTGGTATATCTATCAATCTCCTGACTTGTATGTAACTGCTTCTTGCTTCAAATTTCAGCTTAGTTGGTCATGTTGGATTTGAGCCAGCGCTTATAACACTGTCACATCTCAAGGATTTTACCCTTTCCTCTCTTGCTGGAGGTAAAACCGATGAGTCACTGGTAACAAAGTAATGAGCGCTTTATGAAGAGAGTGCTGTCTGCCAAAAAGCGCTAGAAAGCCCACACACCAGAGTGATAAATGACATTTAGGGACACTTCTAACAATGCTGTGAGATCGTACTGTGCTCTCTCAACCAGATCCTAGCAAGGAAAATGTTAATGGTGAAAAACTGAGAAGACAAAATTGAAGAAAAAGGATTAGCTATTAACCCAACTGAACTTAAATGCCAAAAGAATCATTTATATTTTCCAAATATATATAAGGAATAGAAACTCCTGCTGGGAGGTAAATAATGTATTTTAAAATGCCTGACACATATATTTGTTTGGTAAATATTAGTTTTCTTTTTATTATAAAAAGAACTTCATATTCTATTTGCTTAACTCCAAGAGCAGCAATGCTTTCGAGAACTTTCTATGTGCATAACACCTGGGAGAAACTGGAATGAATGAGGCACCATCTCTCACTTCATCAAGCTTTCCCTCTACTGGGGGAGACAAAAATGCAAACATGCTTGAGGATGAAATAAGTTCCAAGGAGAGACATGGCAGGGCAGGGCTAAAAGCCTAGGTGTGTGTGATTAATTTGAGTCAGAAAATTGGAAAGGGACCGTAGAAGAGATATACCAGCTGAGGTTTGCAGAATGCTTAGATTGTGAGGAGCAGAAAGATGGAGAGACAACTATGATTTAAGACTTGATGGTGGAAAAAATCAGATTATCACATTTAAGGTACCTGGAATAGAGAAGGTGAGAAGCTGGTTGTAATACCTGACAAAAAAAAAGGAAGGAGAATATAGTATTAGATAAGCCTGGAAGGTAGGGGAGAGGTAGGTCATGAAGGGCAATTAATGCTGAGCTGTGAAGTTCTGGTTTTATTCTAAAACTAAGGGAGAATTAATGTAAAAGTTTTTTCTGTTTATTTGTTTTTGCTTACTGGCTTAATGAGGGAAGTGACTTCAGTCTGAGTGAGAAAACTTTGTATTCCAAAACTGATGGCAAAAAAACACATGCACACAGGTACAAACACACACATACACACACACACACACACACACACACACCATCACAGACACAGGAGCAAATTAGCCAGGTGTGTCTATTAGACTCATTCATTGTGCTACTATTTACTGCTAGTATAATGTGTGTTTACTGTCATAACCTGAGCTGCCCTAGCTACATATTTCCAAACTGAGACTTCTAATCAGTGGCACTGAGCTGTCAATGATGGAAGTTTGCTTCATGAATTGAAGGATAAAACATGTGGTAGACACTACCTCTGTGGCGGGGAGAGCAAATATAATGAAATGAGTTGGCAGAGCAAGCTCCAGTATTACCAGGAAGCCACCATGGGAAGTAGAAAGGAGGGCAAGGCCAGGGTTGGGTCATGGTGACTGATCCCTGTGATGGGGCTAAGACAGAAAGGCGGCAGCCCAATTGACACTTGGCACCTAGAATCTTCTGCATGCTTCTCTCACTGGCCTGGACGTGGACAACCCCAGTCTTCTCAGGCCATTCACTAGGAGGAATGGGACTCCTCTGATTTTGCAAAGTAAGATTTTGGTGGCTCCAGGGACTGAATGGGGCTGAGAAATCTCATGAGAGCCATCTGTAGTCTATACAGGTGAGACAACACTGGAGGTGAGGGTAGAAATTTGGGTAACAAAGGATTGGGTAACAAAGGAATACAGAGTATAGTATGTACCCTGTGAGCTCTTACCATCCAATTGAAGTATCAAGATATACTTGACAGTTGACATAAGCTCTCTCTCTTACAAGCTCAAGACAACTTTTGTGTATATACAATTCAAAAAATTTTCCCCTTCATTACCCTTTACTTGTTTCACATTCCCCATTCCCCCAACCGCTGTTCCACAGGATCCTACCATGTATTTATCATATACTCCATTTTCACATAATTAAAAAATAATAACGTAAGTGCAGGACGATGGTGGTCCTATTTCTAGGGAACTTGTGGATGGTGTATGCAGTTTTGATAAAGTTACTTAACTCTGCTGATATTTTCTGATATATTTTGGTTTATCTCACTCATCAATTAAAAACCTTATTCTTTTTGTGACTCCTTGTTCTGGTAGGTAGATATAATTCTACTGAATAAACCAATGTAATTCTTTTTATTTCCACTTGATAAATTTTGTTTTAACCTTTCCTTGGCCTCTCATTGTCATCGTGGAGAGTCATTTCCATTTATCTGTAAAATGATGTATATACTGGAACTAGTTATTTCATATGCACGTGTAGATTTCAAAGGTTAATGTATATGAAATTAGGCTCAACATTGAAAATCATTAAAATTGTTTATTTGAGGCTAAAGTAGTGTGACCTCTGTGTATTAGAAAGGACATTTTTATTGTTTTTGTTATTTATGTCTAAAAAATTGACCACTATGTTAAAAATGCCATCATATTTAGTATACTAGATGCCAGTGAGGGTGCGTTACAATAAAAATTAAATTTAATCGCTGGAAAATTGGTGCAAACTTTTGTTAGAAAAGTGGCAATGTGAAAAAAATCTTGAAAACTTAATATCTTTGGATTTGTTAATCTGATTTCTATCAATCCCTAAAATATTTATCCTCAAGAATAATAATCACATTACTTATTAACTCAACAAGTATTTATTGAGCAGCTATTATGAGCTGGACATCATTTTAGGATATGGAGACAAGCATCCATTCTTTCATAGACCTTGCATTCTCACTAAGGAGCCTAACCGTGATTAGTGCTAACATACAGTCTTATGGAGAGAGTTATTTTAGGTATCTGGGGAGACTTTTCCAATGAGACATCACTTGAGCAGAGATTGAATTAAATGAGGAAGTAAGCCTTGAGCTATCTGGGGGCAAATATTTACAATTGCAAAATATGTAAACTACTCTAATACAGAGCAATAGCGAGTGGTAAAATACTTAATATGGTCACATCATCTTGGTCTGCCCAGGAAAGTTGTGGTTTACACCTGTTGATCTAGAATAAATATAATAACATCCTACTTTCCTTTTATAAATGGCCTGGAATGAGCACCACATTTTATAAACATCCCTCATAGGATGAATTCATATGTAATAAGTCGAGAAGATCTCTTTTTTTTGTGACAAACCTTATTTTCTTACCCAGGTGTCTTAGATGTCCACCTCCTTGGTATAAATGTAGGGTTTTATGAAAGGTCAAACTACATTTGATTTTGTGTTTCTATACTCTCTCCATGTATGACTTCATTTACTACTTTAGCTTGAAAACTAACACATTATTCATATTCAGGCCACAGCAATTTTACTGAACACTCACTCACTCTGACAAGTGCTGAGGATACATAGGAGAAAACATTAATGACCTCTGTTCTCACAAACCATATTGCGTAAAAGGAGGAGATGGATGAAAATATCAGATACTCATAATACAGATTGGAAAAGATCTATGATATGCAGAGGACTCCATGCAACCACAAGGCAAGCATTTCCAAATTGGTGTGGGAGCTCTGAAAGAAAGTCACTTCAAATATGGTAATATTTGCATTCTTTTTTGGAGGACAAGTGTGTTAACTAGGTGAAGAAGGAGGAGGGTAAACTATTCCAAGAAGCATGAGTTGAGGAGGTGTAAAGTGCAGAAGAGCTCATGGCGTAGAAAAGCAGAGGCAAGTATTTTTTTATGATTCAGAAAATGGTAAACAGAAATGACTGGAGATGAGCCTGGGGACTTAGGAAAAAGCCAGTTAATAAAGAACATATGTGTTGACCACATGTGTTTGAATTTTATCTTGTAGGTCCAAGGAGCTGTTATTTTAAACTGGTAAGTGACATAAAGGGAATTTGGTTTTGAAAAGATTAATTTTTAGCAGGCAGACACATAAATCATTAAGTTCTCTTTTATTGAGATATGTCACATATCATAAAATTTATCCCTTTAAAATCTATAATTCAGTGGGTTCTAGTATATCCATATACTAGATGTGCAACCATAACCACTATCACTAATTTCAGAATGTTTTCATTGCAACAAAAAGAAATCCCACACTCGTTTGCAGTCATTCTACATTCCCCTTCCTCTCAGCCTGTGGCAACCTCTAATCTAATTTCTATCTCTATGGATTTGCCTATTCTTGATATTTAATATAAATGGAATCATGCAATACGTGACATTTTGTGTCTGTATTCTTTCACTCAGCATAATATTTTCAGTGTTCATCCCTGTTGTAGCATGTATCAGTAGTTCATTCATTTTTCATGGCTGCATAATATTCCATCATGTAAATATACCATATGGTGTTTATCAGTTATCAGTCAATTGGTTGATGAAACTTTGACTTGTTTCCACTTTTTTGGATATGAATGTTGGTGCTATGAACATTTGTGTGCACATTTTTGTGTGAATAAATGTTTTCAATTATTTTGAGTGTATACCTAAGAGTGGAATTGCTAAGTTATATGATGAGTTTATGTTTAATTTTTATATGACCTGCGTCTGTGTTGGGTCTCACTTATTCTTTAATTTTTCTATTGAGCATTTGCACTTCAAGATAGAACACTACATCTATCCCAGTATTAAAGAAACTCCCTAATCATAACTCTCTATCCCACTATTCTGTTTCAGCACTTGTAATTATCTAAAATTTTCATACTTACTTGTTTATGTTTGCACTTGGTTTCCTTGACTAGAATGTAAGATGTAAGATTCTGAAGGGAAATACTATTTATTATTTTTATTATTAGTCAACACTATATTAAGAGCATCTATTTTAGTGCTTGACACATAACACATAACTACGTGTTGAATGAAAAACTTAAACACTATTATTGTTCATTTCATTAGTTTTACTATGTCATTTTATCCATTACATGTATGTAAAAATTGTGATTTGTTATCCAAAATATTAGCACTTTTTCTAACAGATCTCCTATTAAGGGACATGGATAAGCCATCTCTTTAATCTTGATTCCCTTTCTTTGTCTACCTCACTGAAATTTCTAATGACTTGAAAAAGGGCAAAAGTCAGACATCAAGAGGGAGACGAGGCAGTGTAGGACTGAATAATTCACAGCATGGATATTCAATGCCTGAATAATGTAGAGTAACTGTGTGTAAACTCAAAGGAAAGGAGAAGAAGTTATTTAAAATAGCTGTTTCTTTGAATGGATTTATTTTAAGCATCTCTGGTGTTGTTCTCTGGAGACCAGCTGATAGTATGGAGTTCTTGGAGATTAGGGGACATAATTCTTAGTAGGGTCAAGAGGCATGGTAGCCAACTGCAGATTTCTGTATCTCACCGGGCTCCGATATGGCTGAAATACAAATCATGATACTCTGCAACCAGACAAACCGTTCAAAGTCCCAGAGTCTTTTTGTTTCCATAAAAGAAAGTTACCACTTTAAAAGTCTGAAAGAACTCAGCAATGAAGATAATACCTGAGTCCCAAAGTCTGGTTATTGTCTTTGTTTTTCCTACAAATGCTCTGTCATTTGTAGGAAAAACTCAGTGTTGTAAATATCTGCTGGATTACAACTCACCACCAATACACTGCTAGTCTGTATTACTTTAAAAACAAACAAAATTTTGGCTAATACCCACATTTGGTTTGAGGGAAAACATACTAATTAGATCAAAAAGGAAACTAGGACGTACATCTCTCTATCCAGACCTATCTAAGTACACAGCTTAGAGTTCATGTTCAACCAGTGTTTGCTGCAGTGGGGGTAAGAACTTAAGTAGAAAATATAACTACTGGGAAAAGAAGGGGAGAGATTTTTTTTTTTTAAAGAAAGGAAACAGTAGCATTAGAGGGATTCAGAATAAAAAGGAAGTCCTCTCATTCGACTTTCATTTGGTAAATATGTACTGTGTCTATTATATATATGATGGTGTACAATGATGATACCTGCCCAATGGAATGAAAGGGTTAAACAGCAAAATTTCAGCAAGGTAGAAAAGAAAGAGCTTTAATTCCTGATGCTGAAATGGCAGTGAGAAACGGAAGGTTATAGCATAAATAGTTGTAATTTGACTATAAGTAGTGGGGGAATTCCTTTTAGGAGGCATCACCGTGAAAAGGAGATGTCACCCCAAAATAGTTTAGTAAGATAGAAGACCTTGGGGCAATTGTATTTGATTTTTTTTTTTTTTTTTGGTGAGGGGATGAGAGCAAAACTTGGAGAAATCCCTGTATTTCAGCAAAAACATTAAATAATGCATGAGAAAACAAATAACAAAAGCTGTAGGAATACAAGTAATGACAACTTTCCTTCTAAGCACAAGACGTGGAAAGAGGGGCAAATGGTTTCTTAATAAATGAAAGCAGAGGCAGTTTCACTACATGAACTTGGGTATGTTTCTCAGGTGCCTTAATAGGAACGTTGATATTGTAGCAAAGCTACCCTGCACTTCTATGTATGGAGTATTTGTTTGCAGTGTTTACCTCTAAAAGGAAAGGAGGAATGGATAAATGCATTGGGCTCAGAGAAGAGGGAAGGGGGCTTCTGAGACAGAGCTCCAAGTCTGAGATCTTGAGACAGGGTCTCTGTTGAGGACAATCTGACTGGCTAAAGTGTTTCTAGATTTGAGGAGAAAAAGGAATTGAGAAGTCAAATGTCACATATCTCAGAGGTCATAACATTTAGCTTTTGTAGAAAAAAATACTATATTTGTTCAAGATTTTCACATTTTTTTATATGGCAGCTCAGATATTGACATCCTGAGGGGTCATGCCTTCTGGATGTTTACTTATCCAGAAAACATTTGCCCAGTATATAGTGTGCCTTTGGAACTTTTCTGAGTCATGGCAAATACAGTGAAGAAAGCCAAGTCCCTGCCATCATGTATTGATACCCCCATTATGAAGAGAGAACAATAAACAAAGAGGCAAATGCATTTAAATCAAATACTCAGTTACAGGTGCAAAAAAAGAAAAGAATGAGTCAAGAGATGAATTAATGGACTCACTATTTTATGTAGGAACTGGCAAGATCCTTTTCTGCTCTACCATCACCAAAGAGATGCTTTAAAAAATTATTTAAGAGCCGGTTCAGAAATGATGTTCTGAGCAGAGAAACCCTGGCTAAAATTGATAATAAGTTGGATTGATCAGGCAGCCTTCTCATTCTGGAGGATGTAATAATTCATACATGTAATAATTCATGCATTTCTGTAATATTTTAAAGTCTGCCTTCCATATTCAACTGTAAGCTTTGTGGGAGCAGTGACTGTGACTATCCGTTAGCTGGAGGGATAAATGAATGAATGAATGAATGAATGTAACAATCAGTATTACCAGCACTGGTCATTCTATGATAGTCATGGTGCAACAGTGCCACATTTTTGAAAATTAAAAAAAATATATAGAATTCAATTTGCTTGTCCCCAGTACCCAAGGATGAAAAGAAGTCTAAGATAAGACATGTTTAGGGCCTTCTCCCCATCCCTAGATTTACATGGTCCAGGAAAAGAAGAAGGACCACAGCTTGTACTGTGATAATAGATTCCTTAGGGCTCAGGGGCTGGTATTTCCACATCCCTTTTCTATAGCTTGACCACAGGGGACTCTCCTCAGGTTCTCATGGCCTCAGTGCTGGAGCCTAGTGTCCAGAATCATCCAGTGGTCACCTCAGCCCCATCTGGATCTACTGTGTTTGACTGCAGTTAGCTCACTGTCATTCCTCAGAAACTCCCCAGGTATTCCCATATTTGAGCCAGTCCACTTTTAAAACTGCATGCATCTTCCCCTTTCTGAGACAACACAGTTTAATGCTATCAACAGCTCTACATGTTCAGAACATAAGACTACCCCACCAAATACATATTCTTACTCTGAAACAAACAAACAAAATTTTAAAATTAAGGAGAGGGACTAAACACAAAAAGGAGTGTTTTTCCCTTTGATGGTGAGTCCGGGCAGTGGATGGAGAAAAGGCATCACCACTGGCCAATTTGCAGCAGCCCTGCAACAGCTAACTGTAAGTTAATATACTCTGTTAGCTAAACTTATTACAGAAAGGATGTATTACTTTTGTAATTCAAAGTAAATTTAATAAAGTTGAGAGAAGCAAGATAGTACTAAAAAATCAATCTAATGTTATGGTAAATTATCACTCATTTTAAAAAGCATGGCATAAAGAAAAATTCAAATATGACTCTTACTTTGTCTAAATAAATAATTATAGTAAATTAGAAAATAATAGAATGATATGTTCAAGGTGAAGTAGGAAGGGATTTAGCTTGGTTCCCTTTTTTTGACAGGGAACAAACATATCACTTCAGCAAATGATGAGCATGTAATTTCAAATAGAAGAGGAAAATAAATCATTTGAAATGTGGTGTCCATTGCTTTGGCAAAGCTATTGCACTTTTAGAAATTTTCCTAAGGCAGTAATTTAGCAGTACTACAAAGATGAATGTACAAGGATATTCATCTCCATTTTGTTAATCAAAGCAATGAAAACATGCTAAATGTACATCAATATTGGATAGGTTATATAAATGATGGTTATTCAAGTAATGGAATACTCTGCAGCCTGTACAAAATCTGATGCATATTTGTTTTTTACATTGACTTGGAAAAACTCCCATAACATATTTTTGAGTGGAAGAGCAATGGGATAATCTTTTTTATATAAAATTATCTGTGTATGTAAGAGAGAGAAAAAAAAAAGAGGAACAAGAGCCAGTTCCAGAAGGAGAAATCAAGCAGATTCTGGAAGAGAACACTGGTGTTTGATGTCCCAGGTAGCTTGAAATATGTCATCTATGAGTCTGTGGCTTTGAAGGAGTTTCTGCAATTAATAGTTACTGCTTATATATCCACAAAAATGTTAATATTTTTCTCATATTGTTATGGGCTGGATTGTGCTGCCCCTCCCCTCAAATGCATATGTTGAATCCCTAACCCTCCAATGTGATGGCATTTGGAAGTGGGGCCTTTGCTTTGCGAGACAATTAGGTTCCGATGAGCTTATTGCGGGTGAAGCTCTCATGATGGAATTATTGTCCTTATAAGAAGAGCCACCAGAGAACATCCTCTCTGCCATGTGAAGACACAGAAAGGAGGTGTTTGTCTGCAAGCCAGGAAGACAGCCCTCAATGGGGACCCAGATGCATTGGCACCTTGATCTTGGACTTATCCTCCAGAACTGTGAAAAATCAATTCTTATTGCTTAAGCCATGCTGCCTGTGGTGCTTTTTGTGGCAGCCTGAGCTATGACACATTAAAAACTGTATTAGTCACATTTTTTAGTTGTTTATTGCCATATAATGAATTACTCCAAAACATTAGTGGCTTAAAAACAAACTTATTTTCTCAGTTTTTGTGGCTCAGGGATTCAGAGGCAGTTTAGCTGGGTGATTCTGGCTTAGATTGAATCTAGACGTCAGTTGGGCTGCAGTCATGTGAAGCCTTGACTGAGGCTGAAGGATCCATTTCTAAGGTCATTTTTGTAGCTGTTTGCCAGAATTCTCCATCCTTTCTGGCTGATTGCTGGGGCCCTCAGTTACTCACCAAATCATCATTTCCTCACACATGACAGTTTTCACCCTTCAGACGAAGTGATCCAAAAGAGAAACCTATGATATCATCACTTCTGCCCTATCCTATTTCTAATCAGACTGATATAACATGGGAGGGGACTACACAAGGTCATAAATATCCCAAGTCAGGGATCGTTGGGGGCCATCTTGGGACCCAACTCCTACAAAAATTCACTGCCGTATTTCACTTGTTTTCTGTATTTCATTTGTATTATATTAGTGTTTACTATAAGAGAGTACAGTATCTATACAAACAAGACATACCTTTTAGAGTGATTTCAAAAAGAGTGAGTTAAGTATGTTAAAAATAAACCCAGAATTCCAAAGAATAATTTTAATGTATCTTGTTACAATATAAGTTTAAAATCTGTTTTGTCTGATATGTGTTGCTTCCCCAACTGTCTCTTCATTTCCATTTGCACGGAACACCTTTTTCCGTCCTCGCACTTTCAGTCTGTGTGTCTTTAGATCTGAAGTGTGTCTCTTGTAGGCAGTATATTTATGGCTCTTTGTTTTTGCATCCATGAGCTACTCTATGTCTTTTGATTGGAACATTTAGTCCATTTACTTTTAAAGTAATTTTTGATAAGTAGACACTTCTTGTTAATTGTTTTCAGGTTGTTTTTGTAGTTATTTTTTGTTCCCTTCTTGTTCTTTAGTTCTCTTGTGATTTGATGACTACCTTTATTGTTATGTTTAGATTCCTTTTCTTTTTTCCTGTGTGTATCTATTATACATTTTTTTTAGTTTTTGGTTACCCTGAGGTTTATATATAGTGATTCATATATCTGTGTGATTATATTAACTTGCTGATCTCTTACATTCAAATGCATTTTAACAACCCTGCATAATTACTCACTCCCAACCTGTTTACTGTTTTTGATATTATAATGTACATCTTTTTGCTTTGTGTATCCCTTAACTCCTTATTGTAGATATTGCTGGTTTTAATACTTTTGTCTTTTATCTATTCTACTAGCTTTATACATGGTTGATCTACTACCTTTACTGTATATATGCCTTTATTGATGAGAGTTCTCCTTGCATAATTTTCATGTTTGTAGTTGTGGCCTTTTCTTTTTTTTCTTAGAGAAGCCCTGTTAACATTTCTTGTAAAGCTGGTTTGGTGGTACTGAAATTTTTTAGCTTTTTGTCTGTAAATTTTTGATCTCTCTATTAAACCTGAATGAATGTTTGCTGGGTAGCGTAGCCTTGGTTGTAGGTTTTTGCTTTTCATCACTCTAAATATATTGTGCCACTCTCTGCTGAGTTTCTACTGAAAAGTCAGCTTATAACCTTATGGGAGTTCCCTTGTACATAACGTTGCTTCTCCTTGCTGTTTTTAATATTCTATCTTTATCTTTAATTTTTTTTTCCATTTTAATTAGAGTATGTCTTGGTGTGGTCCTCTTTGTGTTGATCCTTTTGGGAGCTCTGTGTGCTTCCTGGACCTGGATGTCTTTTTCCTTTGCCAAGTTAGGGAAGTTTTCATCTATTATGTCTTCAAGTATGTTCTCTACCTCTTTCTCTCTTTCTTCTCCTTCTGGGACCTCTGTAATGTGAGTGCTAGTATGCATGATGTTGTCCTAGATGTCTCTTAACTGTCCTCATTTCTTCTTATTCTTTTTTTCTTTTTTCCATTCAGCTTCAGTGATTTCCACTATTCTGTCTTCCAGATGGCTGATCTGTTCTTCTCTAACATCTCTTGATTCCCTCTAGTGTATTTTTAAAATTTCTATTATTGTATTCTTCATCTCTCTTTGGTTCTTCTTTATATTTTCTAACTCTATGTTAAAATTTTCTAACTTCTCACTCTATTTATTTAATCTTCTCCTGAGTTCTTTAAACATCTTTATAATCATTACCTTGCATTCTTATCAGGTAGAGTGCCTATTGCCATATCACTTAGTTCTTCTTCTAGAGTTTTATCTTGTTCTTTCAACTTACTCTTCTGTTGCCTCATTTTGCCTAACTTGCTGTTTTTTATTCCTAGGTATGTAGTAGTGTGGTTATATTTCCCAATCTTAGAGAACTGGCCTTTTGTAGAAGATAGCCTATGCATTCCAGCAGCTCATTCCTCTCTGATATCCAGGCTATATGCTCTAGGAGTGCATCCAATGTGGGCTGCATGGGTCCTTCTCTTGTTGCAGGCTGACTACTGTGGGCAGTGTGGTAGATGTGGCTGCCCTCACTCAGATTGGTTGCCAGGCCCTGCATTGTGTGGAGGCTGCTGGGCACTGGTGGGTGGGTCTGGTTCAGGAGGCCGATGGCTGTGAAGCCCTGTGGGGCCCTGGGGTTAATACTGGCCCACTGGTATGTGGAGCTGGTTCTGGGTGGCTACAGGGCTGGGGGCACTGGATCTAGTGTCCACCTCTTGGTTGGCAGGTCTAGTTCCGGAAATGCCTGGCTATGGAGTTTGTGAGGGGTCCCAAAGCTGGTGTTTGCCCATTGGTGTTCATGAATGGATCCTGGGCTAGCTAGCTGAGGGGTCCAAGATGTCTCAGGGCTAGTGTAGGCCCCCTGCTGGATGGGGCTTCTGCCCTGGGGGATCCTAGGTCTAGTGTTAGCTCATTGGTGGATGGAGCTGGGTCCCTGAGGTATCTGGCTGCAGAGACCTGGGGGTGTTAGAGCTGGTGTTGGCCTACTAGTGGGCACGCTGGTTCTTGTCACAGCGGGCTGCAGGGTTCATGGTGTCCTGAAGCTGGTGTTAGCCTACTGGCAGGTAGGGCTGGTACCTGGGGCAGCTGGCTGATGGTCCCAAAATGTTCCAAAGCTTGTGTTGGACTCCTGGTGGCCTGGGCTGGGAGCCAAGAGTTCCCAGGGCTGGTGCTGACATGCTGATGGATCGTCTGTGTCCTGTCATGGCAGGCTATGGGGCTGTGGTGGCCTCACGCCTAATGTCAGCCCACTGGTGGTTGGTGTCAGGGCCCAGGGGTTTCTGAGGATGGTGACCACCCACTGGTAGGTAAGACTGGTCTCAGGGTCACTGGCTGCAGGGTCCTGGGGCTAGTGCAAGTGCACTGTTATGCAGGGCAAGGTCTTGGGCTCTCTGGTGGACAGGACTGGGTCAGGATAGGCTATGGGGTCAGGGGATCTTAAGGCAGCAGGCCTGCAGGTGAGTGGGGCTATATCTCCCCCCAGCTAGTTGCTTGACCTGAGGCATCCCAGTAATGGTGCCAACAGGCTGGTAGGCAGAGCCAGGTCCTGATGCTAATAAGCTAGAGGGAAGATTCCAAAATGGTGCTTGTCAGAACCAGTGTCCTCATCATAGAAAGTGCTCCTAAAAATGGCTGCCACCAGTGTCTGTGTCCCCAGGGTGAGCTCCAGTTTCCTCTCACTTCTCTGGGAGGTCCTCTAAGATCAGCAAGGGGGTCTGACTCAGGCTTCTTTCAAATTACTGCTTATGCTCCGTGTCTTGGAGTGTGTGAGATTTTATGTGCACCTTTTAAGAGTAGAGTCTTTATTTCCCCCTGCCCTCTGGCTCCCGCAAAAGTAAGCTCTTCTGGCCTTCAAATCCAAATATTCTAGAGGTTCATTTTTCCAGTGGAGGACCCCCAGGCTGGATAACCTAAAGTGGGGCTCAGACCCCTGGCTCCTGGGGTAGAGCCTCTGCAATTGTAATTATCCTCCTTTTTGGGTCATCTGCCCAGGAGTATAATTCTTGACTACATTGCGTCTCTGCCCCTCTTTCCCATCTTGTTGTAGTTCCTTCTTTATATCTTTAGTGGTAGAGGATCTTTTCTCCTAGTCTTCTAGGTTTTATTATCAACAGTTGCTCTTTAAATACTTGTAATTTTGGTATGCCTGTGGAAGGAGGTTAGTCAGGGTCTTCCTACTTCACCATCTCAGCCCCTCCCCCTTCTTTACTTTAACTTTTTAATACAGCAACTGTTCCATATTTTGTATCTGTTAATTCCTCAGGGAGGCTTAAATACTTTCTTTACTTTTTTCTTATTGTCATTCATTATGAACACTTTCTTTACCTATTTGGCAATTATTAATTTTGATCTCTTATTTTGTTGAATGTAATCAGTAGAAAACAAATACATATGTCTTAAGAATAGGAATTTAAGGTACAATATAAAATAGAAATTTAAGGATATCATATATAAATTGTGATTAGTAATGTAACCAACATAAAAACCTTCCAAAATATCAGATAAACAATAAATGAAAAAAGATAGAAGAAAGGCCTTATAATGAAGTATTTTTAAAGATTATAAAAACAGAATAAACTGACAAATCTAAACCTTAGCATATATGTATATCCATAAATATAAATTAATTAAACTCAATTTTAAGAAAAAATAATATTTTATAATGAAGCAAACCCCAAATTTATGGTGATTATAATAGATACAAATTATTTCTAAATTTTTGAAAATAAATGCATTAATACTTTGATTTCTAAAAATATATTATGCTCTGTTCTCTGAAAAACTCTCCTTCTAAATATACCGAGTTCATGAAAAAATTATAAAATTGTAATTTCTAGGGTACTTCTGGCTCATTAGAAATTAAAGAAAATCTCTAAGGGTTAAAACAAAAAAAAATAAACAAATAAATAACCAAGATGACAACAATCCAGGAAGCAAAACAGGGGTGAGGAGAGATAAGTAATCATATAAGACAGGATCTTCTTGAATGCAAACACTGCTATGACCATCTGCTTTACCTTGGGCAGAGTAGGGAGATGAACTCGAGATTCCTCCATTAAAGTAGGGACTCTCAAGAGGAATTAAATAGCCTCAGGTTGATGTCAGCATGTAAGACCCAACAGAAACAAATCAAATCTTCTGGTCAAAGAAAAATAAAGACTAAATTAATCCTTTGGTGAGATTCAATAGAACATCAGGCACAAATGAGCAACATTAGGAATAAAAAGGAAACCATAAGTAGAAATCAAATTAAACAAGAAAATATCTAAAATAATTTGTGAATTACCATATACAATATGTTTAAAACTCAGGAAATACTGACATAAGAAAAAAATAGAAAGCCTGAAAAACACTATAACCATTAAAGCAATCAAGTTAATAATTAACTAAAATTGCACAGGAAAGATAAATGGGCAATAAACATGCACAGTTAAAAAAAAGCATGTTAAATATGCTCCACTTCATTAGTAAGTAGGGAAATCTAGATTAAGACCACAATTAGATATCATTTTATGCCATGAGATTGGCAAAAAAAAAAATGTCTAATAATATCAAATGTTGTAAATATTTATTAATGAACCTTGGCACATTGCTGGTGGGATTGTAAATTAATCCAAGCATTTTGACAAATAATTGGGAGTTATATTATAAACTTGAATGGGTGCATAGTACCAACCAGCAGTCCCATTTATAGAACTTTCTTGTACAGAAACTCTTAAGTACCAGAAAACAAAGGCAAAAATACTTACAGCAGTGCAGCTCATACTATCATGAAACTGCTAAAAACCCAATGTGTGAAATATTGTACTACAATGAAAATGAGTCAATCACAAAAATATACAGCAACAAGAGTAAATTTATATTGAGCTAAAATACCATAGATGACCACAAACAATATGATTCCATTCTCAGAGATTACAAAGCAAGAAAACAAAATGTTATAATGTTTAATGGGACATGTGTGATTCTTTGTTCTTGTTCTTAAATTATATGTGGATTTCTTCTAGATAATCTAAATAGATAGAGATAATTGATAGATCAATAGATATACAAATAAGGTTCAGTACTATATAGGGACAAAAAAAAAACATTTATTAAATAACAAATAACCTGTGTTAAGATAAAAATTTCTTTTTAAGTGTTAAATGAAACTAAATGTCTCCAAATCCAACCATACAAAATTTTCTACTTGAGGCATAACTGCATTTAGAATTCCAAGGTAAGTGTTCCTACTGATTAAAACTAACTATAACTTTAAAGCAGTGATAATTCCAAAGCTATTTGAATTGTTTTTGAGATTTATGTGAAGTATATGTAAATTGACACTGAAATTTGACAAAAGAGATGAAACAGAAAAATTTCAGTTCATTGAATAAATAAATGTCAGTATATTCTTGAGAAATTACTTATATGACAGGCAGTTTTAGATGCTGAGGTTTTAATGAAAAAAAAGGAATATAAATTTTGTCCTCAAAGACCTTTATTGTGATGGGAGAAGATAGATAACAAAAAAAAATAATGAAATAAATAATTTGATGCAAAAATCATAAATTCAGTTTCAGCAAGTAGGTTTTAGAAGCATATTTGAAAAATTAGTAGACCATCATTATGTAATACTCAGGAAGATAATGATTCAAAACTAAGAATGTTTTACTATAATTAATCCTATTACTTGATCTCAGGGGAAAATGATTACATCTGTAGACATTAAAGTGGTCTTTGATAAAATTAAATATCTATTATTGATTTCAGAAAAAACAAAAAATACAAATATAAGAATTTATAACATTAGTAAATATACTTTCACCTCAGTCTCAAAGCCAACAGACAAGAAAGGAAAACAAGAAAGTGTTCTTAGCAAAGCCTAGGGCAAGGATACTGACTATTAATTATCATATTTTTAAATACAAGCAAACATAAACATATAAGAGAAATACATTATAAGTATAAAAATGGTACAGTAGGAATTAAAATTATCACTACTGGCAGGTAAAATGATTATCTGGAAATTTAAAGATAATCAACTGAGAAATCATTGCAACCAATGCAAGCAGTAAGGTAGTGGGATACAGCATAGAAATACATAAATGAGTAAAACCAATAAGCAAGAACATAGAATAAAGTAGAACTACATGGGATAAAGGAGATCCTTTTATGATCTGAAATGCAAGAGATAAAGTATGTAGAAATAAACTTTAAGACTTCAAACGTCTTTGAAGGAATACAAAAGAAAGCTTGAACAAATGGAATTACATTATAATTTTGGATGGGAACTTTAAAACAGTAAATAAGTCAATTTGTCCATGTTAAACTATACATTTAAAAATTTACCATTATACTCATAAAAATAACGATGTGTTTTGTTTTTGTCTTTTTTATTTCAATAGAAAAGATGATTCTAAACTTTTTTAGTGAAAAACAAATTAATCAAGAATAGAATAGAAAAATATGAATCAAAAATAGTAATGGGGCTTCCCTGGTGGTGCAGTGGATGAGAGTCCGCCTGCCAATGCAAGGGACACGGGTTCATGCCCTGGTCCGGGAAGATCCCACGTGCCACGGAGCGGCTGGGCCCGTGAGCCATGGCCGCTGAGCCTGCGCATCCAGAGCCTGTGCTCCGCAACCAGAGAGGCCACAACAGTGAGAGGCCCACGTACCGAAAAAAAAAAAAAAAAAAAAAGTAATGACTATTAGGTGCAGAAAAAATACTGTCTGATTCCACTTATATGAGGTACCTAGAACAGCCAAATTCATAGAGTTAAAAAGTACAATAGTAGCTGCCAGGAGCCAGGGTGGGGGGCTGGGGAGGGGGAATGGGGAGTTAGTGTTTAATGGGGATAGATTTACAGCTTAGGAAGGCGAAAAATTCAAGAGATAGATGATGGTGAGAGTTGCACAACAATGTGAAAATACTTAGTGCCACTGAATTCTACAGTTAAATATGGTTAAAATTGTATGTTTTATATTATATGACTTTTACCACAATAAAAAAAACGTTAAAAAAAAGAAAAAAATAGTTATGACTAGAGTCTACACTTACTGGATATTTAAGTAATTACAAAATTGTTAAATGGTATTGATATGTTACATGAACTGAAGACATTAAATTATTAGAATACACATCCTAGAAATAGACCCATATCCATACAGAAATTTAGTTATGACAAAAGTAAAGTCTAAAATACTTGGGAGAAATATTGGCTCTTTAAAAAACATCTTGGCATGAATACGTAGACATATGAAAAGAAATAAAAATGATTGTGCCTATACTTCAAATGTTAACCAGGAAAATTTCCAAATAATAAAAAAGGTTTAAATGTACAAAATACATCTAAAATGTAATGAAAGAAACAATGGAAGAATTACTGTATAACTTCTGAAGTGGCAAGGTACTTCATGATGTGTAAATAAATGCCATAAAGCATTCAACTTCTAAAACTACATCAAATTTAAAAAAATATAGTATGGTAGTTTTGACATATTAAATATTGGCAATTCATATCACAGACACAAAGCTAATTTCCTTAATGTATAAAAGGCCCAATACATTGATGAGGAAAAGAATAACAACCCCCCAGGGCTTTTCTGATGCGCCATGGTTAAGAATCCGCTTGCCAATGCAGGGGACACGGGTTCGAGCCCTGGTCCGGGAAGATCCCACATGCCGTGGAGCAGCTAAGTCCGTGTGCCACAACTACTGAAGCCTGCGTGCCTAGAGCCTGTGCTCTGCAACAAAGGAAGCCACTGAGTGAGAAGCCCACACACGGCGAAGAAGAGTAGCCCCTGTTCACCGCAACTAGAGGAAGCCCACACACAGCAACGGAGAGCCAGTGCAGCCAAAAATAAACAAATAAAAATAAATAAATAAATTTATAAAGAAAAAAAAACTCCCCAAAATTGTGCAAAGGATATGACTGAACTGTTCATTAATCAAAAACTACTAATAGATATTCAACATATTAACAAAATTCTCAATTTCAGTCAAAAATAATCTAAATGCAAATTCGAACTAGACTGGCATGCCAGTCTAGTTTGACAAAAGTCAGACAAAACATTTGATACAACTCTGTTCACCCGCTACTGTGGGAGGAAATGAGGAATGGGAATTGGAATAGCCACTGTGTGGAGCATATTGAAAGTTGCATCAAAGCAATGAATGAAGATGCATTTTAACCTAATAATCAATTCTGTAGATATACTTGCATATTTGTGAATTTTTGTATGTATAAGTTTATTCATTGAAGCATTATTTAAATTAAAAAAAAGACTGGAAAGCACCTAAAGGTCTATATGTAAGATTTAATGTAAAAAACTATCCTGTATCCATACAATGTAGTATAAAGAAAAATAAGCTTTCATGTACTTAATGGAAAGATCTCCAACATAGGTAAGGAAACTGTAAAGTGCAGAGCAATGTCTGTAGT
This sequence comes from Lagenorhynchus albirostris, assembly GCF_949774975.1. NCBI lineage: Eukaryota > Metazoa > Chordata > Mammalia > Artiodactyla > Delphinidae > Lagenorhynchus > Lagenorhynchus albirostris. The sequence continues at coordinate 109,078,494 of NC_083098.1, read as the reverse complement.
AAGGTTACATTGTTTAACTTATTATATTTTATATGTATTTACTTATTTATAACTTGGAATTTTTGAAACTTATAAATATGTTACCTAAAATAATAAAATGAAATAAAGTAAAACTCCAGTGATTTTCCCAAGAAGCGTAATAATAATAAAAATAACCTTCAAAGAACATGAGAAAATTCAGGCTTAGCTAAGGGCCTGAATTGCCCATTAGGTGTGCCCATCAAGACCCAAACAAGGTCTCTCTGACTTATAAAATATAAAGGTGTGCCTTTTATGACACTGCTGTTCCAATGAGCATACCAAGGGCCCCTCAAACAGTGGGGATCCTGGGGCACTTCCCTATTTTCCCTTTCTATTAATTATGCTATTGAAAGGGTTTCTTAACTGAGCAGTAAGCTTCTTATTTAATAACTTATTTTCCTAGCAATACACAGTAAACTAAAATGACTTTTTAATAAGATCGTCTCCATTGCCAGAAAATTAGTTTTTTAAGGGATTTCTCAGAACATGCACTAGCTATAACTGATAGAGTGGAACAGCTCTTATAATATGTATTCTCTGTGTGGAAAAATGAGTGTTTACAAGCCCAGAATTGAAAATGGGTCTCAGGTACATATTATTCATGACAAAGTTCCCTCCCCACTCCCAAATCTGTCTGTAAGGTGGGGGGAACAGCTCTAACTGGGTCCACATTTAATTTGAGATCTGTGACATGAAAGCTTTTCCTCCTATAAAACATGTTTTACTTGATAAATGTAGTGTGAAAAAGCAGAAAGGTGTTTTTTTTTCTTTATTTTTTACAGAAAGACATTTCAATAATTGATGTTAAGGATTTCCATGAATCAGGATCAAAAAACACATGAATCACCTTTTGTTTTATGAGAGTTAAAGAGCAAAGGGAACTGAACAGTAACTCCGCTTGGAGGTGCAGGGGGTTTTAGACAGATGAGGGAAAGGAATATAGGGTGGTGAATCTATACAATTGGAAGATAAGTATAACAATTTCTCCCTTTAGCCTTTTCCCATTTCTGGGGATACAAACAATCATTAATGCCAGGAAAGTCTCCAGGCTCAGGTGGATCAAAGTTCATATATATGGTTTGAAATTAGTTTCTGCAGAAGTTTGATGTTCTTGGAAATTTGCAATCCATCAAATCAGGTTAAGAAGAAATATCCAAAGGTAATCTACACAACAGTGAGGCATACCTATATACAGGGTAATTTTTTTTTTTTTACATCTTTATTGGAGTATAATTGCTTTACAATGGTGTGTTAGTTTCTGCTTTATAACAAAGTGAATCAGCTATACATATACATATGTTCCCATAACTCTTCCCTCTTGTGTCTCCCTCCCTCCCACCCTCCCTATCCCACCCCTCTAGGTGGTCACAAAGCACTGAGCTGACCTCCCTGTGCTATGCGGCTGCTTCCTGCTAGCTATCTATTTTACGTTTGGCAGTGTATATATGTCCATGCCACTCTCTCACTTTGTCACAGCTTACCATTCCCCCTCCCCATATCTTCAAGTCCATTCTCTAGTAGGTCTGTGTCTTTATTTCTGTCTTACCCCTAGGTTCTTCATGACATTTTTTTTTCTTAAATTCCATATATATGTGTTAGCATACGGTATCTCTTTCTCCCTCTGACTTACTTCACTCTGTATGACAGACTCTAGGTCCATCCACCTCATTACAAATAGCTCAATTTCGTTTCTTTTTATGACTGAGTAATATTCCATTGTATATATGTGCCACCTCTTCTTTATCCATTCATCTGATGATGGACGCTTAGGTTGCTTCCATCTCCTGGCTATTGTAAATAGAGCTGCAATGAACATTTTGGTACATGACTCTTTGAATTATGGTTTTCTCAGGGTATATGCCCAGTAGTGGGATTGCTGGGTCATATGGTAGTTCCATTTGTAGTTTTTTAAGGTTTTTTAAGTAACCTCCATACTGTTCTCCATAGTGGCTGTACCAATTCACATTCCCACCAGCAGTGCAAGAGGCTTCCTTTTTCTCCACACCCTCTCCAGCATTTATTGTTTCTAGATTTTTTGATGATGGCCATTCTGACCGGTGTGAGATGATATCTCATTGTAGTTTTGATTTGCATTTCTCTAATGGTTAATGATGTTGAGCATTCTTTCATGTGTTTGTTGGCAGTCTGTATATCTTCTTTGGAGAAATGTCTATTTAGGTCTTCTGCCCATTTTTGGATTGGGTTGTTTGTTTTTTTCTTATTGAGTTGCATGGGCTGCTTGTAAATTTTGGAGATTAATCCTTTGTCACTTGCTTCATTTGCAAATATTTTCTCCCATTTGAGGGTTGTCTTTTCATCTTGTTTATGGTTTCCTTTGTTGTACAAAAGCTTTGAAGTTTCATTAGGTCCCATTTGTTTATTTTTGTTTTTATTTCCATTTCTCTAGGAGGTGGGTCAAAAAAGGATCTTACTGTGATTTATGTCATAGAATGTTCTGCCTATGTTTTCCTCTAAGAGTTTGATAGTTTCTGGCCTTACATTTGAATGACTCTGCTACCCAAAGCAATCTACAGATTCAATGCAATCCCTCTCAAACTACCACTGGCATTTTTCACAGAACTAGAACAAAAAATTTCACAATTTGTATGGAAACACAAAAGACCCCGAATAGCCAAAGCAATCTTGAGAACGAAAAACGGAGCTGGAGGAATCAGGCTCCCTGACTTCAGACTATACTACAAAGCTACAGTAATCAAGACAGTATGGTACTGGCACAAAAACAGGAAGATAGATCAATGGAACAGGATAGAAAACCCAGAGATAAACCCATGCACATATGGTCACCTTATCTTTGATAAAGGAGGCAGGAATGTACAGTGGAGAAAGGACAGCCTCTTCAATAAGGGGTGCTGGGAAAATTGGACAGGTACATGTAAAAGTATGAGATTAGAACACTCCCTAACACCATACACAAAAATAAACTCAAAATGGATTAAAGACATAAATGTAAGGCCAGGGTAATATTTTGATTCAGTCTTGGGACGTGATCTAAAGACATATTTTGAAGTTGAAAAGGATCCTAGAATTCACATTATCAACCCTTCATGGACCATGATACTTAGAGTGGTTGTGAAGACTGGCATATACAAGAGATTCGAAACAGGATCGTCTCTGTCTTTCTCTTGATATTTGTCAAAGATAAACAAAGCTGGACATTGATTAAAGCTGTAAGGATAGATTTTATTCACAATAACTATTGCAATGGGGAAGAAGAGGGTCCAGCATGAACTGAGCTCAACTTCACTGAAACAAAAGGCTGAAGACTTTTTCAAGATTGGGCGTGCTTAGGGAAAGGCCCCCATCCTATTCCAAATCCCTAGTGGGCACTGAGAGCTTAGGTAGAGGAGTGAACCCTGAAAGCACTATCCACTGGGTATCCCCAAGGCCTGTACCAGCTCATGAGAACACTTTACCACCATTGGTCCTATATGGATGCACAGAGTTTTAAACATATGTAAAGTCTCACCAGCAAAACATGATTCAAGCTAAATGTCACTGTCCTCTTTTGTGGAACAGAAAAGCAGTGCTATTCCTAAACATTCTTTTTCAGGATTATAATTTGTGGGTCTTGTCTCTGTTCCAAGTGTGCAGGCAGCACCTGAGGTGGCAGGAAAGAAAGCTGGCTTGGGGTCACACAAACCTCGTTGCAAAATCTCAGCTTTATCAATTTCTTATTACTTGTATGATTTTGATTAAAACATTTAAACTTTGTGAACTTGTCTTTTTATCTGTATTTAATTCTCAAATACATATAATAGTAGCATTTCAAAGGGTCATTGTGAGAATCAAGAGTTATGATGCATGAATTTAGTGAGGATTTGGCAAATAATATGTATTTGGTTTTTATTATTAATGTGCTAATTTATTAAGTAATTATTTAATGTTTTAATGAATTATATATTGTTATAAAATACATAATTTTATAGTTCACCCACTTAAAGTGTACTATTCAATGTTTTTTATCCTTTAGCCAAATTTCGCCCTTCTAGCTCAGGGAGGTAAAAGAACTTTCATGACTATTATTTTCATCCCCAACCATTGCCAAGCTCATTTTGCCAAAGGGTCAGAAGAAAAGTTGTACAGTTACTTGTACAGCAGGATACCACTGAGAAGTAATAACCACCTTTTGTCCCTACTCCCTACTTCTTTTTACTGTATCCGTTGTCTCAAGAATTTGTTCTCTAAGTACAAAATAGTTCAGTTATTGGCTTTTGCATTCCTAAAGCAGACATTCTGGCTTATACAATATAATCAGAATATTTCCTGAGCCAGCTTTTCTTTTCTTGCCCAAGAAGAAATAAAGCCTTTCCAGAAAAAGGAGTATGGATACAGTCAGATCGAAGAGCTACAGGGTCAGATTTTCACGGGGAGGTTGCAGGTGGGTCCCACGCTCCCTCCCATTCTACCCCCACCCCCAGTGCAGCTCCAAGGCTGAGAAAGGGTAATGGGTTGGGGATCTGGAAGTGGAAAGCACCAATACTAACTTGTCACCTGAGGTTCTTACAGACGTCACCTTCCCATCATGGCCTCAGAGCAGACCAGGCTGAGGCAAAGAGGCAGCTATACTCGGCATCCTGCATCCCCAGGAAGTGCAAGACCACAGCTGGCCTTTCCAGGTCTTTGGGGAGGGTGGAGAGAGAGGAAGTCTGTGGACTTTCAAGGGCTTTGTGATCAGAACAAGGTGATCCCCGCTGAGGATATCATCATGCATCCTGGGACAGGAAGCAGATGGGAATACAGAAGTCTCAGGAGGTGCCTTAGTGAACAGCTGAAGGAGAAAGAGCACCCGGCAGCCTGCTCACCTCTGCAGATGCCAGGTGAGGAAGCAGGACAACCTCCAACCAGATGCATGCTCCTCCCCCATGCCATGGTGCTCCTTAGGGATTTAGATGAAATTCTAAGTAATCTCCTCCCTCTCATCACCTCAGTAATCGAGATGAAATCCTGGGTGCAACAGGGAAGCGAGAATACCCAGTATTGAATTTTTCTTGAAGTAAGTCTCTGAAAAAGAGAAGCTGAAATTTAAAATATCAAAATTTGACTCCACTGAGTTTGACAATTTTTGAACTTTTTACCTGCTCTTTTATTTGGGATTTGGTGATGTATTGGTTGTAAATGAGTCTGGAAGACTAGTTTAGCTTTTACCTATATAGTCATTTGGAAGCCATGTCCTGCCAGTGTTTTTTTTCCAGTAATGACTTAGGGCTTTGAAATGTCAAAAAGCAGAGGCTGGGCTTTCACCTGTGTGCACCTGTATATAGGAACTGCTCATCTGTTGTTCCAGTGATTTTCAGAGAGCATTTCCAGTCTGTCTTTTGGTGAGAATTTCCACTTTGCTCTAAAATTCAGATAATAGCTGGGATTGCCAAATAAATCAATTTTGTATGAAGAACTCTGGAAAGTACACCTAAAAAACAAACAAAAAACAAGGAAACAATACCTAGATGCAAACCTGAAATCTAAGATTCTCAGAGCCAAACACAAATTTAGAGATCAATTCCAGTTTCCCATTTCACAAGAATGAAATCTTGATTCAATGAGGCATTTGAATTACTGAAAATACCGAGCAGTTCTGTCCCAGGGCCTGACTCAAGTGTCGATCACTTGACCTGTTTGTTCACTTTCCCCTACAATGCGGGTGGCACTCAAAGGAGGCTCTAATTCAGGATCTTGGCAAAGAAGAGTGATTTTCCCTGTGACAGCAAGACAGACATGTGGGAGATAGCAGCCTCCTCAATATACTAGATACATTTAAAACACATTTGCATAAGCGTCAAAATGCCGTGGGTGTCTTGTGCTCTATATAAATTATAAACAGTAAATGAAGACTTTGGAAGAATACCAGTGCATCAAAATCAGCACTCAGTCCATTAGAATCTATGCTCCGTACCTTTGCTTTTTAAAAAAAAAAACAAACTATAGACATTGCACGGTTCATCTGTGGGTAACAATGAGCACGTCCATACATGGTCTGTTCCTTCTTGAGGATAAAGGAGCAATTATCATTCTCATTTTATACATGTAGAAACTGAGACTCAGTGAAATTGTCACAAGCTAAAAAGTGACCGAGCCAGGACTTGAATCTAAGCGTAAAGATTCTAACGGGATCATGGATCTTGACCCCCACAGCAGATTTCTTCTGTCAGACAAGAATTATGCAGGATCTCGGGGAATCACCTGAATGTTATTTATTAGTTTGCTCTGGTAGAATTGCATAGGGTTTGGTTTCTGAAATCTTGGTTCTATCACTTACTGTCTTTGTGACCATGGCAAGATCCTTAACCTCCCAGAACTTAATTCACAGATTCATTAATTCACTGAGCTTTTTTTTTTTTTTTTTTGCAGTACGCGGGGCCTCTCACTGTTGTGGCCTCTCCCGCTGCGGAGCACAGGCTCTGGACGCACAGGCTTAGCGGCCATGGCTCACGGGCCCAGCCGCTCTGCGGCATGTGGGATCTTCCCGGACCGGGGCACGAACCTGTATCTCCTGCATCGGCAGGTGGACTCTCAACAACTGCGCCACCAGGGAAGCCCTTCACTGAGCTTTTATTATGTGCTTATTCTGTGCTAGACACCACCAGGTGCCAAATACATAGCCCCAGAAAGGAAAATAACAATACTGCCCAGGCTTCATAAAGTTCCTTATTTTCTAATGGGTAGAATGTGACTTAGAATTGCTGTCATGCTTACCTCAGAGGTCTGTTTCATGAACTGAATGAGATATTATGAATGCTTCATAAAACATAATATATAAATCTGAAGGTTTGTGATGAGTATACTTTACCCAAGGGCAGAAAGTAACAACCTGTATATTTTTCTTTATTTTCTAACCCGTGATTTTTTAATACTCCTAAGAAGGCCTTAGATTCTTCAGGCAAGTTAATAGGAACTGAACTGATTTTAAGAAAATGCAAAGTAGGTTGTTCCTTCTCAGTATACTTAGGCATTAGCTTTCCTTTTGTTTGAAGGAAACAAACAAAAAGGTATTGCATTTCGTTTTGTTTGAAATGCAATAAAGCATTGCCTCGAGAAGTTCTGGCAAAAATTTGATCTCTCTCTTTTTTTTTTTTTTTGCTGTACACGGGCCTCTCACTGTTGTGGCCTGTCGTGTTGCGGAGCACAGGCTCCGGACGCGCAGGCTCAGCGGCCATGGCTCACGGGCCCAGCCACTCCGCGGCATGTGGGATCTTCCCGGACCGGGGCACGAACCCATGTCCCCTGCATCGGCAGGCAGACTCTCAACCACTGCGCCACCAGGGAAGCCCCAAAAGTTTTATCTCTTACCTGGGAGCGTATATGATTTCAGTGCAGGAAACAGAAAATACTAAAGTGTTTACCAAGAAAGGATTCAATATAGGGAATTAGGTGCTTACAAAACTGGGAAGGCTAAGTAAGCAAGTTTGGAGTGAGTTCCAGAACAATACCAGTCTCTTCCACTAGGGGAACACCTGCCTCCGTGAGCTCCACCATCTATTCTGGAAGGAGGCTAACCCGTGTAAATATGGTTGTTGGAACTGAAATCCTGGGATCAGGAAACTCCCATGGCTTCAGCTTCTCAACACTGAGAAAACTGGAGAATAAACACTGAAAAGCTGCTTTGAGAAGACCTCATGCATCCACTATCTTAGCACTAACATCCTGGGCCTTAGGACATGGCCTCTGACCCACTCCTGTCTCCCAAATATCTCCTGAATTCACCTAGAATCCTAGCAGCAAAGGAAGCTGTCCAAATGAAGTTTATAGCTTTCCAACCTTTCCAGCTTGAAAGAAGATAAAATGAACGATGAATGAGCCAATCTTCAATTTTTTCTTTGCCAATTCCAGTTTCACCACGGAAAATGAATATATGAGGTTTTGGATAGAAACACAACCTCTATTTCTCTCCCTGTGAGAAGGAAAATATACACCTTTCTCATTTTACTTGTTGTATACAGTCTACGAAATTAACAAGTGTGAATACGCTTTGTAAAGGGCTACAGAAAAGTTGCCAGGTTTTTTGTGGCCTTTTCTTTATTTTGTGTATGTTATTTTTTTCTACTTACATGTATGTGAGAGCATGTATCTTTCTTTCTTTTTCTCTTTATTCTATGCAAATTAGAAAAGAGCTCAAAATCAAAAGCTACCTGAGGAGAACTGGTAAGGAAGGATGGGGAATCTCACATTAATGAATAGAAAAACTTCTTAAACTTAATAAAGGAAGACTGCCTGCCCAACTTTGTGTGTACTGTGACACCTGGCACAGTCCCTGGAAGGCAAAGACAATCATAGAGCCATTTTGGTATAGTGACTGCTGTTCGAAATCAGGATGAGAAAATCCAAACCCCGGTATCACCTCTCCTTAGTGGTTGGTTATGCAATTAACTTCCACAATAAGAGTCAAGTTTCTTATTTACATACAGGGTAGCAATGTTTTCCTTCACAGGATTTCTGGGAGGCTGGAATAAAATGGCATTACAAAATGGATTTGTAAATTCAATACTAATCACGTGCAAGAAAATCTTGAAAAAAATTGGCATAGGAACACTGAATCACTAGAATAAAACGAAGGGGAAGGTATGTTAGAGGCAGACCTTTTTCTCAGGTGCATTCCTCGAATAAGAAACAGCTACTGGCTTGCATGGGTCCATTTGAGACCCCTCAGATAATAGTGAGGAGAGAGCTAGAAAGGAAAGAGCACTTAGGAGAACTCTTAAGTACCTGGGACTGTGATTTTATAAGTAAGCTTTTATTTTCAAAATAGATGTATGAGGTAGGTATAATTATTTTCTTTCTTTCTTTCTTTCTTTTTTTTTTGGTTGCAGAAACAAACTTTGAAATGCTAAATGGTGCAAGGTCACTTAAACACTGAGTGGTGGAGTCAGATTCAATCAAGATTTATCTGACCTCCAAGCCTATGTTCTTTAAACTATACAATTCTGCCTCTGAGTAACAAAGCGATCTCATTTAAAAGAGTCAAAATGGCTTAGCAAATGGTCAAAAAGCATTTTCTGAAGAAAGTTGCTGAATTTTCCAGAGCTGGCTCTAGGGCAGACCACCTGGTTCTGAATTCTGGATCTTTCACTTGTCAGCAGTGTGGCCTTGGGCAGCTAGGCAGTGACTCTGTGTCTCAGCTTCTTTATTTCTATAAATGGGTTTAAATTAGTAACAACCCCATAGGAAATTTGAAGGTTAAGTGAATTAATACCTAAAAAGAGCTGAGAACAGGGCTTGTCATAGTGTGAACCCTCAATAAATGTTTGATATGATTAGGAAAATAACAGTGAAAAGACTGAGTGACATGATGAGCCCTGATATGAGCCCCCAGCACCCTCTCTTTAGCTCTCACTAAGAATACCACTTGAAAGAGAACCCCTGGGCTTTAAAATCAGCCAAACTGCTCAAACAGAAATCCAGCCACACTGAGAAATGCCAAATAACCCATGACTAGAGCAAGAATGGATTCACTCACTGCACTTTTACAAAGTACACATTAAGAGACTTCATATTCACTTGTTGTCCACGAAAAGAGTAGTAACCACAAATAAAGGTAAAATTCACTAAGTCTGGTATGAATAGTCTTTGAAAGAAGATAAGTAGCCATCAGGAGGGGATTCGTTTTTATCAAGGCACTGCATGCCATAAACTTGATATATACATTTTCTTTTAACCTTCACATTAACTGTATAAAGTATAGATGGTGATTCCTACTTCACAAATTGTTCCACTGTGTATGAAAAAAATTGATTTGTCAGAAGTCCTAGAGTTATCAAGTGGAAGCAGTAAGACTTCGGTGTATGTCACTTAGATCCTAAAGCCTAGTCTTCCCATAACACCACTATATTCCAATGGGTATTGTTTAACACAATAGTTTTGCAAGATGATTCTTAAAAGAAACCAAAGATTTCACGGTAAGAAGGGGCTAAATCACAATAGCTTTTTCCTGTTAGAGGTTCATTCTCCCTGGCCCAGGTCTTGGCAAACTGTCACCATTTTTTAATGCATAAAGTTTTATTAGACCACGGCCATGCCCCTTCTTTTGAATGTCATCTATGGCTGCTTTAGTACTGCAATGGCAGAGTTCAGGGAGTTGAGTTGCAATAGAGAATAGATGGCCTGTCAAGTCTAAAATGCTTTCTATTTGACCCTTTACTTAGAAAAGTTTGTTAATCTCTGCTCTAGACTCTTCAAGGATCTAACACAGGGCCAAAATATTTTTAGAAAAATAAGTTCAGCACATCATTTCTACATCTGTGCGTGTACTTCTCCTTTATTTTTGTAACATCCCCACTGAGGTCTACACTTTGAAAAATGCCACTCTGAGCTGAGGGGCTTACATTAAAAAATCAGCCTTTTTCCCCACCGTGTAGATATAACTCATAGCTGAGTTGTTTCTCACATTCCAGAATAAAATTTTAAAATTCAGTGAAAAAGATCAACTGTTACTGAATATGAACTATAGATATGCTTAAGAAAGTGGAAAATTCCATTAAGACAACAACTTTCCAGGACAGTTTAGAGAATCTTTAGAGATTAAGAAAGTTCTAGTATGTCTACAGTTTCTTTTATTAATTGAATATTCTGGAAATTGAAGTTCCTGAGTCTCCAGGAAAATCTTAACAACTGGAAAACTTCCTCAAAACATTTTGAAACTTTCTAAAGCCAAATTAGAAATTTAAGAAAAAAAATTAAGATGTTTAGAATGTATCGGTCACTTCAGTTTGGGGCAAAATTTCCCCTAGTTGGGCTTTCCTGGTGGCGCAGTGGTTGAGAGTCCACCTGCCGATGCAGGGGACACGGATTCGTGCCCCGGTCCGGGAGGATCCCACATGCCGCGGAGCGGCTGGGCCCGTGAGCCATGGCCGCTGAGCTTGCGCGTCCGGAGCCTGTGCTCCGCAGCGGGAGAGGCCACAGCAGTGAGGCCCACGTACCGCAAAAAAAAAAAAAAAAAAAAAAAAAAAAAAAAAATTCCCCTAGTTGTTAAATTTGAAATAAATAAATTAATTAATTAAAAATACAATAAAATAAAGCAAGAGTAAAACAATACATAGCTAGGTAAGAGTAGCTCTGGAATTAAAAACATGAAATAAGATTAAAATCCTAATTTATTACAATTATGAAAGGATCATTACAACTGTGAACCATACCTTTATCAAAATTTTATCGGTATCTCTGGGAGTACAGGACTCTACCCAGAAGGCGAGTATTGGAGTTCAGTCAATGTTATTTGTCTCACTTTCATTTGCAAATTTGCTAACTAGAGATAAACCAAACTGATGGGTTAAGATGACTTTGTTCTGATTAATTTTACGGTAATTCTGAGGGCATCAGTTTTAAGTGAATTGTTTGAATACTAAATTATGCAGCTTTATGATGCACGAGAGAAGCAGCAGCTCTAAAGATGCCTCTGAGACTTAAAAGAGACAGCATTAGAAGCTCATTATTGCCGGCACATTTAACATGGTTAAAGTAGGGGAAAATAGCCATTAAGTTAATGTAATTTAACTTATTTAAATTACATTAACTGGGCCCGTGAGCCATGGCTGCTGAGCATGCGTGTCCGGAGCCTGTGCTCCGCAACAGGAGAGGCCACAGCAGTGAGAGGCCCGCATAACGCAAAAAAAAAAAAAAGAATGATCTAAAAGCTTAATGAATAAAATTAAAATAAAGTAATAAAATCTCATTCATACCCCAGTATACTCATTCTCAATTCTCCATTTCAGGAAATAGCACTAATATGTTTTCAGTCAAATATATATATATATATATATATATATATATATATATATATATATATATATATCATGTCTGATTCTTTTCTCCTTTCTTTTTATCCTCTCTCAGTCACAGAGACCAGTTCATAGAACGCTGTTTAAGTGAGAAGCATGGTCACATCATTTGAAACTCTTTGAACCAAGGCCAAGGCAATATGTATTTTAAACTAAGAGTTCTTGTATAAAAGTTCTACTAGTGGTAACCAAGGATCATAAACCAGAGCCCAGGGACATTTCTGTGGAATACAAGTAGAACGGAGTTGGTTGATGAAATATGACTCTGAATGATGTCTACACTTCATTCCGGCTTGAAACAGCAACACTGCTCAGGACAGAGGCATCAAAATGTTATATTTTGACTTTACTCTCTGGCCCTAGTTTAGAGACATAGGAACTGTGCTGACTATGTAATGAGGAAACACCTTTTTGTATAGGTGGGAATGAGGAATGATTCTCTAACCTAATACGTCAATAGATGTATTCTCTTCCCCTCTACTCCTCTCTCTCTTCATTGTGTTCTATAATTTGACACCCAATCATAAAACCAATCCTCAAGCCATATAATATCTGAACTAAAAGGATGGACTCCATATCCTAGAGAAATTTCAGCTTTTTGATGTAGAGGGTAAAAGTACCGGGGCTGTGTATGCAGTAGGCTGTTGCATTTAATATGCTACACCTGAATAAAGGACAAGAATTAGCGTTTGCTTCAGATTCTCCGCAGTGTCTCAAATTATAGATACCCCTTGGAAGAGTGTTAAAAATGCTAATTCTCTGCCCTCCACCCTAATTTTGATTCTGTATGTCTGGAGTGGTGCCTCTGAATCTAGAATCATAATGATCCTCACATAATTCAGATGTTGGACAGCAGGTGTTTACTTGAGTGATGACTTAAGATACACTAATTTGCAAAAGATAAATTTTACTTCAATACAGAGAGGAATAGGATGAATGCATGATAGGCAGTGGAGAATCACCACCCTACTCTCCAATTTTTCATCAATACAAGACCACTTACCAATGTGTAAGTGGACAGTGAAGGAATTAAGTGTATGTAACTAAAAATTGTTCAAAATGAGTCACTTTTAAGATTAAAAGTGAATGCAAAATGTTTTATATATTTTTAATTGACTAACAAGTTTTATTATATTGGTGGACTTCTAAAATAGTTATATATGTTCAAAGTTGTATTTTTATGGTTAATAAATTTGAAATAGTTGACACTTCCAATTAATTTTTCTCTGTAGGACAGACTATTTTTAGTTAAGTAAACTTCTGAGATACCTAGTAAATTGAAAATAACTTCATTAAATTGAATACATTTTCAATTTAAAATTTTCATTTAAATTTTATTCTAAATATGTTCATGTTCAGAGGTACCATCTTTTTTTCCCCTGCCTCAGGCAGAATTCATTTATTTGACAGGTGTTTTTATAAGAAACTTGTCAACTAAGTTGCCCCTGTAGCCTTTTGTTTCACCAAATTTAGCTGCAGCAAAATCAAAGGTCTTCTCAATTTTATTCCTCTTGATAGAATGTAACTTCACCCAATAAAATGTAGGGGCCCTATCAAGACATTCTTCCCTTGAGTTTAAATATCCAGGATGCAATTATTTCATATCAAAATTAAATATTGGACTCACAGTTTATTTTGTTCAGTCCTTCACTTGCTGTTGTAAAAATAAATCCAAGGTTTTCTTGTTTGCAAGGTAACAATTGGCCAACAGCTTCAAAAGCTGAGGTTTTTTTTTTTAAGTTCCAATCACTAAATACTGTGATAAAAATTTCTAATTGATTTCAAAAAACATGTGAAGAGTGCTTAATTTATTTTAAACATCTCCACTCTCACCTTAGGATACTTAAAAAGATTTATAAACTGGATTCAAACATTTTTAAAATGAGAAGGAAGATGAGCAGCAGAGAGAAACTGTGTATATTATACTTAAGCATTCATAACAAAAATTTTGTAGTACTACTATAAATGTGTATACGTAAAGCTATTTGTATTTTTGGCAAACGCAGCTTTTATTTCAATCAGTAGTATGTTTGGATGCAATTATAATTTATAAGTGGACCACAAATAATTCTACTACATTTCTGCTTCACAGGTGTATGGATTCAGCAACCATATTGTTCTTCTATGATGTGGTGTCCTACCGAAATTTATATTATCACCATGAAAATAAATACTGCCACTTTCAGCATTGAATTTTTAATTGAATTTACAATGGCATTTACAAAATTGTCAAATGCTTGATATTAAGCAAAAAAAGTATTTCAAAAACTTCACTGGATTCTGTGATATAGACAAAACCCATAAAAATAGAGTTAACTGAGTTTTTTATTTGAAGCCTTAGAATGAAGTTTTCATAAAAGAAAAACTATTCTTTGAAGTTGATGCTGACATACCTTCCAGCTTTTACGTGAACAGAAATGCACCATGGCTGTATGGTGGTCATTTTTGGTAAGCATGTTGAACAGATTATTGGTTCATTGTCAACTTTTTAGAGAAATAGTAATTAAGAAATTATTTTTTTATTACAAGTGGACTTTAATTTTTCCACTCAGTGCTGCCAAAGCAGCTTATTGAAAATGCAAAAGAAGTACTACCAATTAATTCATTAATGGACTAACATTGTTAGATTTATATCATATAATAAAGGAACAAACCAGTGTAGCAAGAACATTCAAAACATGGTCTATATACTCTAGGACAGGAATTCTCAACCTTTATTTTCTGTACTTATTTCACATACAGGTAAATTATAGGTGTACCCATTTGCTATAGGATCAACGGGATGGTGGCCTGACAACTTTATGCTTAGACCACAGTGAAGGTCAAGGCAGTCAACATTTCCTGATACTCCAAGTGGTAGCAAAAGTACTCATCTTGAATACTACTCCTACCTGCTTAAACAAGGAGTGAGAACTGTCACTAGCCAAGTCACCAAGCACCCCGCAAACTTTCCTTGAAAGGGGGGTGTTAATTTTGCCTCATCTGGAAAGGTTAAGAAAAGGAGAATGAGTTGTCATTTGTTTAACTGAGTAAGAACTGCCTTCATCCTACATGCATCTCACATGCATTTGGAGGAGACTGTGACATAAGTTAAAAATACAAAGTGAGTATTTATGAAACAGACTCAGGTTTACTTCCATGCAAATATTAATACTAATACCTTATTAAAACTAAAAACCTAAGACCAATTCTACACAGGACAGGATGCAGTGAAACAGGAGTAAATTGACCTGAGTTGGCAGAACGGGATTTATGGTCACTGGGGTTACAAGCAGTTGTATTGTTGGCCCTGGCATGTTTGCAAACATGGGTCCAGGGTGCACAGAAGAGCAAGAGAAAATCAAGCAAAAACAAGAATGGAATGGGCACTATAAAAAAGAAACAAATTATTCAAAAGAGGACAGAAAAGATTTATTACAGGAAACTGATAAAAGTTTTTTTTTGAATACAGTATGCCTGTGATCATTAATAAAATGCATCAAGGCAGGTTGCTTCTTAAAAACCAAACAAACCTACATATTTATCCTCAAAAAAACAAAAATGAAAAAAAAATAATTCTCCTCCTCTTCCTTCTTTTTCCTCTTCCCATGCCCCTCCCCCTCCCCTTCTTCCTCCCCCTTCTCCACTTCCTCCTTTTTCTTCTTCTCCTCCCCCTCCCTCTCTCCCCCCTCCTCCTCCTCTTCTTCTTCTTCTCTCTCTCTCTCTCTCTCTCTCTCTCTCTCTCTCTCTCTCTCTCGTTTGCTTTTGTGACAGATGTTTCTCTGAATATGTACTCTGCAGGAACAGGGCTTCATGTGACTTTGGTTATACCTGGGTTTCATAAATACTGGTGTACTCCTGCAAGATTGGTTTCTGTGCAACCCATTTGTGTAGGTATATTATTTTTGCTCAGACTGACATAACAAAATATCACATAATGGGGGGACAAACTACAGAAATTCACCTTTTCCCAGTTTTATAGACATCCATGATCAAGATGTCAGCACGTTCAGTTTCTTCTGAGGTCTCTTTCCTTTCCTTGCAGATGGCCTCCTTCTCCCTGTGTCTTCACATGATCTATCCTCTGTACATATCTGTGTGCCAATCTTCTCTTTTTATAAGGGCACCAGTCACATTGGATTAGGGTCTATCCTATGAACTCATTTTGTTTCAATTACCTCTTTAAAGGTTCTATTCCAAACACAGGCACATTTTGAGATACTGGCGATTAGGACCTCAACATTTAAATTTGGGAGGACACAATTCAGCTCATATAGCAAGGAAAAGGTTGATAGTGGACTGATAATACAAATTCTGAAAAACAGTTCCTAAGTAGATCTGTAAATATGCTATGCATGCAATCTTATGTAAACAGTGAAACATATGTAAAAAGGTGCTTATACACGTATCCTGTGTCTAAGCTACATGGCAAGGCTCAATTTGTATAAAATGTTAAAATATAGTGTCAAAAACCAATCAGATAAACTAAATGATTGGAATAAATGTTACATAAAAGAGTTTTGGGTCTTCTACAGAAACTAGATTAGCCTATTCTTGTTCCATACTGCAGGTACTTCAGTGGAAAAGCTCACACATCCAGTTTTGCACCAAACCAAAAGGCTCTGTAGGGTGACCTTGCCCTGAAGAGGGTAGGCAGGAAATATGCAGTGGCAACTAGCCCCTAACATTGGACTTGAAGACCTTGACATATCAACCTCTTTTAATATACATCCCATTAATAAGTCAATTTGTATTTAGGTATATCACTATAGATATATTAATCCAGCTGAGGGTTACATACTTAGAATAAGGAAAGCAGCACAAGTAAATCAATATAGCATGAGACATTGGCCAAATAGCCTGGTTCTAGAAAGTCTGTGTTCATTCACATGAACAATATAACTAATCAGTCAACAAAACAACCAACCAAACAAAAATTAAAGAAAAACATGTCTTCATTATGAATCAGCTATGAATAAAGTCCATGGTCTAGGGTCATCACAAGCCAGTTGTTTTAGTCACACAACCATGGTGTTGCCTGCTTCATAGAGAGGAGTCTATGTGGTTCTAACTTATACATCCAGGGGCCTTGGGGGTTGTTTGTGTGACTCCCCACCCTCATAAGGCTTACACATTGAGAACAAATATTCCATTTACTCTTCACTACAATGGACCTCAGGATATTATACATAAAATAGACCATTTATCTCAAGTGAGTTTGAATCCAAGTCCTTTATTTTAGGTTTAATGAGATTTTAGTGCAGAAGAAGAAAATTACTTTCCCAAGATCACACAGCAAATTAGTAGCAGATCTGAACTAAGCTGGGTAGAAAAATTAACTTCAAACTTTTCCCATGAAAAGTGACAGATTTCCTCTAGAAGGTCTCATATAGACTCCAAGTTAGAAAAAGACTTCCACTGTTCCCTTTAGTGAATGACTAAAACACTTTTTATTAAGCAAATGATTAAAAGAAAAGCTGTCCAAGTAGATTTAATGACCCAGCTCTATTTCTTACCAGGTAGAAAGTGAGAGTTTTGACCTAGTGTGCAGCACAATTTATATTTGATGTGGATAAGCACTGAGTTAAACTTGAGAAGGAATGAGAAAGAAAATTTTATATATATATATATATATATATATATATATATATAAAATTAACTCTAATGTCTTTTCACTTTTCTCAAGAACATAGTGCATCTCTCTTAATAAGTTTCCCATGTACCCTCACATCCTGGCCTCAGTTGAAATTTTGTCATCACTCATCACATCCTTTCTCATGTGCTTTACCCTAATTACACCAAAAGTACTTGTCATTCCCCAGACACACCATATTGCTTTCTACTTCTGAAACTTTATGTGTGATAATCCTTTAATTTCTCCTTTGTTTATCTCTACAGGAAAAATCATTACCATTTATTGAGTGCTTGTTCTGTAAAGGTACTTTACCTTATCTTGAACATTTTCGTTCTGAAAAATATTGAGTCTGAGTCCCTAGTAATTCAACAACTTTTAAAAATGCAATTTCTTGCTATATTTTAATGCCCAATTTCTCACTTTGTTTCCCAGTTTCAATGATTAGGTATCTGCCAAAATCCTTCAGTGTAAATCCATCACTGGGCCCATCATGTTTTCTGTAGGATTACACCTGTGAGGTTTGGAGTATCTCTATTTGCCTTCAGACTCACAGTCTGTTATAATGAATATGGCATCAGTACGTAGGAAAAAGATGTGGGCTAGACTCCTGCATGTACTATATCCTACTTGCATGATCTAAGGAAAAATCCTAGCCTCTCTGAGTATTGACTACAGAGTTTGGCTGCTGATAGCTATCGCAGTGGTAGATAGGATCTTTTATGTGATATAGGCAAGAGTGCATATAAATACTGAAGCACTATGCTAGAGGACAGGGAGAATCAACATTACATCTCTCTGCTGGCTCCCTCACTGAAGCTCTCCCTTATCCATCTCATCTGCTGGTCCTTTCCCATATACCTGCTGCCAGGCTTAGCACATAATCCACCTGCTTGCCCTGACTCTCCTAGCATCAGCTTCTGAGACCTTTTTGGAGAGATCCCAGACACAGGATGAGACCTCACTCACATTTGAAAGTGTCTGAAAACTAGTTCAAAGTAGTGTAGGAAAAAATGGGAAATTATAGGTCACATACATGAAAATTCCTGTCAGACATCACCATATCCAGTGTATTTAAAAAAACTTAGTTCTTCTTCAACTATCAGCTCTGATGGACTAATATGGTGGCAGAAAAGAAGCCATGTACACTGTTAAAAGTGTATCCTTCTAGGTTCAATATCAACAGAAAACATGATTCTTTATCCCAAGAGTTCCAGAAAAAGCTATGGAATTGAATCTTTCTGTAATGGTTTGTGCTAAGCATTCTTTCTTTCTTGGCCAGGGGGTAGACATACCTATTGCCCAGACTGGAATCCCATACCCCTCCTGGGGCTTAGTTCTATGGAAAATGAGCCCATTTAAACTACTTTGTCTTAGAGAGATGGAGGAGAAGTCTACATAAGGAAGTAGAGAGTGATGAAAAGCAGAATAAGGATGAATATGACCCAGGGAGGCAAAAACAGCAGATGTCCATGAGACCAGGTTCGCTTTGTCCTGCTCTCAGTCATTTCCTACTATGGCAACTTCCTTCAAATGTCCCAAATATCCAAGTCATATCAAAAACCTTCTCTGACAGCAGGTTCTTCTTCACTCCTTCTCTTGAGCTTATTTCAGATGTGTCTTTCTGCTGAATGCTTTTCAGTAGAGCTAAAGACCACGAAGAAGAAAACCAAGTTAATGACTTGAAAAGGAGAGAGGTGACTCTAAAAGTATCATGGTCTTAAATTATTAAGGAAATTATATTAGTTCTGATATTTCCCATCTTGGAAAATGTGAAGTACTGTGTGAAGCAAAGTGTACTCAAATATTTCCAGAAATTAGCCCTACTCTGATGTTCTCAATATGGTAGGGTCAGCGAGTATAGCTAGATTTCTATTTGTGTCCATTTAATTTAGCCTGACTTCATTTTTGAAACAAAACACTAATCAGAAAATCTATCAGGGCTTCCCTGGTGGCGCAGTGGTTGAGTCCACCTGCCGATGCAGGGGACACGGGTTCGTGCCCCAGTCCGGGAGGATCCCAAATGCCGCGGAGCGGCTAGGCCCGTGAGCCATGGCCGCTGAGCCTGCGCATCCGGAGCCTGTGCACTGCAACGGGAGAGACCACAACAGTGAGAGGCCTGCGTACCACAAAAAAAAAATAAAGAAAATCAATCATATGGAGGACACAAAAAAATAGAAATGGTACAAAACAGTCAAGAGAAGAAACATATTTGAGAGCCTACAATGTTCACTGTGTTAGATACTTTACATGGATCATTAATAAGCTTCTTGTTTTGGGAAGATGAAATGTGAGCACTGAATATAACTTTAACTGTGCCAAGCAGTTAGTGCAGGATGATAGAGTGAGGAACCCAGGAGGGTTAAGGGGAGTGGGAAGTTATGGGTTATCACCATCTTTGGGAAGTCTTCCCTGGTCTCACAGTCTTGAGTAATGATTCACCCACAGGACCGTTCTCATCAATTCTGCAGTCTTGAGCAAGCTATATCTTTTGTTTGAGCCTCCATTTTTTCATCTTTAAAATGAGATTATTGGAATTAGTGCTTTCTGACACCTATTTTATTTCTAACATTCTAAAAATTGGCAGTAAATAATGAAACATTTTATTCCAAAAAATAGTTGTCCTGGTGTGAACAATACATCACAAAGTCATGGCCCATGGAAAGGATCCCAGTAATATTTGTTGAATTACCCTTTCCCTTTAGTAAAATTTGTTCACGTAAGCCTCTTTTTTCCTTCATGTAAAATGGTTCTACTCTAGACATACTTGGATGTGTCTGAATTTTCAACAAATATTCAGCTTGATTGTCACCAGTGAAACATAGCTCCTCAAAAATAATTGAGATCAGTGAATTCTATGTTTTAAAAAAGTCCAACTCTCTACTGCCATCATGGCTAAAAATACTTTTAATGTGCACTGTTGGTCTGAGACTCCCTAACAGCAGTTAGTCACTTATGTCTGAAGTTAGCAATCATGCATCCAGAGAAAACTGGGCTATTTAGCATATTGGTTCAGGAACATAGGCTCCAATACTTTATTCCCATGGACTTCTGGCATAAGGATCTCACCATTGAAAAGAACATAACTAGTAAAAATTATATATATGGAAAAAAACTATTTAAATATCTGGAAATTATCCTAAGATCACACAAAAATATTTTTAAAAATTCAAGAAATCTACTAAATCTCAGTAAGAACAGCAGAAGATAAAAACATAATTAAAAAGAAAACTATAGAACAATATCTTTTATAAATACAGACACAAAGATCTTTAACAAAATACTAGCAAACTTAATCTAGAAGCATATTGCAAAAAATATTTACCATAACCAAGTGAAATTTATCCCATGGATTCAAAGTTTGTTTAACGTCAGAAAATCAATTCATGTAATACACCATATCAATTAGAATAAGAGAAAAAAAAATACATGATCATCTCTAGTGATATAGGAAAGCCTTTTGGTAAAATCCAGCATGATTTCATAATAAAAACACTCAAGAAACTAGGAATAGTAGGAAAAGTTCTCATCCTGAGAAAAGAAATTTTTTTTTAAACCCACAGATAACATCATACTAACTGCCAAAAAAGTGGATAGTTTTGTCTTAAGATCAGAGACTGTTAAGAATGTCCATTCTTACTCTTTGTATTCAACATCATACCTGAGAGTATAGCCAAGACAATTACATAAAAATAAAAATTAAAAGTATAAAAATTGGATAATGAGAAATAAAGCTATTTGTATGTGACAATATCTTAAACTAAATGAAAAAATAAATAAAACATCAAAATTTGTGGGTTGCAGCATTATTATGTTAGTGACGTCATTGGCTAGGAATGGCCGAGGCCCTTGCATGGGCCCATATTCCTTGTGGTGAGCCCCACAGACATTTCCCAGGTTGGAGTCAATGTTGTATCTTGACGATCTCTTGTGGTTCTTATTATGATTGCAGAACACCCTTCAGCAAGAAACCATCAGGGAACTTTGAACAAGACAATTTATTACTCACAGGTTGTGGAGGGTATACATTATTCATGAAGGCCACACAGTGATGTCACAGAGAAAGTGGGAGGGAGTACAGACTTGAGGCCCTGCCTTTATTAGGGTCTGAGAGTGGGTTACCTAGGATTTTGCAAGTTCACTTTTTATTGGAAAATTTAAAACAGAAGAACAGAAATTAGAGCATGGTAAAGGAGAAGCAAATCCATTCAAGTTGTCAGGTATCTAGGCTACCCAGGGCTTTCTAAAAGGGAAAACTCACGGGTGGGGGTGTCCCCTTTTTCCTTCTCTAGTTGCTTTGCTAGTAGATGTGTCATTCAGCTGTCAATATGTTTGTTCAAGATGGATGTCTGAAATGAATGCCTCAGCAATCAATAGCTTAATGTCAGACACTTAATTATAATAAAAAAGCTTAATGCCTGGCTTTACACTACAAGAGAAAGCAGCACTTAGAAGGAAACTTAAAGCATTGAATGTGTATATTAAAAAAGAGAAGAGATCTAATCAATAATCTAAGTTTCCACATGAGGAAACTAGAAAAATAATAGCAAATTAATTCCAAAGTAAGTATATAAAATAAAAAGAATTAGAACAGAAGTCAATGAATTTGAAATCAGGAAATCAAGAGAGAAAGATCAATGAAACCAAAGTTGGTTCTTTGAAAAGATCAATAAAATCGATAAGCCTCTAGCCAGGCTAACTAAGAAAAAAATTCTAACATCAGAATTGAAAGAGAGCACTACAGATCCAATGGAAATTAAGTGGGTAATAAAGCACTACAGATCCAATGGAAATTAAGCACTACAGATCCAATGGAAATTAAGTGGGTAATAAAGAAATACTATGAATAACTCTTGGCCTGCAAATTTGATAATGTAGATGAAATGGGCCACTTCCTTGAAATATATGGTGTGCCAAAACTCACACAAGTAGAAACAGACAATCTGAATATGGCTATATCTATTAAAGGAATTGAATCAATAACGGATGACCTTACGAAAGAGAAACTGCAAGGCCCAGATGGGTTCACTCATGAATTCTACCAAATACTTAAGGAAGAAATTATACCTATCCTCTACAATCTCTTCCAGAGGACAGAAACAGAGGGAATACTTCCTAACTGATTTTATGAAGCTAACATTACCTTAATACTAAAACCGGACAAAGATATTACAAGAAAAGAAAACTACAGATCAATGTCTCCCTGGAAAATAGATGCAAAAATCCTCAATAAAATATTAGCAAATCAAATCTAAAAACTTATGAAAAAAATCATATACCACAATCAAGTGGAATTTATCCCAGGTATGTAAGGCTGGTTCAACATCTGAAAAAAAAAGAAAATTTTCATGATCATATCATTAGATGCAGAGAAAGTATTTGAAAGAATCCAACACCCATTCATGATAAAAGATCTCAGTAAATTATCAACAGAAATTTTTTCAACATGAAAAAGACCATCTACAAAAAGCCTACAGCTAACATTCTACTCAATGGTGAGAAACTTGAAGCTTTCATTTAGATTAGGTGCAAGGCAAGGATGTCTCCTCTCACTACATTTTTTTCAACATCATACTGGAAGCTTTTGCTAATGCAGTAAAGAAAGAAAAGGAAATAAATGGTATATTGGGAGGAAAGACTTAAAACTGTTTTTGTTTGGAGATGACATAAGTATCTATGTAGAAAATTGGAAAGAATCAACAACAACAAAAGATCTCGGGACTAATAAGCGATTATAGCAAGGTTGCTGAATATAAGGTTAATACACAAAAGTCAGTTGCTTTAACCTAAGTGACCATCGACAGATGAATGGATAAAGAAGATGTGGCACATATATACAATGGAATATTACTCAGCCATAAAAAGAAATGAAATTGAGTTATTTGCAGTGAGGTGGATGGACCTAGAGTCTGTCATACAGAGTGAAGTAAGTCAGAAAGAGGAAAACAAATACCATATGCTAACACATATATATGGAAGCTAAAAAAAAAAAAAAAAAAGGTCATGAAGAACCTAGGGGCAAGATGGGAATAAAGACACAGACCTACTAGAGAATGGACTTGAGGACATGGGGAGGGGGGAGGGTAAGCTGGGACAAAGTGAGAGAGTGGAATGGACATATATACACTACCAAGTGTAAAACAGATAGCTAGTGGGAAGCAGCCACATAGCACAGGGAGATCAGCTCGGTGTTTTGTGTCCACCTAAAGGGGTGGGATAGGGAGGGTAGGAGGGAGGGAGATGCAAGAGGGAAGAGATATGGGGATATATGTATATGTATAACTGATTCCCTTTGTTATAAAGCAGAAACTAACACACCATTGTAAAGCAATTATACTCCAATAAAGATGTTAAAAGGAAAAAGAAAGTCAGTTGCTTTCCTGAATACCAACAATAAACAAGTGAAATTTGAAATTAAAAACACAGTGCCATTTATATTAGCACCCACAAAAGAAAACAGATCATACACAGAATGACAGGCAATATTTGAAAATCATATGCCTGATAAATAACATATCTAGAATATATAAAAATTCTTACAGGCCAATAATAAAAAAATCATAATGAGGGGAAAAAACCCTCTGAATAAACATTCCTTCAAAGATGTACAAATGGCCAGTGAGCACATGAAAAGAGGCTCAAAGTCAGTAACCATTGGGGGAAAAAAAAACAAACACCCCACAATGACATACCACTGTACACCCAACTAGGATGGCAATAATTAAAATAAAAATGAAGACAATAACAAGTGTTGGGGAGGAGGTAGAGAAGATGTAGATCCTGCTAATGAGTTTGTTTTACTTTGGGGATGATGAAAATGTTCTAAAATTGTTATAATGCTTGCACAACTCTGTGAATGTATGAAACACCAATGAAGAGTACAGTTTAATTAGGTAAATTGTATGGTATGTCAAGTTTAGCTCAATAAAGCCAGTTTATACAAACACACATATAAATATGTATTTATACTTACTGTTATTTTTAAGTGCATAGACTCCAGAGAAGATGGGTTGAGCTTGAATTCTAGGTCTATTGATTCCTAGCTATATACTCTTCAGCTTTGGCACAGCTTTTATCTTTTTTTTTGCACACGCCTTTTATCTTTTTGGGTGAGGGCCCTCACCCAAACCCTGCTGACACCCTGATCTCAGGGTGTCATGATGCTACATCATGAAGTTTTTGTGAATATTAAGAAGGTTACACTGCTTGCTGAGGGTCACATAGGTAGTAATTTGTAATAAAGCATTTAGAACAAGGATCAGCAGATATTTTCTATACAGAGCCAGAAATTAAATATTGTAGGCTTTACAGGCAATATGGTCTTTGTCACAACTACTCAACACTGATGTTGTATAGCAAAAACAGCCCTAGGAAATATGTGAACAAATGGGCAATAGTGTATTCCAATAAAACTTTATTTACAAAAACGAATGGAGAGCTGGATTTAGCCTGAGAGCAGTGGCTTGTCTCTGACTTAAAACATAGTCTAGCATTTGGTTGACACTTCATATTTGTCTGTTGCTATCTCCTATGTGCTAGGAGATCCAGACCTAATCCCTTCTGTCTTTCTCTCTGACAATCAAACTATAAAGCCTCCCTTTATGATTTTGATAATATATTGAGCAGTAATACAAGCCTAGATAGACACTCAATTACTGAACTAGATACATGAAAGGGAGACTTGGTGACAGGAATGAGTCCTAAGTGAAATGGCTGGAGCAGATGCCAAAGGTCAGAACAGGAAAATGCACTGCTTTGTCACCAAATCTCCTTAGTTACTAAACTCCTGCTCCTTAAATACCCTTTGATCCATGGGTTGGCTCTCAGAGCTCAAAACAAAGCTGAAATGATGGAATCAGATCTGTGGAGAAGCAAGACAATGGGTCCTGCCCTCTGTGAGGAAGCTCAGAAACTGTTATGCATCAGTGGATAGTATATTTCTACATACGTTTCTGGGGAACAAAAAGTACAAAACTTTTAACCCAGA
Organism: Lagenorhynchus albirostris; assembly: GCF_949774975.1. NCBI lineage: Eukaryota > Metazoa > Chordata > Mammalia > Artiodactyla > Delphinidae > Lagenorhynchus > Lagenorhynchus albirostris. The sequence goes on along the minus strand of NC_083098.1, from coordinate 109,053,089 downwards.
ATTCTAATGTCTTTAGAATACTGCCTCTAACCACATTAATTCTATAGTCTAAAATCTTTTTCCTTAGAAAGTTAAAATTGCATATCACCAATTGCTTACAAAACTTTCTACTCCTCCTTAACTGTAAAATATTATAATAGAATATATATTTTTTAATCCTGACCTGAAGCCTTTGCTGTTTTATCATTCTCTCAGAAGCATGTGGAGAATTTCAGGCCTTGAAACAACAGGGAGGTACCTCTGGTTCAACTTTCCAGATGCTTTTCATCACTATTCTGCTACTATCCCTCTCTTCCAATCTTGGCTCTGGGATATTTACTGGCATATTTTCTTAGAGACAGTGGCTCTTGTAGCATTGAGCACATACTTTGGGTATGATGGGCTTTATACATACATATGTACTTGTACTTGTGACCTATCACTGGGTGATAGGGGATCTGGTTCTAATTCCAGTGTCCCAAAAAGTACACTTTATGTATTTAGAAAAGCAAATATAAACACACATTTTCTTACCCTCAATTTTTAAATTCGTAATATAAAATTATTATTGTAGGATCCATCTAAGTTTTTTTTGTTCAAAATGCAATGATTTGAATAAAAAGTATCATTTTATTCATACATATACATGCTTATGGTTGACCGCATAACTTACATTCTCATACATTTCTGTAAGAATGGACTATTAGCAAAAAAATGAAAAAAAAAATCTGCAGACCTGAGAGATGATACAAGTTGGCAAAAATCAAATGCTGGCTTGTCAAAGTTGGTCATCAGGATCATAGGATTTTAGTTCCAGTAGGATCTTTGTGTTTCTCAGGATTATTCACAAGTTTGGTACTGTAATCTTGGCCCCATGCTATCTAGACTGTAAAAATGACCATCTAATTCACATCTGATGTTATGGGCTGACCATTCATGTCCTTGCAAAATTCATGCCTTGCAGCTCTAATTCACAATGTGAAGTTATTTGGAGGTGGAGCCTTTGGGAGGTATTTAGGATTAGGTTAGGTCATGAGGATGGAACCCTAATAATGGGATTAGTGCCCTTATAAGGACCTGAAGAGAAGGTGACCTCTCTCTCTCTCCATGCACAGGCTTGGAAGAAAGGCCATGTGAGCATATAGGAAGAGGGCCCTCACCCAATCCCTGCTGACACCCTGATCTCAGACTCCCAGCCCCCAGAACTGTGAGAAATAAATGTCTGTTGTTTAAGGTACCCAGTCAATGGTATTTTGTTGTAGCAGTGTAAGCTAACTAAGACACATGCATTTTGAAAAAGAAAATAAAACTGGGCCATTCTGAGGTGTATATGGTTAATTTACCAAATACATTAATCTTGGGTCTATCAGCAAAGAACACAGGACTTGGATCAGAGTTATACGTGGAATTTTGACCATATTATAGGAAAGTAATCAGGAAGTGATCATATATGTACCCTTATGGAGAAGCTACATGTATAAGTCAGCTTGGATTGTCTAATATAACAAAATACTACAGACTGGGTCATTTAAATAACAGAAATTCATTTCCTCAAAGTTCTGGAAGAATTGTCCTACAGATAGCCAACTTCTTGCTGTGTCCTTACATGGCTGAGAGAGAGGTCTGGTGTCTCTTCCTCTTCTTATAAGGCACCAGCCCTACAGGATTACGGCTCCAAATTTAGAAGCTAATTTAACTTTTATCACTTCCTTGCAGCCTCTATCACCAAATACAGTCACATTGGATTAGGGCTTCAACATGTGAATTTGGGGAACACCACTCAGTCCATAATACTTCAGTACTCACTTTTTAATGATTATAAGGGAATTATTCCTCTCAGAAAATCAAAACTTTTGGGGAATCTATCTTCTCTCTAAAAGTCCACCATTGTTCCCTTTTAATCTATTATTTCCTTTGTATTGTGAGTCAATACTGATGCTTCATAATATATAAAAGAAGAAGTACAGTGCTATCTATTATGACAGCACATCCTTATTTCCCATTTCTCTAGTGTGGTCTGGAGATACTGATATAGGCAGGACCACCAGGTTCCCATAGAGCGTCTTTATGCAAATGAGAAAAAATAAAATATTCTTTTCCTCTGAGGAGGCAGCTCCATGGGGGGGCCCATGACTTGACAAGCAGGCTGTAGGCTGAAGTTTATCCCCCATTCATCCCCATCTAGGTATGTATGCAGTTGGCAAAACATGTGAAAAGCATATGCAACATCACTGGATGTAGGTATTTCATTCCAGCTTCAATCTGAGCTTGTCCAAGAAACCTCCCTCAACTTCAAGAGGTGTATGGGGGTGAGAAACATGCTGTCTTATCATACCACGACTGTATTTTTATTCCTCTCTTCTTATGGTGCTAGTTATGCTATGTAACTACTGTTCAACTGCAGTTGCTTACTCCTCACATTATTTCTGCTCTCAGAGTCTTCTATCTCTCCTCCCCTTCCCCAAACACACACAGAAACACTCACATAAACAACCACAAACACACACATCCACATCCACTCACATCCTCACTCCTACACACACACACATATAAACTCATACCCAATCTCATCCTGTTTTTCCAGTCCTCTATGCTGCCTTCAGTGTCAAATATTAGCTCTAACTCAGAAGGTTGAAGTTTATTGTTTTCCTAATAAGGGATGAATTTGGTTGTTTTGTTCTTTGTTTACCTGACTTCAATTCCAAGACACAAACTCATGTGCAAAAACTCACTCCAGACAATTCTCTAAAGCTACTCATCCCTAATATATCTGACACCTCAGTGAGGGTGCCTTCTCTCATCCCATCCCATTCTAACAAAAAGGAGGTGATTTTTATTGATTGATTACAGTTGATTGATCATCATTGTTTACATTTATTATCTCACTTGATCCTTAAGTGATCAAACAAGACTGCTTTATTGTCCCAAGTTTACAAATCAAGATCTGAGGCTCAAGAAGGCTCAAGAGGCTCTGTCTGATGAGGACAATACAGCTAAGGATTTGTAAATATGGGAGCTCAACAAATTAATTTTTTTTCCTTCAGAGCTCCTGCCAATTTTCCAATATTAATCTCACATCTGAGAAGCTCTTAGCAGAGCTTTATGTGGTCAAGTAAAATCTACAATCAAGTTAGCCTAGTTTATAAATACTTTTTTTTAAAATTTTGTAGCCTAACAAAATAGGCATGAGTAAACAATTCATAGCAATGATTGTAATTAATATCACATCTACATCTACCACAGTCCTGATCCAACATTAAAAATAGATAACAATAATTTACTGATTGCATATCAAATCTCTTATAATTATAGTAAACTTAAATCTTCATCATTTTTCTTTTTCTTGACTTTACACTGTCTTTACCTTTCTGACCAATTTCTTTCCTGATTGTTGTGAAGCTATATGCTTTATACTGATTCTCTCTTAGCAAGTCTTTATCTACAAAGTCATGAATACAACACCGAAGTAAAGATGAAAATTTATTTTATTCTATTCACATATGTCAGAAATTGGTATAAATATAGAGCTGGATAAGGAATGGGGAATAACAAATGCTTCCAAAAAGAACTTGTACAAGAAGAAACAGCTTGAACATTTTGGATTAAAGCTGGTTGTTATGGACTTTATGTATGTGTCCCTACCCCAAATTCATATGTTGAAATCCTAACCCTGAGGTGATGGTATTAGGAGGTGGGGCCTTTGGGAGATGATTAGGTCATGAGAGTGGAGCCCCAATAAATGGGATTAGTGTCCTTAAAAAAGGGACCCAAGAGAAGTCTCTTGACACTTCTACCATGTGAGGACACAGTAAGAAGGCTGCCGTCTGTGAACCAGAAAGTGGGCCCTCACTGGACTGAATGGGCCAGTGCCTTGATCTTGGACTTCCCAGTCTTCAGAACTGTGAAAAACAAATGTTGTTAAAGCCACCCAGTCTGTATTATTCTTGTTATAGCAGCCCAAACAGACTAATACATGGGTTATGTACTGGAAAGTTGAAAGGGAAAAATAAATAAGTGACAAATAAGAACCATTCTTACTGAATGCTGAATCTAATGTGTATTTGAACACTTGTGATAATTGAGAACTTCTTGAAACAATGTTCTTTATAGAGGTCAGACAATTTTGGAACTATTTTATTAATTGAGTTAAACCTGACTCTGAAAAATGTCTCTTCTTAATTCTATCTTTGGAAGTCACAGAATATAACTGCTAAGCCCCTTCCACATAGTAATTCATATATAATAATGATAAATCATCCAAATATATGATCTATTTTCAGAATCAGCATATTAGAACATCATTTCCATTCATGAATCCCCAGTCACTGTAGAAAAACAGACAACTAGCTGTTTCTTTATTTCACCCTACATATTAGTTGGATTCATTTCTTGATACATTTCTCCCCAGACCTTATACTGAAATCACATGGAACAACGAAAACACCCATTGTACACTTTCTGTCCTCTTCCACTTTTATGCCATAAATATTAGTGTCCTCAGCCTGTAGTGCCCTTCTCAGCATTCTTGGATATCAAAAGTCTATTCATTTTTAAAAGCTCATTTAAAATATCATCTAATAGGTGATAAAACATAAAAGTATGGACTTTGGAGTCATACAGGATTTAAGTTTGCCACTTACTAGCCCTGAAATGTAGAGCAAATTATGTATATTCTCTAAGAGAATAAGCTCCTGGCTTAGGTTTATGCTCTCTATTTTTCTCTACATAAACTCTCACTTTAGGTGATCTCACACTAGCCCATGCCTTTAAATAGCAATTGTAAGTTGAAAACCCGAATTTGTATGTGCAAGAAAACATTTTGAGCTTCAAATATATATGCCCAACTCTCTACTGTATATCTTCAGTTTTATATCCCAAACAACACACCCAAATAGGACAATTAATATCTTCTGTACTGTATTTTTTTTAAAAAAAGCAAAACAAACACAAAATTGCTATGTTCACAGTTTTTCTTATCAGTAAATGAAATTCTCATGAATCTAGTTGCTTCTGCATAAAATTTATAATTTATCCTTTTTTTCATCCTCCCATATCCAATCTAACACCAGTCCTGTTTCTGGAAACTACTGAGTCCCATATCCATGTCTGATACCCCTATCCTAGTACAAGTTCACATCTCCTTTTTTGGACACCTTAATAGCATCTTAACTTGTTTCCCTGCTTCTACTCTTGCCCTCTGTTGTCCATTTTCCAGAGAACGATAGACAAATAAATTTTAAAATAATTACATAACCATTCTGCTTCAAAACTTTCAATGCCACCCTGTTATTCTTGGAATGAAATATGAGTTCTTTGCTGTCATATACAAAGTTGTACAGGAACTGGCTCAACACACCGTCTGTCTCAACTCTCCCCCACCACACTCTCCTTGTTCACTCACTTGTCAGCTTTGTTGCTTCTCTCCCTTTTCTAGGTCTTTGCTCTTGCTTTCCCATGTAGAATGCTCTTCTGCAGAATTTTCCCATAGCTGACTTATTTTCAACCTTCAGTGTTTGACACAGTTAACAGATTTCTCTTTTTTAAATTTTTTATGATCTGTTTGTACCTCTAAAATAATAGTAGAGTGAGAATAGAGGTCTTGTATATTCTGTTCACAGACATATCTCAAGTGCCCAGTATAATGCCTGCCAAACAGTAGATCCCAATATCTAATATCCCAGATCTCAAATAAGCATTTGTATTTGAATGAATGTGTGTTTCAGTTTTGTCCCTGCCAATAAGGATAATGACAGTCTCTTCCTCAAGATGCCTTGTAAGTTAAATGAGATAATGTTGTATATTGAACTATTTTAGGATTAATATTATCTATTTCACTCCTGAGTGTTTGACAGTTTCTGCAACAATGTGAGTGCTTGATATAATCTGGACACATTTTTCAAAATTTATAAAAAAATTGTGCTTTGTTTCTAAAATTATACCACATGTCTGAACCTAAAAATTTTTAAATCCTAGTCTCTGCATAATTTTTATCATATTTAAAAGACTTCTAATTTTAGCCATATTTCTAAATGGCGTCATTTTTGTTGGCTTTAATTTCAAAACCCAAAGCTTGCAATAAGCAGAGAAGGAACTCAATTAAGCATAGCCCCTAGTGCAAATATTTAATTCTATTCTCATCTCTCTATCATTAATAGGGCAATCACGCAGAAATGGGGGGGGGGAATTGATCATCAACATATGGAATAATAATTGTGAAATGATGAAGAAAAGATATCACAAAATATTAGAGTTTTTGAGTCAGTGTTTGTATCCACTAGTTACAGCTCATTTTTAAAAATGTCTTCTCTCTGCTAGGATCAACTGTTCTTAGAAACAGACTAGACAAGAGGCACACAGTTCTCTTATTTGTAAAAATAAAATAAATAAAATAAATTAATAGATTATAAAATTAGGGGCCCTGAAATAATGAATAAGTAAAATTGAAAAGCACTAGGCAATTTAATGCATGGTATTAATTGTTCATTCTTTATAATTATTCATAGAATTAAAATCATTAAGTAGTGATAGTAAGCTTTAGCTTTTATGTAGTATTCTTATGCTTTTTTCCAGTACAAGTTAATTATATCAAAAGGATAACCTCATTTGATACAGAAAGGAAGATAAAGCACTTACTACTTAAACATTTTAAACAGAAAGAACAGTAAGGCTTACCCAAGGAGAGGAAAATAAACATCTATTATGTGTAGGTTGCTCTGTATCATATTTTTCCTATTTAATCTTCTTTATAAAAATAATAGGTAAATCAGATTTCGTCCCACTCCATACATGGGCGACTCAAAGTTTATCAAAGACATTTAAAGTTACACATCTTGTTAGGAGGCAAGGCTGGAGTCAGTTTATATGGAATGTCTGAAGTACTGAGCAGGGAACCATGTGGAGCTGGTGGATTAAGCGTTTTCTATACATAATCTCTTAAAATTCTCCCTGGTGCCCTGCATCTTGTAGAATTATTATTATTATCATTATTAGTATTGTTATTATTATTACTTCACAGAAAAGGAAGATTAAGGTTCAGAGAGGCCAGGCTGTTTGTCTGGCATCACGCAGTTAACAAAACAGATAAGTTGTCATCAGACTATGATCCCAATATGGGCTCCCAACCTCATGTTCTTGGTAGCTCAGGTTGTGGGAGTTATAGTAAGAGCAAAGGCTTCAAACAGGATGGTCCAAGTTCAAATCCTTTCCCATGACTTGTCAGCTGTGTAGTTTCCTGCTAGCCCCTTAACCTCTCTGAGCTTATTTTCCTACCTGCAAAAATGAAGAAAATAAGCAATCTTCTTCCTGAGGGTGGTTGACAGGATGAATGAGATAATTTGTATAAAGCTTAGCCTAGTGCCTGTCTCCTACAAATGTTCAGTACCTGTGAGTAACTATTACACCACAAGTCAAGGTCTTTTCTTCATCATTTCCAGGGTCACAGAATAAGGACATGAACTTAATAAAACACCTTCTGACTTCAAGCTTAACACCTTCTCACTTTCACCAACCATGAAATAGTAGTATCTATTAGTTGGTATCATTCAGTCCTACTTTTCTTCTCTGTCGTAGAACTGTTCTTGCGACAAAAGGAACATTGCAAGAAGCAGTAGAAGTAGTTCCCAAAATGCTTACTAAAGACACAGGAATAGTCTTAGAGCCCCTGGAAATACCCCAAGAGACACAGACGTGAGCAAAGCTGAGGAACCGAGTCAGCACATGGGGAAGATGGAGCTTGCCCAGAATTAGAACAATCAAGTGCGGAGTGTTCTGGAGAAGTTTGCCACCACATGAGAAAGAGGAGAGGTTGTGACAGTTTCTCACTAACAGCCTCGTGTTATTTTGAACCTTTGCTCCAGCTGGTCTGTGGGGAGAAGATGAAGAAAGCAAAGACTTTATTCACCTGGCTGCCTTTCTCATCATCTTCAGAGGCTCCTCTCTCTGAAATGAGTCTTTCTGGCACTGACCTAAACTGAAAGCTGATGGGGCCAGCATCTCCCCTGCCCACAGGGACACAGGAGACACTCAGCAGTCTGGGGAGGGGAAGGAGAGTGACAGGAGGAGCCCAGGACGCTCCACTTCCTGTCTGTGTCTCAGTCATCATACTGGTTCAAACCACCATGACCTCATGCCTGCACTACAGCAGCCTCCCACTTGGCCTCCTAGCTACCAGATTTGTAGTCGCCATTGCAACTGATCACCTTTACAAAGCACAGATCAGATGAGGCCACTGCCTTAACCTCCTCTGTTTAAAGGCCTTCCCTGGAAGAGTCCCATGAATTGTAGGATGAACACCTAAACATGGCCAATATGACCCAGAATGACTGACCAAATCTTCTTGCCTCATTTGGGCGCTCCTTCTATATTCTCCAGATCTGGTGCTATTCATTCTGTTATTGAAAATTTTCCACTCCCTCCTGGAACAGGGCTTTCATGTATATGCCATTTCCTTTGAGAAACACACCACCCTTGCTTTTCCTGCTGACTCCTCTTCATGCTCCCTTCTCAAAGAATAATATGCCACCACTTCAGGCAGCATCTCCCTGGATAGCTGCATTGGACTGGGAAGGGTCCTCTTATGTGCTGTCCCATGCACTGTGCCTTCCTCTAAAAGAATTTCGGATGATGGTGTACCAATCAGAGTCTAAGTATAAAAGCAAAGATCCAAAGAAACAGCCAGAAATGTCTTCAGGTTTCAAAGGGGAAAATATAATGAAGGTAATTAGTTCCATGATTAATGGAGGAATGTAGAAAGAAAACAGCAGAAAGTGAGGCAATACAGATATTATCACCAGCAAGGAACTACTAAGAACACTAGATGGGAGAGACAAGAAGAAGAGGTGCTTTTACTTCACAGAGGAGATGCAGCCACTGCCTGAGGTAGAGAAGGAAGATAAATGCCCCATTCCTCCCTTCTCCTAGCCTTCTAAACTCAAGATAATTGGCTCCTATCAGTCAAACTGAACAGAAGCCTACAGGGCCAGACACCCCCTAACATACAGCAGACCAGGAGAGGGACAAAGCCTGGATGTGAGGGGACCAAGTCCCTTTACCAGCAGAGGTTGTTATAATGTTTATTTTAGTAATTGTTTTATTTAATATCACTCTCTTCAACTATGGAGCTTGCCATGGACTATGCCTATTGGTGTTCACCATGGTATTCACATTTGTACAAAGCAGTCATTGAGTGAACAGTTTGAATGTATCAGTCTGTTCATTCACTAGTTGTTGAGGAACTGCTACATGCCAGCCACAGTAAAGGAAGCAGAGCTAGTCCCTGCTTTCATGGGCCTTATAGGTTAGAGGAGAGGGAAAGATAACAGACAAATAATTACATCACATTAGTAGGTCAAATGGTAAAATGTACCAGGGAGAAAAGTATGAAAGAAAAAAGGCAAAGGACATTCTAGATGTAGGTAGGGTATGGGAATCCCTGGGTAGGGAGGGAATTCCAGGCAGAAGTGGGAGAAGCCTGGAGGGTAAGGAGGCAAGATGGCTGCAATAGAGCAAATGAGGGGGGCATTGATGAGTGCAGGGACAGTGGATTTGGGAGAGGAGGTGGAGGCAGATTGCTTAGGGTCTTGCAACCACTTTTACTTTGAATGAGAAGGGGAGGCACTGAATGCATGAATATTGCCAATAAATGAATAAACACTAATTGGTGCCCAATTCTAAGGGAATCCTGAATGTTTTAGGATATGTCAACCCAGCCCAGCTCACCTCATCCATTAACTCTTGAATTTGTTGATTTCTTTCCAGATTATGCATTTAATCTCCAAAACATTTAGAAATATCTGCTGAGAGCACTAAAGAGAAATAGTGTCTCCTGATAATCTAGAGGCAGAAGAGTCAAGAGAAAGGAGAGGATATTAAAAACTTGTATTATGTACGAGACAGTTTTCTATCCACTGATTTTTAAACTTTGCTACATCACTGCAAGTTATCCTCAGTTTTCAGGTCAGAATGTTGAGGTCCAGCAATTTTACATGACCTGTCTGTTGGAACCCAGAATTACTGGTTAATGATCATTAGGTGCTATACACTATGCTTGATACAGCCATATCTTACTGAATTTTGGCAACACCCTTTGGGACAGGTGGATGAGGCACCCAGGGAGAGAAGTTAAAGACAGAAATTTATTAAGGAATAGAAAATCAATGAACTTTGGGAAGGGGGAAAAAAGAAAATAGCATAACTGTATTAACAGTGTGTCAAGATAATCCATCCACTTAACCAAAAATTAATAATACTTGTTTTGAACAAAGTATTTGGAACTCCTGTACGTACCCACAAATAGTATATGCTAGTATCCTTGTAGTCATTATTTAATGCTGACTGTACACCATGCATTTATATGGTAAATTGTTAATTCAAAGATGCTTCAAAGTTAAGAATCATTATATTCATTTTATATATGAAGGAATGCAGATGAAGGGAGGTTAAGTATATTTTTTAAGCTCACAGGGCTAGGAAAGAAATACTGGAATTTTGATCTGGTGTCCAGAAGTACTCTTGAACCTTGCCCAAATCAGACCAAATGGGCAGTAGGAGGTGCAGGAGATCAGAAGAGGTGGATATTATGATTAGACAATGGGAATTTTTTTTCCAAGGAGCAGGGCTTTAACTGGGCTTGGCCATCAAATTCTCAGTGAATTAATTGTTACTAGGATATTGACACCCTCTTCTTCATCATGCATCGTCCTACCTTTTTCTCAGTGAAGGAGAAACGTGACTTTCTCACATTTTCATGTTTGATGACTTAATTATTGCCAATTTTCCATATCTGTGATAAGGCACAAATTCTCTAGAAAGAGTGATCATGTATTTACTATTCTTGTCAAGGGCTTTCCTGTTCCCTGGCATTCTTTCCCCTGTGGTATAGTGTCCTTAGACTGGACTTCAGTCTTCTTGTGTATTAAAAAGAAATGGCAGTATCCACAGAAGTGTTATGAGGATCACACATGACAAAATATTTAAGAGAGTTTATTTAATACTAGGCATAGGTCTAAGCACTTTATACTTTTTAGTTCATTTGATTTACAGAACGCTTTGCAGCTAAGACAAAGCAAAGTTAAATAAATTCTCTAGAGACAAATAGCTAGCAAAGCCAGAGTTGATATTCAAAGTCAGGAGTTTGACTCTGATGTCCTTGCTCTTCAGTTCTTGGCAATGTTGCCTCTTTGTAAATAAAAACAACACATGTAAAGGGTCCTCACACTGGAGCCACTTCATGAGATGTAACAATTGTGGCAACTGTGCTTCTCTCTGTGGATGAACATCTTAGACTTACCTAAAGACTTTTTGAAAATCTCTATAGTTTTAGGCATGTTTGCCATTTGATCTTGGACATTCTAAGTCACTTGCCCTTTCTGAGCATCATTATTATTTTTACTTTAATTTAATTTCATTTAATTTTTTTGCCATTCAGTGTGTCATGACATGGGAGATCTTAGTTGCCTGACCAGGGATCGAATCTGTACCTCCTGCAGTGGGAGCACAGAGTCTTAACCACTGGACTGCCAGGGAAGTCCCTGAACAAGATTATTTTTAATTTAACTTAATTATTCTTATCTGTAAAATTGAATTAATAATACTGATAACACGGTAATTGTTTATAATCAAATAGGATATTTTTGACTCAAAATACTTTGGGAAATATTTTGTTAATATTTAATAAATAATATTTATTTATTAATAATAAATGTTATTAATTAAATAATAAATGTTTATGTATAATAAACATCAATTACTTCTTCTTAGAACTTATAATTCCTAATTGTTCCTAATTGTTCTCCCCATCACCATAAAGCCAAGATCAAGTCATGCAAATCCTTCCTCCAAAGGTTTTCAGGTTTTTTTCAAATAAATCACTGCAGCATTCCCTACCTTCCATTCACACCTCTCCATGACCTGATTTCAAACTGCTTTTCAACTTCATGTTTAACGTTTTTGCTCATCCACTGGGTTCTAGCCTAACATGACTTTCAATATATTATTTGCTTGTTCCCTCTTCCTTATCTTTGATCACACTTTTCCCTCAAACTGGATGGCATTTCCTTTGTTTTTCATTTGTCCAAGTTCAATACGGTGTTACAACTGAATGCATGAGTTCTATGGTCTGTCTAGGTTCAAATTTCTGCTCAGCTTCTCACTAGCTGTGTAATCATGTATATGTTACTAATATCTTAGCTTCAGTCTTGTGGTCTAATGTTTGTGTCCCTCCAAAATTCATATGTTAAAATCCCAATGCTCTTTGTGGTGGTGTAGTGGGGCCTGTGGGATGTGAGTAGATCATGAGGGTGGAGCCCTCATAAATAGGATTAGTGCCCTTACAAAAGGGGCCCTGTAGGGATCCCTTGTCCCTTCCATGATGTGAAGATACAGCCAGAGGTCTGTGACCCAGGATGGGGCTCTCACTTGACCATCCTGGCACCCTGATCTCAGACTTCCGCTCTCCAGAATTGTGAGAAATAAAATTTGTTGATTATAAGCCACCCAGTCTCTGGTATTTTATTACATCAGCCCAAATAAACTAAGTCAAGTGCCCTCACTTACAAAGTGAGTATCTATTCACTAGGTTTTTATGAAAGTTAAATAACATTATCTATAGAACAGACTTAGACTATTGTTTTACACACAGCAGACACTAAATAATTATTTATGACAACAATAATAATTATAAATAATCATTTTTTGAGAGCCAACTCTTGCTCAATGATAGCCATTCTAGCATGATTGCTCCCTTTCATAACAACTCATAGAACTTTCTGGATGACTTTTTTTTTTTTTTGGCACTGATGATCCCTTACCTGGGATTGCAGATACATTCATAGTCGGTAAATTATTCAGTCAACCAGTCTGCAATTGTCATTTAGGGGCCACCTACTATGTAGTTGATACTTTGGACAATGAGGATACAATAGAGATTAAGATGAACAAAATCCCAGCCTATTACTTAAAACGTGCACTATGGGACAACCTCAAAAAGAAGGGACCATAGCTGACTTCTAAATAATGAGAAGCAGTTGGTTAGCTATATAGAGATCTGTGAGAAGATCAGACAATGTAGAGAGGCAGCAAGTGCAAATGTTCTGAGTCAAAGACTAACTTGGAATGTTTTAGAAATAAAAAAAAAATGTCTAGTGTGGTGGCATGGGGTGAAGAGAAGGGTGGATATTAGTGAGAAGTGTGCTAGGAGGGACAGAAAGGGACAAGATCATACATAGCAGTCCGTGTCATGCTGATGATTTTAGATTTTACTTCAACAGGAAGCCATTAAAGAGCTTTGTGTGGGAGAGAAAAATGGTTAGATTTACAGTGAGATAAAGTCACCCTGGATAGTGGTTATGGAATGGCTTAGAGAATCTGGGAGTCTATCACAGTGCTTCAGATGCGGATTGACTATGGCTTGTCCTAGGTTTAACTACTATATTTGACAAATACATGATTTGCCATTTCTTCTACTAAATTGTAATGCAATGTTTGTTACTTTTTTATTTGCCCCTGAGACAACAAGCTCTCACACTTCCACATAGTAGCTATGACTTCTTTCTTATAATGAAGTAATACAGGATGAGGAAGTTAAAGCTGGAAAATACAGGTGAAAACAAGCAAGACAACTGCTCTATATTAAGATCAAAATATTCAAGAGACAGAAGGAAAAACAAGCCACTCAGTAACTCTTAACTGCTTCTATTTTTATCACTGCAAAAAAAAATTATGCACATCAAACATAAAATGCGCTTGTCAGCAAATCTATCACATTTTCAACTTTTTACAGAGCAGCTGATGTACAAAGCAGTTGGTCGTGTGCCACAAAGACTTTTAAATGACTGACTTTTGGCAAAGCCTAGGAAAATAATCACATGAACCCTGCTGTCTTCCAAAGATCAAGTCTGCTTCATGCCAGCTTGGAGAGAAAATTAAATATATAGCCAGAGATTGATATTCTCTAGGAAGTCTAAATTTAGGTAGAAAATATCGTGGGGTGAAGATATAGAAATCCACATTTCAACTCATTATATTTTCTCCCTAAGTGTTCCTCCTTTTGTGTTCCTTGCTGTGTGGTGGTTAAAAACAGCTTGGGAGTCAGTGACCTGAATGCCACTTACTACCTACTTGATCTTGGCCAAGTTAATTGGCTTCTCTGAGCCCCAGGTTCACAATGTATATGTAAAGTTGATAATTGATTGTAATGATAATAGCTAACATTTGTTTAGTGTGTACTCTGTTCCAAATGCCATTCTGATACTTTTTCATGTATTAACTCTTTTATAGGTATAACAATATAATGAGGCAGTACTAAATGTATGTCCCATTTCAAAAATGAGAAAATCTTGGTACTGAGGCAGGGGGAGAGGGAGGCTCACTTCACTTATGCAAGGCATCACACCCAGTAAGTGGCAGGGTCTAGACTCAAAGCCATGATTTATGGCTTAAGATCCTGAGATATTCTCTACTAACGACTGCCTTTATCTACTATGCTGTACTGCTATAGAAAGATGCAGACTACAAGGTTCTTGTAAAGATTTAATAAGATGGTACATGTAAGGTAATCAGACCTGTTTCTGGTATAGAATAAGCATTTAATAGCTATTAGTTTTTAATACATGAAAAACAAGAATAAATGACATCTATGTAGGCAGACAAATCAAAACCTTCATATATATTTTTTAACATATAGATATTGAATACCTAATATATGTCAGACATTGTTTTGGGTGCTTTACTATATCAGGAAACAAAAGACATAAAGATGCCAGCTGTTGCATGGCTAAAATTCTAGTGAAGGAGGAAGGATCCCACAGTAAATAATAATTATAATAAATAAATTATATTGCATGTTAGGATGCAATAAGAGCTACAGAAAAAACAAATAGAAGAAGAATGGATATAGACAATCTTGAATGCCAGGGTGGTGGTTTGTGAGTGTTAGTTTGAAATTATATAGAGAGTAATTGAGGTAGGCTTCATTGCCTGGGTCTGATTTGAGCAGAGGTTCATGAAGATAAGAAAATTTGGGATTTAGGTATCTATAGGAAGAGTGTTCCAAGCAGAAGGATTAGCCAGGACTAAGGATCTAAGCATGGGTGTTAGAAGAAAGGAAGCTGAGGTATGTGAAGTGAAGGGATCCAGAGTAGTAGCTGGTAAATAGGTTATGCCATTGGGAGCCAGTCATGTAGAGTTTAAGCACTTTGGCTGTTATTTTTAGTAAAATTGAATGCAAGCAGAACCACCCTAATGTGCCCTCCAGGGTACAAAAGTCTTCTGGTGTTCATAGTTTCCTGTTTGTGAGGAAAATATTTCAACCTCTTAGACCTTCCTTGAGTTCCAAAGGACAGATTCAAGTAGTTACTAATTAGAGGAGAGAGGGAACACAGAAACAAAGGAAAGGCAGTCAAGAAACAATAGTGCAGGGGGAGCTTCAAGATGGCGGAAGAGTAAGACGTGGAGATCACCTTCCTCCCCACAAATACATCAGAAATACATCTACATGTGGAACAACTCATATAGAACACTTACTGAACGTTGGCAGAAGACCTCAGACCTCCCAAAAGGCAAGAAACTCCCCACGTACCTGAGTAGGGAAAACGAAAAGGAAAAAAACAGAGACAAAAGAATAAGGATGGGACCTGCACCGGTGTGAAGGAGCTGTGAAGGAGGAAAGGTTTCCACACACTAGGAAGCCCCTTTGCGGGCAGAAACAGTGGTTGTTGGTGGTGGGGGGGGTGGAGCTTTGGAGCCACGGAGGAGAGCGCAGCAACGGGACAAAAAAAAAAACAAAACAAAAAAACCCAAGAGATTGACAAGAATCTGTTTACTCCCACTCTTGCTCTCCACATATGGGACATTGTTCTGGGGCACTCTAATGATGTTTGTTGCTATGGCAGCCATCTTTCAATAATGAGGGAGAAGCCAAGAGAATGTCAAACATTTGAACCCAGTGCCCTAATGCCTTTGAGCTGTTGAACCAGGTTTTAAACTACTTACTTCCAGGCACTATTTAGAAGCCTGTGTTACTTAAGACCCTATTAAGTTAGCTGTCTGTTACTTGCCACTGATGGCATCTTAAATGATGAAGGCAGTTTATGATCTAGCCTCTATTTTTTACTTTGTCCCACTTTCACCATCGCCAACTATGGGAGTGTACCTTCTAGTCTTTTCAAATTGTCTGTAATCCCTGAAAATATTAAGTTCTCACACCTGGATTTTTATAAAGATAATATATGAAAAAAAAAAGATAAAATATGTTTCCTTCCCCTGACGTATATCTTGATCATTCTGATCATCTGTCACCTGTCACTCATTCTTTAAAATTTTAATCAAAGGGTAATTTTTTATTAATGTATTTATTTACCCACAAATCCATTAACTCATTCAACACATCTTTAGTAAACACTTACAATGGTTTAATCAATGTGATAGGTGTTCAGAATAGAGTGAAAGATATAAACACCACTGTTGTCCTCAGTAAGCTCACAGTCCGGTAGAGCACCCAGACTTCAAAGAAACAATCATGTCATGATTTATTCAAGTTGAATGGTGAAAATTATTGAAACAGAAAAATATAGCACGTAAGAGGACAAATCAGGGTTAACTTAATTTAAAAGGAATTGGAGAAGGGGGTCAAATAGAGTTTCTCT
Organism: Lagenorhynchus albirostris; assembly: GCF_949774975.1. Lineage (NCBI taxonomy): Eukaryota > Metazoa > Chordata > Mammalia > Artiodactyla > Delphinidae > Lagenorhynchus > Lagenorhynchus albirostris. Next base: position 109,036,470 of record NC_083098.1, on the reverse strand, counting down.
GAAAAAGGAACATTTATGTTCATATGTTAAGAGAGATGGGATTGCCACAAGCCAAGGAATGTGGGCAACCTCTCAAGACTGGAAAAGACACGGAAGTGGATTCTCATCTACAGCCTCCAGAAAGAACACAACCCCACCAATACATTGACTTTAGCTTCCTGAGACCCTTTTCAAACTCCTGACCTCCAGAACTGTAAGATGATACAGTTGTGCTGTTTTGAGCTTCTGAGTTTGTGGTAATTTGTTTACAGCAGCAATGGGAAACTAATACACATGTGTATCAGCTGAGTCCATCTCACAAGAGCAATAGTAAGGACTCCGGGAAGAGTAGGGGGGATGTTGCACTTATCTGCAGGGTCCAAGGAATCCTTCACAAGGTTTAAGGGAGGGATGACATAATTGGAGGTCTGATTAAAAGGTCCATGCTGTCTGGTGGATGGAAAATGGATTAGAAGAGCACATGCGTGGATTGCAGTAGACCTGTTACAAAGGTATTCGAGTGGTCCATGCCAGAAGTGATGGTGATAGGACCAAGGTGTGGCAATGGTGACAGAGAGAAGTGGTCACAGTGAGAGGTATTTAAGGGCTATGTTAAGTGAATTTAAAGAAAAGATGTGAATATGTGGTATAATGGAGAAAAAAGTAATATTTTTGACTCCAAGTTTTCTGCCTTGAACAAATAGGTGGATAGAATTACTGTTTGTAGAAAGAGAGAAATCTGCTTAGGACCAGATCTAACCTAGAGGCTTAGGGGAGATCATGAGGTAAACTCTATTAATTTTGATAAAGCTGGTAAATAGTTTAGGGGAAAATGTTCAAGGGTACCTTGTAAGTGGGTCTGGACTTTAAAAGAGCAATCAAGTCTGGGAACAAAAATTTGGCAAACAGATGGCACTTGAGACTGATGCTGAAAGCTTGGACTCTGTGCACTGGTGCTGAATTAAATCTTGGAGACAGAGTTTTGGGTGAAGTAGAAAAGAATAGCTTTATTGCTTTGTCAGGCAAAGGAGGACACAGTGGGCTCCTGCCATGAAAAACTGTGTCCCAACCCAGGAGGATTTGATGAGGAATTTTATAGCAATGGTTCAAGGGTGATATTGCTGCTAAAATTAGGGTGCGTGCAGGGCCTGCACTACTCTAATCTGGTCTCAGGTAATCTTCTTGATGAGCTTCTCTGGCCCCTTTAATCTCACCTCAGGTGCTTTCTTGGCTGCTCCTCCCTTGATTAGCAACTGTTCAAATCTGCCCTTTGGAACTCAGGGAAGGTCATGGAGGCTCGAGTCTGCTCCCTACAAACAAGAAACAAAGGACAGGAAGTTTTCTGTGCCCAGTAGCCTCACAAGGTTCTGCTCAGTTTCAAGACCATGGGAGTAGATGGTAACACCTATGAAAAGAATACAGAGTGAGAAGAATCCCAAGATTGAGAACATCAACATTTAAAAATTTTGTGGAACAGCGTAGGCACACTACATCCTACCTGTAAGAAATCCAGAATGCTGCTGTTTTTTTGTAAATAAAACTGTATTGACACACAATAACACTCTTTTTTTTTTTTTTACATCTTATGTATGGCTGCTTTTGGAAGCAGCAATGGAAGAACTCAGTAGTTACAACAGAGACCCTATAGCCCACAAAACCTAAAATGTTTATCTGAATTTTACAGAAAAATTGGCCAAGCAGTGACATAGATGAGATATAAAGAAAGAAAATTTGGAGATGTTCAATGATAACATAAAATCCCTTTGTAACTATTTTACTGATATCTACTTTGGAATTAATTGCTCCCCTGCCCCCATTTCCCTGTTCTCAAAGTGCTTTTCAGATACCACCAGTATTTGTCACTTTATTCTAATCAGCCTATTACTCATCTGTCTTTTCTAATAAACCATGAGCTTCCTGGGAGCAGAGACAGTATGATTTTTACATCTGAATCCACAGAGCCTAACACAGTGAACACATCACATTGTAGGTGCTTTGGCCACGTTTGCTTATTGAATGAATTCATACTGCAAGGTTAGTCATAATAAATCAATAAATCCTTACTTAGTCAAGGACTTTTTGGAAACATGCATTTCTTGACTGATAGCAAGAGGAAATTTATTGGAGTTCATGTCCTGTGTCGGTATAATAAGATAAAGTATTCAGCCACTACAAAAAATCTGCTTGATAATAATAAAGAAAGATTACACAGGCATTCTCCTGATTATGTGTGATTGCTTTCCTCTCCAAAGCCTGCCTCCTGATCAGTTGGTGAAGAAGTCAGGTTTTTGGGAAACTGTCCAATCCTGAAGGGAAGATTTGGGCATTTTTCCCAGGAAATATTTTCAAGAGAAAAATAAAGATTTATAAAGGTAAAAACTCATGCAGAAGTGGAATAATATTTTGAATGCTATAGTTATAATTAATATTTTTATCAGAAATGTGTGAAGGTAACACTCAAAATATAGACACATATGAAATATGATTCAGCAGAAGTAACTTGTTTAAAATTTCAGTGACACAAAGATTTATGTTTTATACAGCTGTATCTACTTGGAGTCAACATGCAACAGATAGTTTTGGAAATTATTTACTTTTCAGATTTTTTTCCTTTCCATTAAAAATGCTTCATCTTTAAATTTGTTTTAGTTAGTGAACTTTCTATTGCTCTAAGAGTGAGATTAATGTATTCTACTTTCTTTGCATGCAACTTTTCAAAGACATGGCTATTGCAAATAGGATGGTCCAGTAATACTTCTTGTTCTTGGATATAAGAAATATTTCCCTGAAATACATCCTTTTTCTTTTTTGAAGTTATTTTTCCAGTAATTTTATATTAGTTCCTTCAGGAGCCTTTCACTGAGTATGAAGTTTGGAATAAGTTGTCTGTCACATCCCCCTAGCTACTGCCTCTATATTCCCATTGCATACTGTGCTTCTCCTTAACACTGAATTTATGTCAGATTTAATTCTCTTCTATAACTCCATCTGATTTATTATTTACATTGCCACACAATTATTGCATAATGACCTCAAATACCCATTGGACTGCAACAGTAAATATTTATTTATCTCACAATCTCAGGGTTTATCTGATGTGCCTGGGGCTCATGCATGCATTTGTGGTCAGGTTCAGGTAGGCTCAGAGGCTGTGTTGATCCTGACTGGAGGTTGACCACCTATTAGCTTATCTAGGATGGCCTTTGCCTACAAAACTGAGATAACTCTGTTCCTCGTGTTTCACCTTCTAGTGTGAGCAGGCTATCTCAGACATGTCCTCATGTCTGTGGCAGAAGAATGAGAAAGAACAAACCCAATCAGGCAATCAGTTTTCAAGCTTCTCCTTGCATCACATTTTTAAAGATTCTTTGGCCAAAGATAGTGACATGACTGAGTCTAGAGTCGAGGGTGAGGCAGTCCCCACCCATGAGAATGGGAGGGGACTTCAGGGTCACATGGCAAAGGGTATGAATGCAGAGATGAGTGAATAATGCCATTGGTCAACTGCAAGTCTCCAATAGTGATGAGTTCATCAATAGTACAGAATTCATTTAAGCACAGACTTTGGAGCCAAACTACCTGGGTGCAAATCTCAGCCTCTGTACATAAAAGCTGTGTGTAACTTTGGATGAGTTACTTATCCCCTCTGTCTTGGTTTTCTCATTTATAGAATGGAAATAGTATTTTACAATACATAGGTTTATTGTAAGGAAGAAATGTTTACTATATACAAATTTAGAATAGTATAGTTCATGGCAGAATAGTTCATGGCACAAAGAAAATGCTTAATAAATTTATTTATTGTTATTATTAATAGTAGTATTAGCAGTATTTTTGCTTAGAGTTGAGGCTCAAGAATTAGATTTTGAATTAAATTATGGATGATATATAGGGAGTATTGAAGTGTGTATTAGAATAAAACTTGCTTCCTATACCAAATTCTAATTTTAGTAGCTAAGCATAATGAAAGATTAAATCCTGTTCATATAACAGTGCAAGTGTTTCTAATCAAGAGTATCTTTTGGGCTTCCCTGGTGGCGCAGTGGTTGAGAGTCCGCCTGCCGATGCAGGGGACACAGATTCGTGTCCCTGTCCGGGAAGATCCCACATGCCGTGGAGCAGCTGGGCCCGTGAGCCATGGCCGCTGAGCCTGCACGTCCGGAGCCTGTGCTCTGCAACTGGAGAGGCCACAGCACTGAGAGGCCCACATACCACAAAAAAAAGAAAGAGTATCTTTCCTCTATGCATCTAACCTGGAGTCTAGCCAAAACAAGAGCTCAGTGAAAATTAATCCTAGTATATGTAAGAGGTAATATTTCCATTTGATATCTACAGTCTTGAAGACAGTGGTGGTGTCATGGACAATGTAATCGCATCCAGACCCTCATTCAGAAAATAAGAACCACATACCCAGCTTCTAGGGAAGCTTCCAGCCAACAACCCTAAGCTGTCAACCCTCCCTGGGGACCATCTCATCTGAAGAGAGCTGCTTGCCATGTCACACTCTTTCTTGTGTGGCCAGCATCCAATGACTGATCAAAACAAGTATATAAAGACCTGACCTTCCTACTATAACATGGAATAGCTCTTCAGCATTGTCCCATCTACAGAACTGTTCACAGGGTTGACAAAGTCTTCCACAGAAACTGCATCACAAATTTACATCTCCCTCCTCAATTTTTCTTTTGCCCTCTACTTTCCACAGATGTTGACTTCAAGAGGACCTTCAATAACCCTCCTGAACCCAAATTTCCATCCCAGAGTCAGCCTCCTGGAGAATCCCACCTGCAAAATGTTGTATGAAAACTCAATAGACCATCTTAAGTGAGAGTCTGGAATGTACACAGTGCTACAAGCAACAAGTTTGAAGCACAGGGTTTTTTTTGTTTGTTTGTTTGATTTAATCTACAATGGTCAACTAATCATGAAAAAAAAAAGTTTCCTTGAAGTAGCTTTGCATATTACACTTTTTTTAATGGTTTGCTCCTGATTCCTTTTCCCTCATAGAACTTTACTGAGAACACATTACCACTCTTTCAATATGCTTTACATTCACAAATAGGTAGGTTCACACTTTTTCCATCTTTGTTACCACACTGCTTTTTTCAATGCATTGTACTTCGTGAGTGTATACTGAATAAATTGGTGACTAACCATATTAACAAACTAACATAAAGATGAATATAGGGTTCTAACTCATGAAGACTATTTTTTACGCTCAACTTTTTTTTGAGGTATAAAATTATGCTTAGATCCTGAAATCAAAACACTAAAATAATGACAGTCTGGAGGCTGCCTCACATACAAGAAATCCTCAACTATTAGAAAGTAGCAGAATTTTAGAAAATAAATTGAAAAAAAGAGAGAACTGGTAGCAATGTCAGACTTATGAAAAGGAGGTAATGTAATAAAGAAGCACTTAAGTAAGCAATTACACCAAATCACAAAAGGCATTTTGACTTGCTACTTGGAAATGCTATTTCATGTTGACTTTTGCATTAGAAGATGTGGCTGCTGACAGTCATGTATTTGAAGATTATGAATGCTAAGTAGAAAGGTTGGGTTTGTTTTTGGATTTTCATAGTAGGATGCTGCTACCTTTGGGTGTGTTGAGAGATAGCCATCTGCATTGCGTGGCTTCTAGAAACCCTGGGTTCATCTACCATATTCTTCATGGCCACACATCATCCATGACATCATTGTGATAGCATGAAAGTACACAATTCAATCAAGCCTTTCCACTGACTAAAGTCTTTCACAGATTCCTCATTACCTGCAAGATAAAGTTGAAACTCTTTAGCACGGTGAAAAAGATGCATCAGAATTCGACCCATTTCGTTTTATGTTCCAGTGATACCAAATATCTTATTTGTTTTAACTTAGCCAACAGTTCTTACCATTTCTTCTGGTAAAAAACATTTATATTTCCTTTGGCAAAAGGAACTACTCATTTAAAGTGTTTTTTGGGGAATTGTCAGTCTCCATGTCCTGCCTGCCCCACTACAAAGAGAAGCATTGACCTAAGCAGGCTATGGGCTTTATTCAAGGTGGGCGCATGGGGTTCAAAGACATCAATGAAAACTGGTACATGGCCTTGGGAAACGTAGAATCTTTCTTCTTCTAGCTTGGCAACCATTAGAATATAGGCTTAGAAGTACAAATCATATTTTCATCAGATGAAGTAATCTTGCTTGTTTGAGAATAAAGCCAAAATAGTGAGAGAAGGGCCAAGAAAGAGAGAAGGAGGGCATAGAGAGATGATAGATGATAGATAGATAGATAGATAGATGATAGAGTAGAGAGGGAGAGAGAAAGAGAAAGATGAAATCGCTGACAACATTGCATGAGACCCTGGATTCATCATGCCTAGATTCTCCCTCAGATTGTCTTTAAATTTTTTTTTTTTTTTGGTACGCGGGCGTCTCACTGTTGTGGCCTCTCCCGCTGCGGAGCACAGGCTCCGGACGTGCAGGCTCAGTGGCCATGGCTCACGGGTCCAGCCGCTCCGTGGCATGTGGGATCTTCCCGGACCGGGGCACGAACCTGTGTCCCCTGCATTGGCAAGCGGACTCTCAACCACTGCGCCACCAGGGAAGCCCGTGTCTTCAAATTTGATGCAATAAAATACCTGTAAACTTCATCTGATTAAGCTTACTTTCTGACATTAGAACCTATATGAGGCCTCATACAGTCTACAACATTTATTATCTCAGAGAAATTGTACAATCTCCTTGCTCTGCGTGGAATGCTTTTTCAGTCTTTTGACTATTTGATCAATTTCTATTCATTCTTCAAAACTCAAATGAAATGTCAACATATCTGAGAAAGTCTTTCCTTCCCCTTCCTGCCCTCCATCTAAGCTGAGAGTTGATCATTCCTTCCTCTGTGCTACCTCTGTCTTCTGGTTACTCTTTTACTGACCACATTAAAAGATAACAGTGATATCTTTGCTTACATGTCAGTTTTTCCAACTTATTTGGAAAATCTTTTTAAGTAAAAGTTGTGACATTTTTCCATCCTATCATTATTATTCCTACAGCCTGGCAGAAAGAAAATGTTTATTAAGATGCAATGAGTGAAATCTGGACTTTACTAAGTTGTGTATTAATTTATGTTTATATTTAAATTTATAATATATTTTTATATTAGGTCTCATACAGCTACCTAACAGGTGCAAGGACGCTTGCTAAGCACTGTGTGTGCATAATGAAAACAATGCTTTGGATATGAGTACTGCTATTTATTTTAAAAATAAGCCGGCTGAGGATCAGAGAGATTTTTGTGCAATTTTTCCAAGTTTCCAGGATTCAAAATCAAAGTGTCCAATGCTAGGTCCTGACTCTTCATAGCTAAGCTATTGTGCATTTCACATGAGCAGGATCCCTCAAGATTTAGCCAGGTTAACCAGCACGCAGGCATACCACTTCAATGGCACCAAGTGACACAAGCTTTGCTGCTTCAGGAAAGGGAGTAACTCCGTCAGTGGGTGTGGGAGTGCATTTATTTTTTATTGCTTTTAAACATGTTAGCACAAATTTAGCAGATTATAACAGTACCATTTATCACCTCACAGTTCTGTAGGTCAGAAGTTGAATCAAGTCTAAACTAGGTTCTCTGCTCAGGGTCTCACATTCACAGTATTGGCCAGCTTTCATTCTTATGTGGCGGCTCTGCTTCTAAACTCATTTGTTGTTGGCAGAATCCAGTTTCTTACAAATGTGAAACTGAGATCCAAGTGTTCTCACTGACTCTTGGAGGAAGGTCATCATCAGCTCCTAGAGGCCACTCGTCATTATTTACCACAGGATTCCCTCCATCTTCAAAGTCGGCAGTGAAGAATTTTCCTTTTGTCAGACCCTCCTCACATTTCAAATATTTTTTTTTCCTGGAGGATTCCTGTCTCTTTGAAGGTCTTACCTGATTAGTTTGGGCCCACAAAGGATAATGTCCTTATTTTAAAGCCAAATGATTTGGGAATTTAATTATATCTGCAAAATCCCTTGACAGCAGTACCTAGATTAGTAATTGATTAAGTGACTGGGAGAGGATATATATTCACTAGAGGTTGGGAATCTCAGGGAGCATCTTAGAATTCTACTTATGGGGTAATACCTAATTTTATGAGAATAGGATTTATATTTCCCTATTGATATCCTTCTTCCATGGAACCTCTTATGTGATCCATAATTCCTCAAAAATCACTGACACAATCTGCAGTTTCTCTTAGTGCCAGATGGGGACGCTAGATAATATAAATGCAAGTCCTGCTTTGTCATCAGACCCTGCCATCAGATTATGACCATAGCCATCAGAAGTTAGCATTCCCTTCTGAGTGGTAGACCAGAGTACAGAAAGAAGTGATCAGATTTTGATGATCTGGAAAAAACAAGATAATAATAAGTGGAGGACATGTTGGTGTTTAGCCTTGACAAGAAAAAGTGAATTGGAACTTTGAAAGGCATCATGGTAAAATTGAAATATAGAACTAATCTCAGAAGTAATCGTTTCCCAGCAACTACCTCTTGTTAACACATGGCCTTCTTCCCACTGGGAGAAACACACTTTCTGGAGTCACTGAAGTAAAGTGGAAACTGCAAAAGTATGTCACATCAACTTTCTTGCCATTCAGCCTTTTCCCAATCCATCATGAAACAAAAATCCAGTGATATTTCTGCGTATGTTTACTTCCTACTACATAACATGTGGTAAGAATAAAATACAAGAGTTTGCGTATTTGAATTAATTAATTTAATCGCTTTGAACCATTACATAGATTTCGGAGGCAAATCACCTTCTTAGCGGTTCCATTATTTTCAATTATTCTTTTGGTCATCCTCTGATTATCTATATAGTTTTTAGACTTAAACTACCTTCTTTCATTCACATAGCTTCCACAAATTTTCTGCCTTCTATTAATACACATTAGGCAACCCCAAAAAGGTACTGAAAACAACTTCACTTAGACTAGAATTGCTAATGAAAAAATGCTGACTTTTCCTTTGCATCCCTCCCCAGTTAAGAGTTTGGTTTTTTTCTGGCTAGGGTGTGAAAAGGAGAAAGCAGAAAGGAGAAAAGTTATACTGGAAAATTCATGGAGGTATTTGGATTTTTCTTCCATTGAATTATGTTTTTTCTCTCCACAAGTTAAAAAAAAAAAATGCTGACTTGACTCAGCAGCATGGCAGCAAATGTTACAGTTACTTTCAAGTACAAAAACTTTCAAGAAGAGTAAAGTGAGAAAAAATGCATAAGTTACTTGTCTCCAACATGGTGAGAATTCAAATTTAATGTGTATACCTAGAACTGATCCCTTTGGCATTGGATACTAATTTGATTATACCTTTGTTCAATCGATTTAGGTGCACAGATGATTGAAAAGTAGGTTCACTTAATTTGCACAAGGTGAAAAGGATAGATGCTTAGAAGCAATAATATGATTCTACCTTGAACTACTTAGTTTCATGAATGAGCTGAATATAGATTCATATATATATATAGAAATGCATATGAAATATTTATCATGTAAAATATATTTTATTTATTATTTATATATCTATATCTATATTGGAATAGGCCAAATTATCAGGCTAGCTTCACTGTGGGCAACTAACTAGAGTTTAATCCTGCTAGTGTAGAGCACACTCTTTGGAGTTATCCTACCTGAGGGTCAAGGGATTCGAGGTTTTTATGTACCAAGTCCCATTAATATATGAGTGAAGGCTGACTCATGAGGTAAGATGGGTAAAGTCCCCACAGGCTCCAGAAGCAAGAATAAACTCTCAGGCAAAATAAAATATATAACAGCTGCATTTGGAGGTCAAGCATGGGTTTGTGCTGAAGTGGTATGGGCACTATAATATGAGTAGGACACCAAAATCAAGAAGAGCCAGAGAATGAGTTCAATCCAACATTATTATTATTATTATTATTTTTGGCGGTATGTGGGCCTCTCACTGTTGTGGCCTCTTCCGTTGCGGAGCACAGGCTCCGGACGTGCAGGCTCAGTGGCCATGGCACATGGGCCCAGCCGCTCCACGGCATGTGGAATCTTCCCGGACCGGGGCACGAACCCGTGTCCCCTGCATTGGCAGGCGGACTCTCAACCACTGCGCCACCAGGGAAGCCCCCAACATTATTTTATAATGAAAATGATTAGGAGCTGAAAAAAATATCCAAAGTGCTACCAGTAGGTTTATATCTAAGAGCTCAGAATCAAGACAGAGAAGAAAGAGGTAACAGGTGACCAGAAAGGAGCACCCAGTGCTTTTGCTATGGCCATCTATCTCTTCTTGAATGAGCATGTATTATTTGAACAAGTATGGCTGACATAGGAAAATAATTTTTGAAAAGCTAGATGGGACCATGTCTTGAAATTTTTTTCCTCTCTTACCACTCTAGTCCACCTTTCTGGAACGTAGAGTGCCCTGATATTTTCCTTTTAAATGACCTGCCCAAGAGTAAACTTCTTACTTTCACTTTCACTGATCTCACTAAATTAATGCACTAAATGCACTAAATAAATTTTCTCTCCATGACCAAAACACACTGTGCTTACTCTTTTCACTGTCAGTTTCCTTGGTTCCCATGTGCTTCTATCTTTGTCTCCCGGAGAGTGGGCCAGGTCCTTAATGGTTAGAACATTTGTGTGAATCCTTTAGTCACATATAAGGTTAACTCTGGCACCTTATGTCAGAATCCCCTTTGCTCACTTGCTCTCTGGTTGGGTAAATAGTACAGAGCAGCTTGGACAGAACTCTGCTCTGGGTGGTTGGAGCAGGCATTGTGGTGAGTCCCACCTCACCTGATGTTGGGATACATAGAAAGAACGGACAAATATAAAACAGATTCCTGAAGGACTGCAAGATTACAGCCAGGTCTGGCTATCCAGGTGGGGGTCATGTATTTTTTCCATTTGTTGAGCAAATATTATTGCAAGCCATTTCTGATCTCACCAAGCACTGGGAATTTAAAATGTAAAAACAGTATTGAAGGAGATGTACAAACAGAAAGTCAACAAAGAAAGGTTTAAATAGGGGCTAAGACAGAGGTGAATAGAAGTAGGGTAGTGCATATTATAAGCATTTCGGAAGCCCTGAATATGTGGCTTTAGTGGCTACTTCCACGTTCTTGTCCAAGCAGGCAGAACTATGTAGCCCTTCCTTGAGTCAGGAAACTCTCCTCCCCACCCTCACTTGAACCTGTTAACAAGTATTAAGGTTTCAGAAACCTAACAGTAGCTATGTATATTCTTCAAATGTTCAAGCATAATTAAACTAAATCTTGTAAGCAAGAAAAAACATCAAAAAGTTTCATCCTATACCTTTCCCTTCTCTACATACTACTTACATACATAATTTCACTAATTTTTCATCTTTTGTGTTCAGAGCAAGCCTCTGACATTATCTCCTCAATGATAGATATCATCAAAATGCTCAGTATTTGATTAATTATTTTTCTTTGGAATGATTCTGCTACTTTACCTTTCTGGTCTATAAAGTTTTATGTATCTTTGAAGAGATCCTAGATTTTCTTAAAATGTGAAATATAGGTGTCTTTAGGTCTTTTATCTGTTTGGATTAAGCTCAGCTACAAGAAGCAGAAAAAACAAAATAAACTAGCTTAAATAAGCTAAAATGTATGTCATTAAAGTTGGAAGCTAAGTATAAAAAATTAGTAGCTCCATTTTTTTTATCTTATGGTTCTACTTTGAGATGCTAGCATTTTTAATGTAACTTTAGAATCCAGCATGGATGCTGGAGCCCCATCCATTAAGATTATCTTTTAGCCAACATGAAGGTAAAAAGAATAGAGGGCAGGTTCTCTTTCTTCAAGAATACATTTCACAAGGTAGATTCACCCCATCCACATGCATTCTGTTGGACAGCAATTAGTCACAAAGTCATATCTAGCTGAAAGGAAGGATGAAAATCTGGTCTATTTTTGCAGATTATCATTTGCCTATCTAAAAGAAGAAAAATGTGTACTTTATCTCTAAGGCAGAAGGGGACAATGGGGACTGTGCAAAGTTTTCAATATTGGGCTCATTTCCAACACGCAATAGAAAAATTTCCAGTTAAAATACAGCAGATTAAAAGAAGTTTTGCTCTACTGTTCCACCTTGAAACAAATAGAGGAAGAGGGTATATCAACTAACTCAGTAGGCAAAACTTAATAATAAGAAAACAAATAACCCAGTAATAAATGGGTAAATGACGTGAACAGATACTTCACCAAAGAAAACATATAGCAGGCAAAGAAGTACATGAAAATATGCTTAACATAATTAGTCATCAGGGAAATGCAAGTTAAAAACACAATGAGATATCACTAAAACTTGTTAGAATGGCAAAAAAAAAAAAAAAAAAAAAACACACACAAAAAAACCCAGAAATAAAATCCTGACAATCTTAAGTGGTGACAAGGATATGGATCAATTAGAATACTCACACATTGCTGATACAGATGCAAAATGGGACAGCCACTTTGGGAGCTAGTGTGCCAGTTTCTCCTCAAGGTAAATATGCATTTCTCATGCAACCCAGAGTTTCCACTCTCAGGTGGAATCTAAATGAAATAAAAATCTATGTTCATGTAAAAGCCTGTACATGAATGTTTGTAGAATATTCATAATCACCAAAAAGTGGAAACAAACCAAATGTCACTCAGCTTGTTTCTTAATTAAAAAAAATAAATAAACTCTGGTACACCCATGCAATAGAACAAAAAAATTACTTATATAAGCAACAAAACAGATAAATCTCAAATGCCCTATGGTAGATGAAAGAAACCGGCCCCAACAGGCTACATGCTGTATAATTTGCTTTATGCAACATTGTGGAAACAGCACAACTGCTTCAGAGACTGAATTAATCATTTCAAGGAGCTAGGCATTGAGGAGGATTTGATTAAAAAAAAAAAAAAAAGAACAGGAATTGGTGTGTGTGTGTGTGTGTGTGTGTTTGTGTGTGTGTGTGTGTGTGTAGTGGAAGTGTTCTATATCTTGATTGTGGTAGTGGTTACGTGCCCATATATGCTGGTCAAAAGTCAGAGAACTGTAAACTATACTCTCTAAATTGTACTGTATGTAATTATACCTTAAGTAAAACATGTAAAGTAAAATTTAAAAAAACTAAATCAATTTTGAGGCAAGTTAGAATAAGGGTGTCACCATAACACCCAAAATCTCTCAGCTGGTTAAGTGCACGATGGCAAAAAGCAGATTAAGTGTATTCTGACCCAGTACATTTTTCTGTTAGGTAAGAATTACTCAGGGCAGTAATCAGATTAAGATCAGAGGAAAAATAGAGTTATTTTGCAGAAACTATATTGTTGAGAGAGAGAGAGAGAGAGAGGAGGGTAGGGAAAAAGATGTGGTAAAAAATCAATAAAATATAGCAGAGTTGAGAAATTTTCCTCTTAAAGGACAGTCTGGTAGCAGTTACTGGAACATGGAACTGATTAAATCAAATATATTATAAGTCTACTATTTTTTTTAAAGAGAGCTGTACTGGCAAGACACAACAAACCTAGATGAAGAATTCTTATAAAAAGTTATTCTTAAGCCTCAACAATTCTTGAACAAGAAGGGAACAGAAAAAAAGCAGTACAGTTCAAGGAGAGTATATTCCCTAACACTCTCTTCAAATGTAGTAAAGGAAGATAACTGAAAACAAAAACACATCAAGAAAATGGAGCTGAGGACCATGAAGAAGTATAGATGAAGAAGAACTTTCCTGAGGACACAATCATAACCTAATTGAGAAATAAGACCATACCAAGGGTAGAGGAGACTCAGTGCCTTCCCAGTGGAAATTAAAAATTGCTAAGGAACAGTGACTAGAGTGCACCTCCCATTTATCCTTTCTCTGTTCTGTGTTAGGAGTCTGGGAATGATAATTAGGCTTTTTGTTTATAGTACTCTGGACCAAGTGAAGAATTTCTGGGCTTAAAGTAGCAATTATTTTGCAATATTTAGAGATTCCAGACTTTGACCATGATGAGCTTATTGGCTTGAACTTGGAACTTGACTGGCCTCTCTTTGGAAAGGGATAGTTATGCACTATGTGTGGGAAGAAGGGAAGAATGATTGACCAAAAGAACAATCTGTGCCAGAGACATAACTCTAAACACATATTATATCTGATCACCCACATTTTTCTATCCTCTTTGCAGTTAGACAGGACTATGTGACTATAGCTGACTGATGGGCTGTGAGCAGAGTGAGAATATGCTCAAAGCATGTAAGAGCCTAATGCATGATCATATAGCTGTCTCTCCCTCTTTCATGAAGCCCAAGATGTTCTTGTATTTCCATTAATGCAGTTACAAAGTGGTATATCGTATATCAGCTGGTCCCTGTGTGAGTGAATCAGAACCTACCCTCTCCTCTCCTAATCAGTATCAGCCAGCAATGAATACGCATTATAATGAAAATAAACTTTACTTTCAATAAGCCCCATAGCAATATCTAACTATCCTAACAAAACACCTTGCAATCCCCCAAATCATTATGTCCCAAATGTGCATAGTATTAGAAAATGAATTACAGATTTCTTGAAAGTGCATCTAGACAGAGGAGTTCTTCTAACTAGAGAAGTATATATTTATTTAAAATATTTCTTGAATGCAGGACATCTCTATTTGATACTTGAGTTGATTATATGACCAGGTTTTTTGTGATCATACTTGTGTCCCCTTCACTAAAAAATCTTCTAACTACAACAGCCCACTCTATCTCTGTTTCCTGCATATCTTTGGATTTTTTCTCTAGTGCTCGTTTTGTTACTTAGTCACATAAAGCATTCTACAGTTTATGTATATTCTGGAAATGAGGATGGTTTGTCTTTGTCCACTGAGACTAAAAACTCTTTGAGAGGAGACCCATTTCTGATACAGGAACATGCTCCAACTCAGCTAGAAAGAATTACACTGCAACAAATATATAGAAAATGATGCTATGCTGCTCAATCAAAGTGAAACAAAGTATAGTTCTTCAAAAGGAAGAGTATTCAAACTGCATGTAGATGGTGACCTCTTTCTTAAATGCATCTGGCTTTAGCTGTTAAATCTGAGACAGGTTTTCACCAGTTTTCTGAAAAAAAAAAAAGAGAATCCATCCCAGAAAGGAAATTCCAAATGCTTTTCATACCAGACCTTTGGATTGATTTAATGCATTCAAGAATGCAAAGTTCTCATGTATTGTGTAAATATACTGAGAATCCATGAGGATTTGCCACCTATAATTTGCGTTGATTAATCTAGTGAGCTTTGAGAAAACAGGCTGTTTCCTCTAAAAATATGAAGCCATAGAGTATGAATTAAAAAGACAACCAATCAAAGGAGCCACATTTACTTACACACCCAGAAAAAGATAGTTACAATAAACTATCATTAAGTGAGCATTTACTGTGTATCAGAAACTGTGCTGATGTCATCACAATCATTTATTATTAAAATAATCCTGCAAGGTAAATGATATTATTGTCACTTTCAGATCAACTTAACAAAGAAAAGTTTGCATATACCTCACGTATCTCAGTGTACTGCATCAGATTTTGGATTCACCAAGCCTTCAAAATCACATGAGCTAATTCCTTTAAATATCTCTCTCTGTCTCGCTCTATCTCCATCTCTCTGTCTCTGTCTGCCTTTCAACCTGGTTTCGCCTTGCTGCTTATAGTAAAATGTGAGAAGTTTCCTTCTATGACTAGATTGTTTAGTATTTTATTCATGAATAGATATTGAACTTATTATAAGACTTTCCTGTATCTATTTAAATTATCATGTAATCTCCCACTTGATTGTATTAAATGTTACATTACATTGACTCATTTTGGAATGTTATATAGGTACCCATCTATTTATGGTATAATCTCCATTTAGGCATAGTGCATTACCCTTTTAATATAATGCTAAGTAAGATTTGTTAGTATTTTGATGAGGATTTTTGCATCTATGTTTATTAAGAATATTAGTTTATAGAACTACTTTCTTATAATATTTTTGCCAGGTTTGCTGTGAGAATAATGCTAGCCTCATTAAATGAGTTAGGAAGTTCTTCCTACTCTTCTATTTTTTTTAAAATAAATTGTGTATTATTCCTAATTTAAATGGTTGATATAATCCATCAATGAAGCCATCTGGGTCTGAGATTTTATTGTGAAATGATTTTCAATTATGACTTCAATTTATTTAATAGACATAGGGCTATTATAAATTCGAAAATGTCATCTATTGTCAATTTTGTTAATTAGTATCTTCAAGAAACTTAAACACTTTAACTTGCTCAAATTTTCATCATAGAGTACTCATCATATTCTCTTATTACAGTTTCAATGTCTGCAGACTCTGTAATGATGCCCCTTCTTTCATTCCTGGAAGATAACCACAGGATGGGTCTCTGCACCAACTACGCCTACTGTGAGTAAGACGTGATGAACTACTTGACTACCAGGACCCCCACTTTTGATTAACAGGACACAAAGTTGTCCTGAATCCACAGGCATTAACATGATTTCAGAGCCATTGTCTAATACTTCCCCTTAAATCTGGGTATATTTTTTTAATGCATGATCACTCTAGTAAATGGCCAAAAATCCCTTGGGGAAGGTTTAGAGGATAATTTGTGTGCTTACCTGTGGCAACGGTGCAAGATTCTTCCTTAAGGGGATTTGTCATATCCTTCATTCAAGGGATTTTTCTTTTTTTTTTTTTTCTGTGAATTAATTTGCGTTTAACTAGGTCAGATTCTCTGACTTTCTACTATGGAAATTCAGGCATGTTTTGGTTACTAGACCTAGAGTTTTCCCTATTTTTAGATCAAGAAACAGTCTAGTAGGCTATTTAGACTGCTTTGAAGATGACATGTACATGGCTCACAAGTTTACTGAGATGTCATACAAATGAGATTTGTGGTGTATTTTCCCTCTGGAATGGGGGTAGCTCTCTATAGGGAAGCTTTGCTGCTGATGGTTACTGGACAATAGTCAAAAGAAGTGCATACTCTTCAAAAGACCAGCAAGATGAACACACTGGAACCATTTTCTCATCCCTTTATAAATATTTACTCATCAAGCCTGACATTAAATAGGTGAAGAAATTCCTTAAAGTCAAGCAGAAGTCAAACCAGTTTTTTTCTTAATCCCTAACACAACTCTTAAAAAAGTGTTAACCCATTACTGTGAAACAGTTCAGGGAAGACATACTCAGAAAAGTAAATTATATTGTTTCACTTTGAACAGTGGAATCACATAGTAGAACTTCACATATTTACACAGCTGAAGTTAAGTTGGGCAGAACCTAGCAAAACCATGAAGTATAAGGGGTATTTCTTTTGTATCTCTCTGTCTTTTTCTCTTTCTTTAAATCTTCCCCATTCCTACACTCACAACCTCTGAAGAAAAAAAACAATTTTTGTCCTATTTTTTCTCTTGGTTGTGCATGCTAAGCCAGAAATCTAACAAAATTCCTTAACCTTTCTTTGTAATCCTATCCCTAATTGTATCCATTTTAGGATATAAGAGCTTCCCCTGTTTTTTGTCTTCTGCAATTGCATTAATTCAAGCTTTTATTATCTATGAATGTGTGCCTGCCATAGCTTTCCAACTGCAATGGTTTTCCAACTCCCTTCTCTGCCCCAACCTTGTCCAGAACAATTTATTTTCCACACTGTAGCCAGTGAGATTGTTTATGATTAGATTATAGCAACTGTAGGCTTAGAAATGGTTCACTGGCTGCCCTTGTCCCTCCAGAGTTCAGACTCGGGACTGAGTTGGTAGATACCTATCTCCTGGGCTTCATCTCAGTTTCCCTCTCACAAATTTTATCTTGAGGAAATGAATGAATGAATATATTACTTCAAAAAAGCCATTCCCAGTAACCTATCTAACTCTTGTTCATCCATCAAAGATGAAACACGTTTATGGGGAGGCACTTTATTATACTGTGGTTCACCTCCCTTATATATTATGTGCCTATATTGGAGGTAATGGTAAGGCTATTTTTTATACCGGGGTCAGGCTACCTCTATAAAGACAGTACTCCAAGTACCAGGGTTTATATTATACCATGTGGGTCTCAGCAAAGATTTAGGACCCAGCAATGGCCTGAACCTCAGGCAAAGCATGCACCACAAGTATAGTAACCAGCCATCCTAGTTTTCCAGGTCAGTCTGGTTTATATGTAATACTCCTACATAAATAATAATAATTCCCCTTTTCCCCTTGGAAATATTCTAGTTTAATAAAGTATGTGATCACTTTTGCTATAAGGGGGCATTTTAGCAAAAACAAAATTACTCTTGCTTTAGCCATATTATAAGGTTTTTAGGGTACGTGCTGCTACAGAATGACCTTGAACTATGCAGGAACCTGTCTTAATGCATGTATTGCCTTGGAGTCTTAGAAGATATAGGAGGCTGAGTTTTGCTTCTGCTCAAGAATACTCATGAGGATCTCATTTTAAATTATTAGCACCAGGATTTAGTAAGCAGCACTAGGATGACTGCCCATGATTCCACTCTTCATTTAGGGCAAGGTGAGAATTACATAAGGAAAAATTTTGGTTTAGAATCAGAAATTTTGGTTTAGAATCCTCATAGAATTATGGGGTGACTTCTAAGTGATACTCTTGTATTATAGGGGAACATTCAGACATATCCTTAGACCTAGAGACTTTATGAAATTAGAACAGGAAGCAAAGATGAAAATTATTCATGGGAAGCTGTGCTGGATGATAATAAATTGTCCAGGCCTGGGTTAGATGTTTAGTTAATGGAAAAAAGTCTCCTAGTGGGATTATCTAACCCAGGTTGGTAGATAAGATCTATTTGAACAATGGGTTCATTTGGATGACTTAGAGCTTATTAATTGAGGGCTATAGTGAAAATAAAAATGCCATGGGCAGTAAGCAAAGGGGAAGTAAAATGAAAGAAGAGATTCTAATATGATAAACAGAGGAAAAAACAAAGATGCAGCAGGAGAAAAACACTCCCTGATGCCTGGAACTTCCAAAAAGAGGGGGCAGCCAGTGTCTTAAAGGGAGGTTGGAAGATTTATTCTTTGATCGGCCCTTCAAGGCACACACTTCATGAGCATACCTAGCAGGTTCAGTACAGGAATCTACTCTACAATTTCCCCAACTGAAATCCACTTGTGATGAGGCAGTTTCATGGGCCAATGCTATCTACAGTCAGAGTTACTGATAGCTGCCCCCATGGCCTAGGACAGCTCATCCAACATTGTAGAGGTTATGCCATTAGCCAGAGTCTAGGCACAATGAAGAAATGAGATCTGAAAAACACAGAACATGGAAGGAAGTGGAAACTGCTAAATTTTAAATAATCTTGATGTGAGATAAAAGTATCTGATCTGGGCTGTTGTTCCAGTGACCTGGGTTCCTAAAACTGAAATGTTCTCAATTTAGCAATAAGATTTTTAATGCTATTAACACAGCATACCTTTTTGTGAAGGGCTGGATAATAAGTAATACAACAGTATAAGGTCTCTGAATACAGTACTTAACTACAATGCATAAATAAATGGATGTGAATGTGTTTCAATAAAACTTTATTTACACAAACAGGTGGTTGTCCTACAGGGTCATAGTTTCCCATAGCTACTTTAAGAGAAAGAGTATGCTTCAGTGGCTTTCCCCATATAGATATGGTAAGAGCTTTCTGTCCAAATCAACCTCCTATTGAGATATTTTTAAAAAGTGAATTAGTAACTGTAGTTTATAAATTTTGGAAACCTGACATAGATTGACTAACATCCTGACAAGGGTAAAAGACCAAAACAAACTAACAAACCTTTTTTTCTATTTTCCTTTGCACAAATACTACTAATTATTTGAAAAGATATTTAGCAATACCACATACTGGGTTCTGAAAGTACAATTCAGCTCTAGTTTCTGGAGATCATCTTATTTTTAAATTATGTGATCAGGACTTTAGTGTCACAATAATTTTCTATGTGTTGCAACCTCATTTGACTTTAAAAGTATGACTTGGCATTGAATTAAAACAAATTCTTATACTGTGAAATAACTATAGCCATTCCAGAAAGAGGCAGCCCAACCATCAGAAAACCCGTGTTTGGCTGAATATAAGCAAAACAAGAAACTGGAGAGGACTTTAATTGTTTTGTACCTTTAGGTGAAAAGGCTAAGATATTTAATTTAGAGCTTTAATTTTTTGATATTTTGAAATCTTGGGCTTTAACTTACAAGGGGATTTAATCTTTGGATTTTATGGTGTTCATGGACATTTCATAATAAGCATGGGTTTATATTAAAATTTGGAACATTCCCTATGTCAGTATCATTGAACTATCAAAATACTATTATTTGATTTCACTGAGAAACCTCTAAAAGCCAATATTGCACAAGTAGTTGGATATACTTTGACATAGGGAACAGGATAGCAATAAAACCCTGTTCAAATGCTTGGGATGTTCTCTGAGAACCAAATCAAACCAAGAGGTGCTTATG
Source organism: Lagenorhynchus albirostris (assembly GCF_949774975.1). Lineage (NCBI taxonomy): Eukaryota > Metazoa > Chordata > Mammalia > Artiodactyla > Delphinidae > Lagenorhynchus > Lagenorhynchus albirostris. Next base: position 109,016,004 of record NC_083098.1, on the reverse strand, counting down.
TGGTCATATTACTCAAATCTTAGGTCAGAAATCAGAACAATTCACCTAAGAATATGCACCAAGAGGAAGAGGCGTGATGTTCTCCAAGCTGCTGAATCACACATTTCCTTCTGAACTCCTGTTATTCATGCTGAAAGCAAATCTCTTACGTAAGCAAAAATAAATAAATCATTGCTCCAAGCCAACTTTATTTTTTAACGTCTTTATTGGAGTATAATTGCTTTACAATGGTGTGTTATTTTCTGCTTTACAACAAAGTGAATCAGCTATACACATACATATATCCCCATATCTCTTCCCTCTTGCATCTCCCTCCCACTCTCCTTATCCTACCCCTCTAGGTGATCACAAAGCACAAAGATGAAAAAAAAAAAAAAGCACCGAGCTGATCTCCCTGTCCTATGTTGCTGCTTCTCACTAGCTATCTATTTTACATTTGGTAGTGTATATATGTCCATGCCACTCTCTCACTTCGTCCCAGCTTACCCTTCCCCCTCCCTGTGTCCTCAAGTCCATTCTCTACCTCTGCGTCTTTATTCCTGTCCTGCCCCTAGCTTCTTTAAAAACATTTTTTGTTTTTTAGATTCCATATATATGTGTTAGCATATGGTATTTGTTTTTCTCTTTCTGACTTACTTCACTCTGTATGACAGACTCTAGGTCCATCCACCTCACTACACATAACTCAGTTTCATTTCTTTTTATGGCTGAGTAATATTTCATTGTATATATGTGCCACATCTTCTTTATCCATTCATCTGTCGATGGACACTTAAGTTGCTTCCATGTCCTGGTTATTGTAAATAGAACTGCAATGAACATTGTGGTGCATGACACTTTTTGAATTATGGTTTTCTCAGGGTATATGCCCAGTAGTGGGATCACTGGGTCCTATGGTAGTTCTGTTTTTAGTTTTTTAAGGAACCTGCCAAGCCAACTTTATTTTATTTACAAGGCATCCATGTGCCCTGATTAACTAAATGCACTGTACAAAAGAATCTATTCTTGAAACAAGTTTTCCTTCAACCCCCTTGGAGTACTGTACTGGAGTACTGTACTGGAAGCCTCCTTATGGGCTGCCTTTCCCCAGGCATTGCTTTCTTCTTTCTTTGAATCACAGAAGCTTTGATTAGCATCAGTCCTTTGAGGATATTTCTCAAGGAGATTTTTTTCTATTTTTTCTCTGTTTTTTCCCCACTTCCCCCAAGTTTGTATAGGTTACTTAATAGTGCAATTAATTATTGTTTTATGACCAGATGAAAGGTTTTTTGTTTGTTCTTTCTTCAGGTTTTTTTCCTGGTTTAGGGAGATGATATGAATCACTTTTTCTTCCCGAAAGGAGAATAAAGTGGACTTTGATAAAGGTCAGGAAAAGAGAGTTGGAGGGAGGGAAGTTCATTTATTATCTCCCTTGGCACTTCTCTTTGCCTTTTGAAAAATAAAGATCTGTTGGAATGAAGAATTTTAAAATAGCATGTGTTCACTCTAGAAACATAAGTTGCATTAGAAAAATGTTATTTTTTCCTTTTTTTCTCAAGTATTTTCTGTACTAGGTGGTGGTGATAGCTTGAAAGTCACATGCATAGTGATCAGATCTTGTAAGAACCAGTTGCTGAGCTTTTCTATGTAAGTTAATTTAACTCAAAAGAAGATAGTTTGTTGATTATGTATCCTTACATATTTTTTATCATATTTTTATTACCCCTGCTTATTATAGATGCAAACACATGCAACCCTACATCTGGGCTAGAATTTTTTATTTTAATCTTTCCTCACACTAAGAAGAAAGGAATCATTGTATATTCTAAGAGTTAAGTTATTTACATAGTAGGAGGATGATCTCAACCCATAAACAATAATGGGGATGGAATGAAAAGCATTATAAGTGTGCTGCTGATACCTTTACAAGAAAATAGGTATATTAAATTAAACATGTTTTGGGAGAAGATGATTAATCTACGGGTTAACCCTATCAGCCAGGTTTTGCTATGAAACAGACAGCCACAAAACTATCAATTGGCATTACCTTAGCTAGGGCTGCTATAACAAAATGCCATAGGCTGAGTGGCTTAGCTAACAAACATTGATTTCTCAGAGTTCTGGAGGATGGGAAGTCTAAGATAAATATGCTGGCAGATCTGGTATCTAGTGAGAGCCCTCTTTGTTTGCAAAAGGCCATCATCTTAGGACCTCACCTGGCTTTTCCCTGGTACATACATATTGAGAGCTATCTTGTGTCTCTTTCTCTTTTTATAAGAGTGTTAATCCCATCCTGAAGTCCCTGCCTTTGTGACCAAACTGACTCTAATTACATTACAAAGGCCCTACCTCCAAACACCATCACATTGGATATTAGGGCTTCACCATATTTTGAGGGGACACAAACATTCAGTCCATACCTGGCACACACTGTGAGCATTTATTTGTCTCCTATGCATTTGCCAGTCCACTAGGGTTTGGTTGATTCAGGCTCTACAAGCTGGGCTTGCCTCCCAGATGCAAGTTGGATTTGGTTCTGTGCCACACATCTCTCATCCTCTTTAAATCAGGGGTTAGCAAAGACATGTTCTTCTCATGATGAAAGTCAGGAACTCATTTTCACTTCTCTTTGGATTACCTGTGCTAAAAACCACTGGCCAAAGTAGATCAAGTTAGCCAGACTCAACGGCAAGAGGCCAGGAAGTACACTCCATCTAAAATGGAGGTCAGGGGTGAGGGAGAAAGTGAATGCGTTTTGAAGCATGATCTGATCTATGAAACTTTTCTACTCCAGGAAGCACTCAGTGAATACTCTAATTCTTTTTCTCAGTAAAATCAAAATCTTTGTACCATTTTTTGGGTTTTTGTCTGAAGATTTTCACATGTGTGTAAATTGTACTTTATTGTAATATATTTGTTTATGTATCAGTCTCCTTCTAGACGCCACCAGGAATGTTTTATTCTTTCCTGTGTACACAGAGATCAGCATATTCAACAAATATTAGATGGATTGACTACAAAATGTGTGCACCTAATATTTCCTGCTCTTATTTTATAAGAAATGTAATAATAATCTTTTAATGTTTTTATAGATTCCACTACCTCATATGTTTAATAAGAGGATTAAACTAAATACAGTGCACAGAACACTATAAACACTCAATAAACAGTAGCTGTTCTTATTCCTACTATTATTCTTGTTATTACATTTAAAGTTAAGAAGTTAAATATGTAACTTATATCTCTATATCTCCAGTTTTATTTATATAAATTTCTTATCACTACTATGATTTATTATGCCTATTAAAGTACAGATTACCTCTAGTAAATGGTTGCTGAAATCAGGCAGAAACAAAACAAACAGAAATTAAATACTGGTTTCTAAATTTTTGCATCACTCTCCATGCAGATCTGAGCTTCTATATAAAATTCTATTTTTATGAAAATGTAATATTTTTGTACAGAAGGAAAATTTTGGCTCGATCATATGCACATTATGAGTCAGACCTCTTGAATGTAATCATAAATATGCTATGTAGAACACAGATTGATATGGGGTTTTGGCTGCTCCTGTTGGGGCATGATCAAAGAAATTGAAGATTATTTATAATGGCCCTCTATGGTGTGCTAAAGGAAGTATGATGCTGAGCGATGGGAAAGAGAGTCAATGGAGTTTGCTGGTAGTATATGCTCTGGATGATATTATCAATACAAAACTAAGACAGTGTTAACTTGTGCACTGGTGAAAGTTAGAACATGGTTCTTAGCTAGGGTGAATAGGTTTAATAAAGGCTGTCTTTGTTTGGTTTTGTTTAATCTTAAACTGGCTTTCCCGCTGAGGGTATGACAAAGTCAAGAATGTTCAAGGAAAACAGAGCTCAAGCAAAAAGTAATAGCTTTATGGGATAAGGGTTAAGAGGTTAGATTCTCAGGACTACTATAGCTTCTGGATATTTAAGGAAAATATACCAGAAAAGGATGTGCTTTAGAAGACCATCCCCCAAAGTCTGCATCTAAATTAATCTCAATTTTTATCAGACTCCAGGAATGCATGTGTGCAGATAATGAATCCAAGGAATCCAGCTAAAAGCAATAACAAGAATACTAGAGAGCTGAATAGACTTAGCAATAGTTTTCTGGTGGGGAGGAGTCTTGACAAAACCATCGAACTTTCCACTGAAAACCCACAAATGCCATGATTTAAGAGCAAGGGCTCACAAAGCTTAAACCCAAGTTGCCACAGGACCAAGATGATCCATCAATGATTTAATTGATTGCTAGAACCAAATCAATCTCTCCACAAATGAAGAAAAAAAAATGCTCCACATCTATCAGTGTACAGTTCACAATACCTGTACAGAACACAATACCACCAGGCATACAGAAAAGTAAAAACACATGACCCAGAGTCAATATAAAAGTAGTCAATAAAAGCAGACCTAAGCATATATCAGATGTTGAAATTAGAAGACAAGGACTATAAAATAACTACGATAAACATTTTAAAGCATTTACAAGAAAAGATGGTCAAGAATTTTCAGTAAAATGTGGAGAAATTCACAGTGATATAGAAATTCTTAACCAAATGAAACTCCTAGAACTAAAAATGTGCAATAACTGAAAACAAAAATGTCATTAACCACAGTTTGGACAGTGCATAAGAAAGGATTATGAAAAGAAAGTCAAGATAATCAAAATAATTCAAACTGAAGGGAAATGACTGGAAAAATGAGCAGAACTTTAATGAGTTAAAAGATATTAGCTAACAGAGTCACACATATGGAATTGGAGTTCAATAAGGAGCAAAGAGAGACAATGGGGCAGGAAAATATATTTCCAAAAATATTAGATAAAAGTATTTTCAATCTCATTAAAACCGCTAACCCATAGATGAGTGAAAGCTAAACAGGATCAATACAGAGAAAAATATATGCCAAGGCATTTCATAGTCAAACTGCTAAAAACCAAAATGAAGAGAATATCTTAAAAACAGCTAGAGAAAAAAGAAAAAGATGTATCCCATTGAGTGAATAAGGATATGAATGATGGCTGACTTCTCACCGTATGGCATCTAGAAGACAATGGAATATAATCTTTAAAGTGATGAACTTAAACAAAAAATCTCACTGTATTAGATTAGACAAATTAATGGCTTAAAACAGCACAGATTTACTCTTTACAATTCTAAAGTTTAAAACTCTGAAATCAGTTTCACTGGGCTAAAGTCAACTTGTGGGTATGGCCGGTTCCTTCTGGAGCTTCTGAGAGGAGGATCCATTTTCTTGTCTTTCTCAGCCTTTACTGGCCCCCTGTATTCCATGTCTTGTAGCCCCTTCTTCCGAGTTCAAAGCCATCACCTCAATCTGTTTCTGTCACTTCATCTCCTTCTCGAACTCTCTCTAACTCATCTTGTTTCCCTCTTATAAGAATCATTGAGATTAAATTTGGGGCTACTTGTATAACCTATGATGATCTCCCATCTCAAGATCATTAGTAACCTAACATAATATTGTGCATCAACTATATTTCAAGACAGGGAAGATCATTAGTAACCTAATCATGCATTCAAAGTCTTATCTGCCCTATTAAGTAACATTTACAGGTTTAACATTTACAGGTTTCTACTGTCATTCTCCAGGATACATTTGCTTTATGCAGGAGCCAGACTTATAAATTACATGGGTAAATGGCAGGGCCCACTACTAAGCATGCTTTAGGTCCTTAAGGGTAGCACTAATTTTAGCTATCTCACCCAGGATGTGACGTTTCTGAGTCATTCTCTTGGCTGGGAGGAGGAAGGTAAAGTTTGAGACGATTCCACTTGGTCTTCTCTACTACCATAGCTCTTTTCCCATCAGCCAAGGGACCAATGTGACCAGCTATCAAGTATGTCAATCTCAGTTGTCTACTTAAGAACTGAGAAAGTGATCACTGAGTGGGGTTATAGACCCAGTGACCCATTCACTTTTGTAACTGACGTATACTCACTGTACAATATTACTTAGTTACAGGTGTATAACATAGTGATTCACAATTTTTAAAGGTTATATTCCGTTACTATAAAATGCTGGGTATATTCCCAGTGACCCATTCTCAACACTGACTTTGACTAAGATTTCACTTACTACCTGCCTCTCTTATGTCCTTCTAACAGAGGAGTCTGAAAGATGATGCTTCAGGTTTCCAGGTTTTGACATCACTCAGGCCTCAGCTCCAACCCTGTGTCAAACAGTCTGTGAAATGCTTTGCTATTCATTTTCCCCAAGTGTGCAGTTACTTGAATACATGCCCGAAAGTCCCTTTGGGGAAAGACTGGGAGAATCATCACTACTTGCACTTGCCGTGCTGTGGCAGTGTCCTTCCTCCAGGGACCCAGACTCTCCTTGAGTCATTATGTTCCATATCTTAAAACTGGCTCAGGGAGAGAAATTTGGCAAAGGAGCATGACATTTTCTTTTTTTTAATTGACACAGCTGACGTCATCCTCCTGGACCTTCCTTTATAATTTTTTCTACGGTAAAAGCTGAATATTATCCTTGTTAGCTACTCATTTACTTTGTCCTTAGAGATGTGTTGCATTAAATATCCTCATAAATCTGTGTGTACGTCAGGCCTCTTGGATGTCACTCATAACAATTACATCTACCCGGTTTCTGAGAGTAAAGTGCCACCATATGGACTCTATTGTTTTGAGGTCTTGACCCCACTGCTATCAAAAAACCTAGTTTTACAATAGCCTTTCCTATTGTTAGCTGGGGTTTACCTGGTGGCCAGGAGGAGTGTGAGGGGAGATCCTAAGGGGGAGTGTACATATTATGTTAGAGGGAGAAGCTTTTTCTTTATCTTCTTACACTAAGAGTGTGCTAGATTTTAATAGAGAAATGTGAGCCACTCTGCAGGGTCAGAAATGTTACACTTTTCGAAATATAAGGGGACATCTACCCATTGTCAACATCCCAAGTGTCAGAGACCCATTGTTTTCCAACCAGAGTTCTAACTTTAGCACACCAGACCTGCATCAGTTACCTTTCTCCAGATCTGAGCTACTCTGATTGTTAAATCTTGGGTGCCTGGTCCCAATTCAACACTACCTAGTGTACTCTGTGCTACACTAACCACCAATGATGAGTCTTCATGACTAGCTAGGTGACAGATAATTCTGCTCTACACTTTATCTTCACAGTTAATTTCTCAAGCCTCTCTTGGTACCAATGATTTTGATGGTGTTCTCCTGATGCAGATGCTGAGGCAGAGATTTTAAGATGCAATTATAGATTAAGGATCTGTGGAAGGAAGGAAGAAAAAGAAAGGACTGGATAAAGAGAGAAGTCAACCTGTGATGCAGGCCTAAAAAGCACCAGCCAATCCTATGGGGAACTCAGAATCCTATAAGGTCCATCAGGGTTTGCTGCATTGAGCCAAATTGGGCAGGCCTTCAAACCTCTGCCTGTATCAGTCATTGGATGCAGGCTGCCTGCCCTAGGGAAGGATGTATTCTGTGACAGGTGGCTCTCTGCAGCTGAAGCAGACATTGAACTAGCTGATGTCCTCATTTAAAGAGGGATCTGGTGGCATATCTTTCAGATACACCACAGCATACAACCCAGGTAGAAAAAAAAATGGGCCAAAGACTTGAGTAAACCCTCAATAAGATGATTTAATACTGTCCGGTAAGTCTATGAAAAAAATGTAACATGCTTAGGCATCAGTAAAATGCAAATTAAAAACATAGCAAAAAATTCTCTCATATGTGTAGAGTGGCAAAAAGCAACAACTACAACAAAAATCTGACAATATCAAACGTTAGGTAAGACATAGAACAACTTGAATCACATGAATTGATTGTAGAAGGTAAAAAGTATAACCGCTTTTCAAAAATTGCTTGGCAATTTCTTATAGTGTTAAACATGTACTTACCTATAGCCCAAAAAATCCATTCTTAGGTAATTTCTCAATAGAAGTAAAAACACATAATCAAAAAGACTTGTATAAGAATGTTCCTAGCAGGAATAATCATAATAACCAAGAATTGGAGAGAACCCAAATGTCTATCATCAAATGAATTATTCCTTAAAAAATGGTGGTATATTCATACAATGGAACTGTATTCAGCAAAAAAGATTAAAAACTTGCAAAATTACAAACTATGTATTGACATGCACTGCTATATGGATGAACTTAGAAACGTTTCAATGAGCAAAAAGAAACAAAACATACTTACAAAATATAAAGTGTATGTAAATGTGATATTATTATTAAATAGCATCATCAATAGAAGTTCAAGAATACATAAAACTAATGTTTGGGGATACCAACCAAAATAGTGGTTGTCATATAAAAGTCTGATTGATGAGAGAGGGGCGCAAAGGCACTTCTGGGGTGATGGAAATTCATATTTTTATGTAGGTTTTGATTACACAAGGGTATACACTTGACTCATCAACGTGTAGACTTAAAAGCAGTGTGTTACATGGTGTTTAAGTTATGACTCAGTTTAAAAAAAAATCACATTCTTCTCAAAAATGAAAACTGCAAGTACAATTTGTGTAAAAATTATACATCTAGATACAAAGAAGTTGCAATAAGAAAATTGGCACATACACATAAAGCAACACAAATAATGCAAGGATCATGTGATTTTAACTGCAGTAAATTCAGTTCAAAAAGACAAAGGACACTATGAAGTAAAATAATAGCATAACACCCAATTATGAACTTAACAAATGTTTAAGCATGATCATCATTGTGCATTATAATATTTATTGCAAAAAACAAGAAATACAAGGAAAAATTTACAAACTTAAAACAGCAGTAGGAAAATTCATTTTATCATACTCAAGTCAATGACCAAACAATGCACAAAAATTGGGAGGACCTGAATTACATAATTGATAACTTAGACCTAACTGAGCTAAATATTTTATGTTCAAGGACCCCTGGAAAGTTTACAAAAAGTGCTAATGTTCAAAACCACATCATCATCTTTAATATCACAACAAGAAAATAGACTTAAGCCATTCAAAAAGAGATGACTTCTGACATGGTTAGCTCTGAAACAAGACTGAATATAAATCCTAGCTTACTGGCTGTGTGACCCTGGGACAATTACCCAACCTCTCTGTGTTTTAGTTTCTTTATCTGTAAATGAGGAATAATAATAATAGCGTTTACTTCATAAAGACATTGGGAATAATGTGCAATTTAATGAATATAAAGCACTAACAATAGTGCTTGACATAAAGTAAACCCTCTATAAATATTATTATCATCATTATTATTGCCGAACACCTTATTTACAATAATTGATACAATTTTAGTTAGATAATCCTAATAAGGAAGAATTCCACCAGTAATTGCAACTATAATGTACCCAATTTCAATTTTTTCTTGTGTCCTTTAATACTCACAAGCTTTCTTTAATGGTGTGTGCTATTTCGAGATTACAGGGGCAGTTGGGATAGATTTTGTCTTGAGTGCACTTTTTCCAAATCCCAGTTCAGTGTTTTTCCCATCTCTTGCTTTTTTACCACAAACATAAGGTCAATGGACCACATGCTTCCTGACGGCAGAGTTAGAAAGGACAGGATATTGAAAAATTCAGCCAGAGCTGCTTGTGGCTCTTTCTAGGAACTAAGTAGAAGTGACCATTTAACCCAAGATAGCTTATTCTGTTGTTCCCTCAGAGTCAAAGGAGAAATCTCTACCACCTAAATTCCTTCCTTCATAGACTGGTGCCGGGAATTTCTTTAACTGCAAACACCACACTCAACATTGCATAAAATATAAGTCTCAGTGACTTAAATATAAGTCATGGTCATAGAGCTCAAAAGAATTGTGACATTGAACAAGTGGCATTAGCTGTGAGTCTCAGTTTCTTCATTTGCAGTGATAACACAAACTTGAAACACTTATTTCTAAGAGGGAATAAGATGGATGCTATAGGCTCACTTGTTGCTGGTTTCCTTTTCCTTTACTTTCTTCCTGGAAACAGTTGCCAGGTTGCAATTGATATTTAGGTATAAATAACTGATGCCAGATCATTCTCAAAGACCAAATACTCATATTCAGAATAGATAGCATAGAAACTAAGTTACTAAAGGGAAAAGGAGAAGTGGCTTCTGAAATGGAGGCAGAAAAGCCATACACCAGCCTGTCACAGTCTAGAGAATTGTTTAATAAGAGTACAGACCCAGGGTTCAGAGGGTCCCTGCCCTCCAGCTATGTAAGCCTGGTAATTTACTTAAATCTCTGATATGGTTTCCTTATATGTAAAGTAAAGATAATATTATCGCCAACACTTACTAAATTTTGTGTAAAATAGATAACTTAGTGAATATAAAATGATTAGAAGAGTATCTGGCACAAGATATGTATTCAATCCCTCTTAGCTATTATTAGCAATGCATGTTTCTTCCCAGCTCTGTGTACACAACCAGACTGCATGAAGGGGCCAATTGGTGTATTTGCAAAGGAAAGCATCATTAATATTTTTGTCTGGCACTATATAGAGAAAGAATTCCCAGTCAGCAATCTTAATCTCTCCTCTGGATTTAATTCTAACAAAGCCTTCACTAAAATGAATAACACTTTCTTAACAGATGAGAATCTCGGTTCTAGACTTGTCTATTTCTACCAACACACAGTAAATGCTAGTTGATAGAATAAATGTATTTGTGAGTTGGTTGTTTATAGTTTCTTGCATTCGAATAATAATAGTTCAAATTTGCAAAGCACTTATATTTAGATCACATCCTATAGCCTTTAAACTTCCCTTCAAGGCAAGCCAGAGTATGCATTGCTATTGCTGTGATATGAAGGATTTAGTTCCTAAGACAACACAGAGAGACGGCACCTATTGAGTCTTTATTGTATGTGCAGCATTGATCTAAACATAGTATGAACATTAACTCATCTGGTCCTCTAGCAACTCTATGAAGCAAGTACTGTCATTATCCCCTTTTTGAACAGATGAGAAAGCTGAACCATAGAGAAGTTAAGAAACTCAAGTTGTAAAAGTACGGTTATGAGCACAGCCCATCTCTTTCCAGAGTTGAAGTGCTCACCCCCGAGTGAGAAGGCAGCAGGTTCACTATGTTGAACGGAAATAGAAATAATTAAGTTTTAATTATTTTAAGTCAAAAATATTAGTAATCATAAGTGTACTGACCAAGGTGGCTGGCAAACAAAGAATATACTAACTCAGTGGTGTCCTTTTCTATAAGCAATAAACATTTAGAAAATAGAAGACAAAGATCACATTTCAACAAAAGAAACAGGAACCAACAATTAAATAACTCTGGAACTTTAGGGATTCACAAAACACAGGAATAAAATTTAGGACTCTACTGAGGAACATAAAAGGAGACAAGAGTGAATGGAAGAACATATTTTGCTGCTGGATGGGAAGAGTTGGAATTGTTTGAATGATATTTCTTTCAAAACTAAGCGGTGAACATAACACAATACAATAAAAAAGAAAAATAATTATTTTTCCTTTTCCGAACATAGGTGATTTGATTTTAAAGTTCATATGGAAAAATCTATATGTGACATTAACATTTTAAAGTTTGGAGGAGAAAAATGGCGAGAGAAGACAAATTGTGTGATGAAACTTCAGCAATTAGATGGATTTTACATTTCAGGCAATGAGAAACACACCATTAGATAGAATATTGAGTTCTAAAACATTTCTAAATGAGCAAGAGAAGTGGAGAAAAGAATGAATACCATTGAAACAATGAGCAACTACCTGACATAGGGAGGTAAGGAGGATGGCTAAAAAAAAAAAATCCTCAAACTAAATATTAGAATCCTAATATCTCTTATTCTTTCCTTATGGCTTACATGAAAACAAAAAATACTACTCCAATGAATACAATATGTAAAACTTAAAGAATGAAACAATAAAAAAGCTAAGAGAAAAAATAAAACAATTGTTAAAAATATCATTTTAAATTAAAATTAAAACAGTTATGAAAAACTTTGGTTATGCTAAAATATCTTTTGTAATTACCAGTTGTAAACTTTAACTACAGGGGCTTTTTTCTTACAGGATATATTTAAGAATTAAAAGATTATGTAAAATAACATTCCTGCTTTCTAATTGTTAGCAATTCTGCTTCCATCACCTATGAAACATCATAATTATAATAATGAAAATCAGATAAAGAGAAGAGGCCTCTGTGATCATAAGGGCCCAAATGCAAGAATGAACATTTTGCTAAATTTGATTACATCAAAATATAAAATATTATCCTTGTCCAAATAATATACATCAAGTCAAACACAAACATTAAAACAGGGAAATTGTTTGCCACATATATGACTGCGTTGGTTCAGGTTATCATAACAAAATACAATAGACTGGGTAGCTTAAACAACAGAAATGTATTTCTCATACTTCTGGAAACTAGAAGTCCAAGATCAAGGTGCCAGCCAATTCAGTTGCTGGTGAGAGGTCCCATCCTGGCTTACAGAAGGCCACCTTCTCACTATGTCTTTACATGGACTTTCCTCAGTGCATGCGTGCACTTAGTGAGAGAGAGAGACAACTCTCTAGCATCTCTTCTTATAAAGGCATTAATCCCATCATGAGGGCCCCATCCTTATAGCCTCATCAAAACCTAATTACCTTCCAAAGTCCCCATGTCCAATTACTATCACATTGGGAGTTAGTTATAGCTTCAACATATGAATTTTGAGGAGACACAACAATTCAGTCCATAGCAAGGTTAGTTTCCTTTAAAATCCATTGAAAAGTTTTTTAAGCAGCCCTATAACAAAACGTATTGAGGACCTCAAACGTAAAGTTACTGAAAAATATACGAAAATGCCATATAAACATGTTAAGGGATGTTAATTTAATTAAAGAAATGCAAACTGAAACTTCAGTGTGCCATTTTTTACTTATCAGTATGGAGTATTTCCAAAAAGTATATGATATAGAGGGAAAATGAGTGGATAATCTTACATTTTGGCTATAATGTAAACTGGTGAAACCAGTTTGAAAGGAAGTACAGCAGTATTTGCCAATATTTAAAAGCTGGTAGATAGAATATATCTAATATCTATATATCTCAATTCTCATATATAAGGGCTAATTTTGAGAATTTGTTATATCAAATGTAAAGCACCTAGTACATTTTCTGGTCCAGGTCAAGAGAAATATTAAAGATGACTAGAAGGCAGATAACTCCATGTGCTGTTCATATAGCTAGTTTACAGATGAGCAAAGTGAGAGGGAGAAAGGTCTCTGCCTTACTGTAGTTCAAACCATTTAGTGGTGGTAAACCCTCAAATTCAAACCCGGGTCTATTGATTTCAAATATCATACTAAATACCTGTATAAAGATTATCATTAAACGTCATGATAATAACTGGTTGAAGTTATTTTATCAGCTATTTACTACTCCATAAAGCCACCCCAAAACCCAGTGGTTAGTTTCTCACATTTCAGTGGGTTGGCTGATCTCAGATGGGCCTTTATCCTTCTGGTCTTTTCTGGGTTCACTCATGCAGCTATCATCATCTGGAAGCTTTATTGGTTTAGGCTTGATGTGGCTTTGTCTGGGCATCTATATCCACCTCATCTCTCATTATTCAGTGGCCTAACATGGGCTTCTTAATACTTAACAGGTAAGTTCTAGGACAGCAATTCCCAATGCACGGGTAGTTAGTAAGCCTCTGCTAATGACACATTGGCTGAATTCCCACTGGACAAATTATGTCAGATAGAATCAGTGTGGGAGAGGTGTATGTAAGAGTGTAGATGGCTAAAAGACACACATCAGATGAAGTCTGAAATAGCCTGGGGCAAGCATCAGCAACCTAGGGCCTGTTTTGTAACTAATGTTTTATTGAAATATTGAAAAATAGCCACACCCATTGGTTAAGTATTGTCTATGGAACCTTTTTTGCTAGAACAGCAGGGATGAGCAGTTGTCACAGAGACTATCTGTCCGCAAAGCCTAAGATATTTACTACCTGTCCCTTTACAGAGAAAGCTGGCAAACCTAGGAGGCCCAGAAGGTGGTGCCCCAAATCTGCATCACATAGTACCAAACCAAATATCCATACAAAGTTCCATTACTAAAACCCTTCCCCAGTCTCCACCTACCTCCTCCCCACCTTTTTGTTCAAACACCATAACTCATTCTTGTTCCATTCATGAGCACTATTATTTTTAAATGTTATTACATCTTTATTTCACTAGGTTTTAATCTTAAAATGGTGCTCAATTTAAACTATAATTACTGTAGTTGGGAAGCAAGGATTATACAATCACTTTACAACAAAGATGCTTACAGGTATTCCCTGTGGTACTCGTGACTGTTGTAATTCTGAATGGAACTTTTAACTTTGGAGCAATAGACAAACACAATGAGAGAGCACTTTGGAGATTCATTTTGATGTTTTGCACTAAGCTTCCTCTAAATAGCAACAGGGCTTCAGCAAATAAATTACCTCCTTTCAATTGTGCTCTGGGTCCTAGTAGACAAGATGCATTTAGAGGAGAGTTTATGAAAGGCTCCAAGAGACTGAAAGCTTCCCTGCGCTTTCCTGGAGTGCTCTGTCGACAGTGTAGTGACTGGAAACTATAAAAATGCAAAAAGTCATTTGTCTCTTAACAGCAGCAGTTTACTACGGCATCCTATTACTTATTAAATCATCAGCTCAATAAAGCATATATAACCCCACTCTAGTACACACTACAATGTAGTAAGACTTCATGTGCTACCTTTCTGTTTACCTGATAATAATCAAGACCTAGCTAAGTCCTTACCTCTCCTCTAAATCCTTTTTTTGTTGCCCACAGTTACCTGTACAAAAGGTAGCCGAAGATCATGCTCGAGCTTTGCCATTTATTTCCATTTAATCTTTGGAAAATTAGTCTTACTGATCCTTGTTTTTCTGTCTATGGAATAGGAAAAATACTACTTATCTTTTAAGGATGTGAAGGTAAATACTTAACGTTCCAAATAACAACAACAAAACACGGCCTTTGCACAGGGCTAGAGTCTATAAAGATATGTGAGTTTCTAGCTCCCCTCTGTCTTTTTTATTTTTGTAATTTTATAACATTTTCCCATGTCTATGTTACTGCATATCTTTTTTGGTGCTTTAATTATTTAACACAATTTTTTACATGTCTTCAGATTGTGGCATTGTGAGGTAATAGATCATTGTTTAATTTATCCTCATAATTGTCACCATACCAGGTGAGATATATCATAGGTACTACATTGTTTATGGAGGGAGGGAAGGAAGGTAGAAAGGAAGAGAGGGAAGGATGAGGAAAGGGTGAGGATTGTATGGATTCTGGAAGAGGGAATTTGTGGATTATTAATGCAAGTGCCCATAAATTTGTGCTTCTGTTGAAACAGAGCTGCAGTTGGCAAAGGAAACTGCAGACTGATCAATATTTTAAAGGGATAGATGAATAATTCTGAAGAAACTTTTAAATGACTTTCTAACCTTCCTAAAATTCTGGGACTTAATCATCCATTTCAAAAGCTCTCTTTTCCTGCCATAGTTCAGTGTTTTAAAAAATAATATTTGGGGGCTTCCCTGGTGGTGCAGTGGTTGCGAGTCCGCCTGCCGATGCAGGGGACACGAGTTCGTGCCCCGGTCCGGGAAGATCCCACATGTCGCAGAGCGGCTGGGCCCATGAGCCATGGCTGTTGAGCCTGCGAGTCCGGAGCTTATGCTCTGCAACGGGAGAGGCCACAACAGTGAGAGGCCCGCGTACTGCAAAAAAATAAAATAAAATAAACTATTTAGTTGGGAAGATGGAATAAATACTCAACTTATTGGCAGCTGAAATGTAAAAGCCATTCTTATTCAGGACAGTGGCTGCCAAAAAAAAAAAGCCCAAGAGGGTAGACCTGGCCTTTAAAATGCAACCTGTCTTCTGTGTGAATTCCCATCTCACCTCAATATTAGCAGCCCTTCCACGTTGATCCATTCACAAAGGTTGATTGATCAGTGGTAAGTCTAGACTACTCAAAATATTGTCACTAGGTCTCTCCTCCCCAGAAGGCCCTATGGTGTCTCCAGTTAAACTTTCCCTACTCAGAGTGTGAATACAGAGTTGTGATCATGTTACCCCTCTTCCATGTCTCTGCTTTCTATTGAGGCTAAGCTTGGCTCACAGAACTAGCCAGCCCTCCACTTCTCTTGCTCTGCTGAATTCTTTCCTTTGCTTCACTGCTATTTGGTCCATTATGCTCATCCCTTCTTCTGTAGCCTTTTGTCATTTGGGCACCAACCACACCTAACCAGCACTGTTGTACATATAAACTATCATTCAGCTCTTTCAGTCTGGTGTCCTCTGCTGAGCTCATACCTGAGTCTAGAATCTCCATCTCACAACAATCACTAAGGACTTCACTTAGCATCAATAGGGTGACCATATGATTTGTCGTCTCAACTGGGGCACCTTCAAGAGTAAAATAAATACTTACTGGCTTTGTCAGGAAAGTGTGTGTAGAACAAGTCTATCTGGGAAAAGCCAAAGGTGTCACTCTTGCTCAGCCTTCCAGATCTGTCAACTACATCTCACCTAGTCTCTTTTCTGGCCATCTGGATACCACATAGTCCGCCTTTCAGTCAGTTAAACAATGAGTCACCTCCACACATAAAAGCTTCTAACCAATTGCAATGTGCACCAAAAAAATCTCAGGTCATCAAAATCTATACTAGGTTCAAGCAGAGGGAATTCGATACATGCAATTGGATACCTGGGTGAATGAATTGCCGAGGAGCACACAGGGAGTGGTAAGGCAACCTAGAGATTAGGGAAGAAGTTACCACCTCTCAGGATAGAGGCATGAGAGAAGACAATGTTATCAGAGCTCGGCATTCATGGCTTTGCCTATGGAGTGGGTGCTGAAATTACAGGGAACAGAGGTACTGGCAGAGATGGCACCTGCAGACAAAAGAAAGGGGACAGATACTCTGACTTTTTTCCTATTATCCTCTGATTTACTGCCTATGCTTCCACTGGGTGATGTGTTTGAGTTGATTTGTTTGGAAATATTAAACCAGGAGACTAGCTGTTCTTCACATTCAATACATTGCAATTTAAAATATCACCGAATATCCAGGCTACAAGGAACAACAATGATGACCTGGCCAAATCACTGAATGGACACTTTTACCAAGGAAGCATCAATCCAGTATGACTGATTACCTTAGAGAAGTTATCTAAGAGAGTATTGATCAGCGTGTCTGCCAGGAGGCATTCACTTTGGATTGTCTCAAGTTCTTCAGTGAAGTCTATCCTGGGAGATCCTGCCATCATCCAAGAGATTAGAGATTCTTGATCATCACCAGGGAAATGTGTATCAGCCAAGACAAAACACTGACATATTTAAAGTCTTTGGTAGTTTTGTTTTAAGGTTGCACACAATGACAGCATATGTTAAGTTCATTGGCTTTGGAGTCAGAAAGTCCTGGATTTGTATTTCAACTTTTTCACTAACTAGCAATTTGACCTTGGGAAATTTTAGATTCCACTCTGCTTTAACTCCCTCATTTAAAAAATCAGAATGTTATACAGCAGAAACTAACACAACATTGTAAAGCAATTATACGCCAATAAAAATGTTAAAAAAAAAACCTCAGGATGTTATTATGACAACCATATAAGATTCTTGAAATTATTTACTAAAATAATATTTAGAGAAGGCCACCACATAGTCAGGTTTACAAATGCTAGCTGCTATTGTTATCTTTAAAATTATTTTTAGCCATTCTTCTATTAATGGAAATAGGCTATACTCGAATATACTGAAAATTCTGTTAATACTGAATCCATGAAAGCAGAAAGAAGGTTAAATAAAAGATATCAAAAAGAGACAGTCAGGAATCTGAGTAAGCTAAAATAAATGAGAGAAGTATTAGTTTTAGAAATTATCGCAACATTCAGAACCACTCTATACTGTGAACTATAAACAGAAATGAGATGAAAATGTCAAATATATATAAAAGAAAAGAAAAACAAATGTGCTACAAGTCTGGTTCCTTATGCCAGCTTCTACTGTCAGAGCTGGTATAATTATTTCAATCTTTTTCATCTTTTCCACTTTTGTTAATTTGTAATAAACTCTTTGGTATAATCTCTATAATTCTGTATGCAGTCCTGAAATACCAATGGCGTTGTCCTTATTCTTGGATAAGAAAGGCTTTATGTGGACAGGGCAGAAGAGAAAATAGGGGCTCACTTTTTATGACCTCCCTTGTCTTCACTTCTCTCTGATATTCTGATCTTTCTCATACTCAACTGATAAATATCAATAGTAACCACCTTTTCAGGGAGAGTCATGGAAAATTATTTGAAATTACTTTAGAATGTTCCATTCTCCTAACCATACTGAATATGTTATGAAATTAAACAAAACTGAATACATAGGATTCTGTGAGATCCCATATACTGTATCATCTGTGTGGTAGAAGGGATTAGACCAGTAACAAACTGTAGAATAGTATACTGAGCACTAAACTGGTAGTTCGAAAGCTTGTATTCAGTCTCTGTTCTTCCACTTACTATGTGTAGTTTGATAAGTTTGTCCATATTTTCAGGACTTCATTCTCTACTTAATCTTCTATAGGAGTAGAGATTTAGGCTGAAAATCTCTGAAGTCTTTTCAGAACTAAAATTGTTTCATATATGTATAAATAATGAAATGTCTTCAGGAGGTGGAATTAGAGTAAAATTTTTTCTGGCTTTATACAGTTTTTAAACTTTTAATGACAAAATGCTTTGCTTGTATAATTTAAAATACACAGTTTTTAGAATTCCAATTTTGATAATAGCAGAGTAGGTTTTACCAAAATAAGTCACCCACACACAGAATTATAAATGCTAGAAAAATATTTTTAAAACTATTCTAAAGTAGTAGAGAATGCACACAGGTAGACAGAAACAGGAATAAGTCATTTTCTTGAAAGAAGGGAAGTCCCCTCATTGATATCCATGTTCATATAGTTTTGCTCCATGCCCCCATAATAAGGGGGTAACAAGAGACTAAGCACAAGTACACAGTGTTATTATCTTGCATTAACAGGATGGAGATAAGAGGTGAGAGAGTGAAAATCGGGGTGGAAACAAAATAAAGAAATAAAGATGGCACAGTGGGGTAATCACAAAATTGTATACAGAAAAATCTCCCAAGTCCTTGGCTGAGCATTGAGCTCTGCAAGCATGGTGGGTGAGGGTGCAGAGGGGATTCAGTGGCATGGGAGCACCATGATATACGACAGTCAAAAGCCAGAGAAACCTGAGAAGGAGGTTTGGTTACTGCCAACTAACGTTGTGGGTAACAGTTTGAAATTTAGTCCCTCATAGTTAGAGGGGGATGAAAAACACCTTGGGCTTCACACTGATTTGCCTTAGCAGAGCTGAAATTCAAACTTCTATAAGTTCAAGCTCAAGGTTATCATCTTGTAATTTTGCTGCTTTCTTTTACACATATTAACACTTCAGAGGTAGATAACAGAAGTAAAAGTATCTAAAATGTGTTCCCACAGTATTCAGTAAACAATCAAAATTAATAGATATATGAGGAAGAAGAAAAATGGGACATATTGTCAAGAAAAAGGGATGGACTATTGTTACACACAGTGTTACTATCTTGATGTAGCCAAGAAATGGAGAAAGGTTAGTTGTTGCCAGGATTTAAGACTGGGATTGAATTGGGTGAGAAGGGGCATGTGTGATCAGAAGTAAGCAACACAAGGGATTATTATCATGCTGGAACAGTTTTGCATCCTGACTACATACATCAGTTGAAACAACTGTACCACAACAGTGAGGTATGTGATAATGGGGGAAGCTATCCATGTATTGGGGCAGGGGATATATGGAAAATCTCTGTACATTCAGTTCAATATTGCTGTGAATCTAAAATGGTTCTAAAATATGACATATTTTTAAAAGGTGAAAAAAAAATTCCCATTGTTAACATCATACTCAATGGTAAAAGACTGAAAGCTTTTCCTCTAATATCTGGAACAAGACAAGGATACCTACTTACACCCCTTCTATTCAATATAGTATCGAAAGTCTTAGCCAGAGTAATTAGATATAAAAAAGATAAAAGTCATCCAAATTAGAAACAAAGTAGTAAAATTATCTTTCTTTGTAGATGACACAATCTTATAACTAGAAACACTAAAGATTACACACACACACACACAACTTTTAGAACTAATAAATGAATTCTGTCAAGTTACAGGATATAGAATCGACATACAAAAGTCAGTTGTGTTTTTACACCTTAACATTGAAAAATCACAAAGAAAATTACAATAGCATCAAAAAGAATAAAATATTTTTGAATAAACTTAACCAAGGAGATGAAAGATTTGAACAGTTAAAACTATGAAACGTCACTGAAAGAAATTAAAAAGACACACACACAAAAGGAAAGTCATCCAGTGCTGATAGATTAAAAGACTTAAAATTATTGAGACGTCAATACTATCCAAAGTTATCTAGAGATTTAATGAAATTCCTATCAAAAGCTTGAAGGCACTTTTTGCAAAAAAAGAAAATTCATCCTAAAATTCACATAGAATTTCGAAAGACTACAAATAGACAAGACAATTTTGGAAAAGAAGAACAAAGTTGGAGGTTTTACATTTCCTGATTTCAAAATTTATTATAAAGATACAGTGATCAAACATATGGTACTAGTATCAAGACACATATATAAACCAATGGAATAGAATAGAGAGGTAAGAAATAAACCCTCACATGTATGGTCGAATTATCTTTTCCAATGATGGAAAGAACAGTTTCAACAAATAGTGTTGGAAAACTAGATATCCACATTCAGAAGAATGAAGTAGGACTCTTTATCTTACACTATCTACAGATATTAATTCGAAATAGATCATAGACCTAAACATAAAAGCTGAAACTATAAGACTCTTAGAAGACAACATATGAAAATCTTTATGGTATTACATTTGGCAATGATTTCTTAAATATAGCACTAAAAGCACAGGCAACCAAAGTAAAAATAGATAATTTTGAGTACATCAAAATTAGAATCTTCTGTTCATCAAGGACATAATCAACAGAATGAAAAGGAAACATAAGAAGTGAGAGGAAATGTTTGCAAATCATTTATCTGATAAGAGGTTAATAACCAGAATATATAAAGACAACTTACAACTCAACTACAACAAGAAAATAATGAATAATCCAATTAAAAATAGGACAAAGGACTTGAATAGACATATCTCCAAAGAAGTTATACAAATGTCTAACAAGCAGGTAAAGAGATGTTCAACATTGCTAGTCATTAGGGGAATGCAAATAAAAAGCACAATGAGATATCACCTTATACCTGTCAGGATGGCTACTACCAAAAAATGAAACCAGAAAATAACAAGGGTTGACAAGAATGGTCGCTGTTTGCGGAAATGAAAAATGTTGCAACTGCTATGGAAAATAGCATGGTGGGTCCTCAAAAAATTTAAAATAGAGATACCATATGATCCACTAAGGCTACTTCTAGGTATATATCCAAAAGAATTGAAAGCAGGACTGAGAGAGATATCTGCATGCCATGTTCGGAGCAGCATTATTCATGGTAGCCAAGAGGATGAAGCAATCCAAGTGTCCACTGATGGATGAATAAACAAAATGTGACATATACATACAATAAAATATTATTCAGCCTTAAAGAGGAAGGAAATTATGACCCATGATACAACACAGCTTAAACTTGAGGACATTACGCTAAGTAAAATAAGCCAGTCACAAAAAAGAGAAATATAGTACAATTCCACTTACATAAATTATCTAGAGTAGTCAGATTCATAGAAACAGAGTAGAATGGTGAGAGTCAGGGGACAGGGCAAGTAGGAAATAAGGAGTGGTTGTTTAATCAGTATAGTTTCAGATTTGTAACATGAAAAAGTTCTAGAGATTGATTATACAACAATGTGAATATACCTAATAATATTGAACTGTTAAAAACAGTAAAGATGGTAAATGTTGTTATGTATTTCACCATGATTTAAAAAGTGTTAAAGCAGAAAATAAAGTGAAATGAAAACCACAGACTAGGATAGGATATTATAGTATATTTCTTTGAAAGACTTCTATTGACTTCCTTTGGTATAGAGAGAATTGATATAAATAAAAAAGAAAAAGAAAACACAATAAAAATGGTCAAACATCTTCAAAATGAACTTCACCCAAAAGGATATAGGAATGCCCAATAAGCACATAAAAAAGTGCTCAACATAATTAGTCAACAGGAAAATGCAAATTAAATCCAAAATGGGATACTATTTCACACCTACTAGAATGCTGGCAAGCGTGTGGAGCAAATTTTATTTTACTCACACTGTTTTAAGGCCTACTCAGAGAAATAGCATGCTGTT
Source organism: Lagenorhynchus albirostris (assembly GCF_949774975.1). Taxonomy (NCBI): domain Eukaryota; kingdom Metazoa; phylum Chordata; class Mammalia; order Artiodactyla; family Delphinidae; genus Lagenorhynchus; species Lagenorhynchus albirostris. The sequence goes on along the minus strand of NC_083098.1, from coordinate 108,993,624 downwards.
CTTAGTTCTAAATTTGGAAGATGAAAATTTAATCTGATGGAAATCTTTCATCAGATTAAAGCATCAACTCACTTCAGCTTTCTACCTTCATTCTGGCAGCATTCCCAAAGCTAAATTGATATCATCCTCTTCTCAAGCCCTGCAGCTTTGAGAATTAACTGTTCCCGCACAATTGTCTGGGTAACCCAGCAGCCACCCTTTCTAGTGGTTTTTCTCTTGCCCTGAGGTGCCCTCAGGAAGAATGAGCAAGCTTTATTTGGTCATAGTCCTGTATCAGCCTGGTCAAGGTAGGGGTTTTCTCATAGTTTTATAGTCTAGTATTATTTTCCATACTACAATTAGGAATAATGCAGGTTTTGTGGATTTGGCCATGTCATGGATTTGGGTGTGTTGCCCTGAACGCAGCTAGGTAAATGTAGGGCATGAGAAGTATTTTTCTGTATGCCAGACACTCTGATAGGGATCAAACACATTTCATTTGGTTTTATCCCAAGTCTATAAGGTGGGTATTTTTACTAAGTAACAGAGACGTTTAAATGCTTTTACTGAGCTCACCTAGCTGGGTCTGAGCTGAGATTTCAGCAGAGTTCTGTGTGACTCTCCTACCATCGTGTGTGTGGTTTTTGTTTGTTTGTTTTTTTTGTTTTTATCACCTATTGAAGTAACTGATTAGAGATAAAAAGAACCCAGAACCAGGGAATAAGTAGGGGTCATCAGGAACCCAATAGCCCCAACCAACAGACTGGAGAAGGAAGGAAAGGGTGGTCGGCAAGGAACCGTGTGGATCTATGGAAGGAAGCAAGGGATTTCTCCCTGTATCAGTGGCATAATTGTTTCACTGAATTGTTATTATTATGGTAAAGTCTCAGTACTTGTAGTTAGGTAAATCACCACACACGTAATACTATGTATATGGACACAAATATTGAATTCTACTAATCATCAGAGTCAGAATAAAAAGGAGGTTTGAATCAGACTATACTAGCTTACTTGGGGTTTGTGAGAATTTCACCAGGGATTAAGTAGCTTGTGAATTTTTAAAATCTTTCTTTCTGCTCAACAATATCAAAATGTAATGATGGAGAGGATTTGGGGGGAGTGAGGGAGATTTAATGAAGAACTTTAACTTTTTGAGACTTTATTGAATTAAAATATACATGCCACAGTATTTACCCTCTGAAAGTGTACAACCCAGTGGCCTCTTGTTTCACAAGTCTTTTGCAGCCATCACCACTATATAATATCGAAATATTTTCATCACCCCAAAAAGAACCCTCCTACCCACTGGCAGGCATTCTGCATTTGTCTCTCCCCCACAACCCTTGGAAATCATTCATCTGCATTCTGTCACTATGGATTTGCCTATTTTAGACAGTTAATATAGATAGAATGAAGAAATACATTACCTTGTGTCTGGCTTATTTCACTTAGTATGCTATTTTCAAAGTTCATCCATGGCTAAATAATATTCCATTGCATGAATACACATATTTTGTTTATTTATTCATCAGTTGATAGACATTTACATTGTTTCCAGTTGTTGGCTATTATCAACAATTCTGCTATGACCTTTCTGTATAAGTTGTTATGTGGATAAGTTGTCTGGTGGGTACGTTTTATGTTTTCAGGTATCTTGAGTTTATGCTTGGACTGGATTTTCTGGGTCATGTGGTATCTCTATATATTTTTGAAAAACAACCAAATTGTTTTTCAGAAAGACTATACAATTTTACATTATCATCAATGAAGCATGAAGGTTCTAAAATCTCCACAAACTTGCCAACACTTAAAATTGTCTTTTTATTATACACAAAATAATGGGTGTGAAGTGATTCCTCATTGTAGATTTGATTTGCTTTTCCCTAACAACTAATTTTATTTCAAATGCTTATTTGCCATTTATATATCTTCATTGGAGAAATATATATTCAAATCCTTTGTCCATTTTTTAAAAAATGTCAAGGTAAAATTCATAGGACATAAAATTAGCCATTTTGAAATGAACAATTCAGTAGACTTTAGTACAGTCACAATATTATATGACCACTACTTCTATCTAATTCTGAAAGTTTGAAAACATTTTCATCACCCCCAAAGGAATGCTCATACTCATAAAGCAGTTATCCCATTTCCTACTTTATACAATCCCTTAGAACCATCAATCTTCTCTCTGTCGCTATGGATTTACCTGTTACAAATCGAGTCACAGATATAGAAAACAATCTTATGGTTACTGGGGGGAAAGCAGGGGGAGGGATAAATTGGGAGATTGGGATTGACATATACACACTACTGCATGTAAAATAGATAACTAATAAGGACCTACTATATATCCCAGTGAACTCTACTCAGTACTCTGTAATGACCTATATGGGAGAAGAAGCTAAAAAAGTGTGGATATATCAATATGTATACGTATAAGTGATTCACTTTTCCATACAGCAGAAACTAACACAAACTTGTAAATCAACTAGACTCCAGTAAAAATTTTTTAAAAATAACATTTCACATAAATGGAATTATACAATACGTGACCTCTTGTGTTGGCTTCTTCCTCTTAGCATATTTTTCCCCAACATTCATCTATGTTGTAGCACATTATCAATATTTGATTCCTTTTCATTGGTAAATGATATTTCATATATATATATATATATATATACACACACACACACATATATATAAAATAATTTGTTTATCCATTCATTAATTGATGGATATTGGATTGTTTCTACCTTTTGGCTCTTGTGAATAGTGTTGCTATGAACATGTGTGTACATATATTTATTGGAATACCTATTTTTAATTCTTCAGGGTATATACCTAGGAGTGCAATGGCTGGGTCATATGGTAATTTTATGTTTAACGTTTTGAGAAACCACAAGACAGTTTTCCACAGAGGATAAAACTGTTTAGATTTCCACCAGCAATATATGTGGGTTTTCATTTCTCCATATGCTTGATGACACGTTAGTTTCAGTATTTTTTTTATTATAGCTAGATTCTTCTCTCTCTCTCTCTCTCTCTCTCTCTCTCTCTCTCTCCTTTTCTCTCTTTCCCCCCTTTCCTCCTTCCCTCCTTCTCTCTTTCTTTCCTTCTATAAATTTCTCTGGTTAAAACATACAGTACAATATTGAATAGCAGTGACAAAACACCCTTGTATTATTCTTCATCTTAGGAAAAACAGCTTTCAGTATTTCACCCGTAAGTATGATATTAGCCATGGATATTTGCCATTTTGGGGGAGATCCCTAGTTTTTCATCAAGGAAGAGTGTGGGCTTTTGTCAGATGCTCTTTCTGTCATTTGAGAAGATCATGTGCTTCCCCCCACTTTGTTCTATTTTTGTGGTACATGACATTAATTGATTTTCCTATGCTTACTTATTTACATTCATTACTTACATTCCTGGGATAAATTCCATTTAGTCATGGTGTATAATTTTTTTTTTGGTGTATAATCTTTTTAATACACTTGCATTTGGGTTGCTAATATTTTGCTGAGGAATTTTTTCATCTATATTCATAATGGATATTGGTCTTTATTATTTTTTTTGTCTTCTATTGTCTTTGTCCAGTTTTGTTATCATAGTAATATTTGTCTTATAGAATGAGTTAGAAGTATTCCCTCCTCTTCTATTTTGTGGAAGAGTTTGGGAAGGATTACTAATAATTCTTCTTTAAATATTTTGTAAAATTTACCACTGAAGCCATCTGATCCTGGACTTCTCCTTGTTGAAAGGTTTTGATTACTCATTCAATAACTGTAATATTAAGACTTTGTAATAAGCCTATTCAAACATTCTATTTCTTCTTGAGTCAGTTTCGGTAACTTGTGTGTTTTTAGGAATTTCCCCATTACATCTAGGGAATCTAATTTGTTAGGCATAGTTGTTAATAATATTCTTTTATAAACTGAATGAATATGAGAGATGCTAAGTCAGCTTAAAAAGGATTTCAAAAACCTCATAATATCACCTTGAATTAAAGAAGGAATTTATAGAAAGGATGATTTAATTGTCTAATATCTTTCTTAGTTTTGGTGAATAGCTCAGGGCAAATGCTATTTCCCTTTCTATAAGAAACTGCATCTATTTTTATTTCTGTATTAAGCTAGGCTATCAGTGTATTGAACCATGCTTCAGGAGAGTATCTGGGTCACATTATTTCAGGCCAACACACAATTGCTTTTATTCCATTAAAATTTACTGGTAATTCCCTATGTCTCTAGAGATATTTTCTCTAAGATTCAGTCACTTGAACTGCATTCTGATGTTGTGTAAAAATACATTCAAAGATATTGTCCACTCTGTTTCTCAGTGTCTTTGGCTCAAGGACTCGTAGGATATCTTACAACTTGGATTTAGTTCCAGTAAAAAAAAAGTGTATCCAAAGACAAAGTGAACTTCTTTCTCTTTCAGTACATTCAAACAACATATTATCCTTTTTGCTTTATATGTGAGAAATTCAGGATCAAATTCACTGCCCCATATTGTAATCTGCTCCACCCAGATGACCAGATACAACCCACCTAAGATTTAATAAATGTGTTTTTTATTTTGTTTTGTCTTGAAATATATAACCTAGAAATAGGTAAATCTAAGTATTGCAGTTAATTGAAAGAACAATCCAGACTAACTTCATCATTTTACAGACTGAGAAACACATGCAGAAAGACTTGGTTTCATCCAAGTTTAAGCTTGAGTCATTTACTATTTTTTTTATTACATTTACACTCTAACTTGCTTTATAAAATAGAAACAGGGTGCTAGGGATGTATATAGATACATGGAAGAGAAAAATGGAACTATCATTTATCAAGTAATAGATAGGTTGCTAGGTCCTTGATAAACACCATCTTTTATTCTTTATTATAAAAATGCATAAAGTAGGAAACCAAAGTCTAGAGGATGTATCTCTTGAAAAAGATCAAAAAGTTGCATAGTTTGAACCATAATTTGTTACTAGGCCCATATGTATTTAAATTTTAACTTTTTCTGATTTATGTAGTGACATATAATAAAAACACAGTGCAACAATATTGGGACTATTAACTTAGAATAAAACCTCAAGTCAAGTTTGACATCTGTAGGTCTGCTGTTTCTCCAACCTCTTTCTCCCTTACAAGCTCTATGACAAAAGGTATAAAGACTAAGATCCCTTCCCAAGCATCTTTGCATTAAGGCACTGGCAGATTGGCACCAATTTTGCAAGTGAGATAGGCAATAGTCTACCTCTTCACTTTCTCCCTTTTCATGTTTTGAAGACAGATATTGCAGATATGTTGGCTGGAGCTACAACAACCATATCATGACCATAAGAGAAAGGCAAAGAGTACATTGGCTCTAATATTGCTGGGCTACTGACCCCACCCAATGGCCACCTACCTCTGAATTTCATTTTACATGAGAACAATAATTATCTCTGTTTAAGCCGTTGTAATCAAGTTTTCCGGCACACTTTATTTTAGCTAAAATATTCTGAACCGATACAGATTATCTCATCAGGCCATCTCTCAGATATCATAGTCAGATTGCAAATTTATAGCACACTTCAGTTAATTCTGTACCTGAATTCCTTAAAGTGAATTGGATCAAGAAAACCCCGGCGCACCTTCCGGTCTGCTCTTCTTTTCTCTCCTGGGACTTTAAGGCTATTTTCTCTGGATATGCCACTACTTCTAAGCATTAAACATCACATCTGTTGGGGCATTTCTGGGACACTCAGAGATAGTTTTTGCACTTTGTAGAATAACAGTCCCATATAAAGATCCACTCCCAATACCAAACTTTAGATCACCATTATCTTTTGCTTGAGCTACTGCTATAGTCAACTAACTGACCGACCCCCACCCCCCGCATTCCTACCTTCCTCCAGTGTGTTATCCATATAGCAAAAGTAATTTTGAAATAGCATATTAGATCCTCAACTCTCCTGGGCTTTATATCCTTCAGTTGCTTCACACAACATGCTCCAGAATGCCCTGTATTTTGAATTACTGCCTCCTTCCTTCATTCATAAACTTTCACTAGAATATTAGGTATGTCAAGCTCTGCCTTATCTCAGGTGCTTTGTACTTTCTGTTCTCAGTGCCTGGAATGTTCTTCCTTTGGCTCTGCTCCTGGCTGGACTTTTGTGGCCTCTGTAAGCAGTTCTCATCTCCTTCTATTAAAGAAAACTTCCCCGAAAAAACAGTTTAAAGTATTCTTATATTTTTCTGTCTCCTGGGATCCTGCTTATGTCTTTTTAAATACCATCATTTATAATTATTTTCTTTACTTCTTCTTTTTATTGAACTATAGTTGATTTACAATGTTGTGTTAGTTTCTGGTGTACAGCAAAGTGATTCAGTTATACATACATATATACATATAATTTTTCATTTTCTTTTCCATTATGGTTTATTACAGGGTATTGAATATAGTTCCCCTGCCATACAATAGGACCTTGTTGTTTATCCATTTTGTATATAATAGTTTACATCTGTTAACCCCAAGCTCCTGATTCATCCCTCCCCTGCACCTCCTCCCCCTCGGCAAACACAAGTCTATTCTCTATGTCTGTTAAGTCTGTTTCTGTTTCATTTGTGTCATATTTTATCACATATAAGTGATATCATATGATATTTGTCTTTTTCTTACTTACTTTGCCTAGTATGATAATCTCTAGGTCATCCACGTAGCTGCAAATGGCATTATTTTATTCTTTTTTATGCCTGAGTAATATTCCACTGTGTGTGTATATATATATATATATATATATATATATATATATATATATATATATATATACTGCATACTCTTTATCTATTCATCTATCAATTGACCTTTAGATTGTTTCTATGTCTATTTTCCTTACTTCTTTATTTGTGTAATATCTATGCCTGTGACTGTAATATAAGTTCCACAAGAAAATGACTGACCTCATCTCATGGTGTTACTACCTGTAAGAATAGAGCCTGCACATAGGAGGCACACAATAAATGATTGTTTAATGAATAATTAAATTGTTGGCTGATACTATCAGACCAGTGAAATAGAAATCTCTAAATGGGGACTACACAGAGCAGGGGGTAGTGTGAGGATAAAGATATACCATAGTAATTTCTGGAGACTCTTTTTCTTAATTACCAAACTAGACATAATTTTTATTTCCTTTCCATTTTCCAGCTTTTTAAGTTTCCATCTTTCTTGAGGTGCGATTGACAAAAATTGTATATATTTAAGGTATACAGTGTGCTGTTTTGATAAAAGTATACCTTGTATAATAATTATCCCCATCAAGCTAATTAATATATTCATCACCTCATATAGTAACCATTGTGTGTGTGTGGGGGGGTGAGGACAATTAAGAACAACTGTCAAGTATACAATATATTATTATTAACTATAGTTACCATGCTGTATGTTAGTCCTCCAGAACAAATTCATTTTGTAACTAAAAGTTTGTATTCTTTGACTAACATCTGCCTATCTCTCCTACTTAACCTCCAGCCCCTGGCAACCAGCATTCTAATTTCTGTTTCTCTAAGTCTGACTTCTTTTTAGATTTTACATGTAACTGATATCATGCAATATGTGTCTTTCTGTGTCTATCTTGTTTCATTTCACATACACTCAATTTTAACTAGTGTAATAAAATGCACCTGCTATCACACATTCAATTTTATTAATGAAATAATCTTCTTTATGGGGTTTTAGATAGTGCCAAGTGTATGAGTTAAAGTTCCGTAGAGAAACAGACTAATAGGATGTATGTGTCTATATGTGTATGTGTGTGTGTGTGTATACACAGAGAGAGAGAGGGAGCGAGAGAGGGAGAGAGCTAAAGAGAGAGAGAGATTTATTTTAAGGAATTGGCTCATGCCATTGTGAAGCCTGGTGAGTCCAGAATCTGCAGAGTAGATCAACAGGCTGGAGACCCAGGGAAGAGTTAGTGCTGCAGTTTGAGTCTGAAGGCAGTTTATGGACAGAATCCCCCTTTCTTCTGGTATATCAGTCTTTTACTATTCAGGCCTTCAGCTGATTGGATGAGATCCATCCGCATTGTAAAGGGTAATCTGCTTTACTGAAATCTACTGATTTCAATATTAGGCTCCTTTTTAAGATACCTTTACAGAAACATCTATAATAATGTTTGAGGAAATATCTATATACTGTGGTCTAGCTAACTTGGCACATAAAGTTCATTATCATACCAATAAAAACAATAATGATAAATGAGTGATTTTCTCATCCCTCCTTCCCATTTCTCCAGGGCCTAATAAGAATTCAGTTTTTTACAGAATCTAAAATACTGGAGTATTACTAAAGAAAGAAGGAAAAAGAGAAGCTAGTGAATCAAATTTTAATTAGTTTGTAATTTGATGCTAGTCTATACCTAAATGGTACCCCTACCATATCTTTACTAGTTAATGTCCTTGCTCTTAGGTGGATTGGATGTGGGCAGAATAAATACAGCATCATTCATTTAAGGTGCACATGATGACTTCATCCTGTCCTTAATTTTCTTATGATAGGTGACAAGAAACTATCACTTATTTTTTAGTATTAAAGAGAAAGTCAGGGAATAAATTATGATGAAAGTATGCTCAAATATAGAATTTATTTCAGTATGTTTTCATGGTATTCTGTAAGGACCATCTTAAGAATTGATTTAGATATTTTCAATCCTAATTAATATTTATTAACTCTTATCCACTAAGATACTAATAATTCATTAGAATTCTTAAATTAAACATTGTTACTTTTATAAAAGGAAATTGGGGACAGGTTGCTATCAACTCCTAGATGAGGAGAAGAAACACCACATCTGAGCGTAGCCAAGAAGGTGAGTCAATGTTCATGAGGAAGTTGAAGAGTAAATCAAGCCCAGTAATATTGGCAAGTGGTAGGTGGTCCAAGGAAATGATTGTGAAGAGTACCACAGCTCCTCTTGAAGGATGGAAACCTTGTCTAACCTAGCATCAGAAAACTCCCACACTGATGTGTTCTGCAGTTACACTGAAAGTAAGCCTTTTCTTACAGAATTAAAATTGGTAAAACATATTTTGTTCGATCTGCTGAACATACAGGAAAATATCGTTAAAGCAATATTACTACCAGGCTGTGAAAGTACATTACCTTTTAGTTCAAAGTAGGTTTCAAATTTTATTGTTTTTCCATTTGCATCCTTGGGCTAGTAAAGCCCTGTGGAACACAGTTTTGGTAATGTAATACCAAGTAAGCATTCCTGAAAATATATTTGCTTTGAACTTATAAATAACATTGAAAATAAAACCAACACAGGCCATTAAAGTTGATATATCCTGGATATATCTCACCATTTGGTATCCAGTAATAAAAGAACAGAAAATGACTAAAGATTCAAGACACTAAGGCTTAAGAAAATATCTAGAGACAAAACTGAAATTAATGCTTTCAGTGAATCCAAAGCATAAAATCCTGGGCTAACAAGAGTGATGACTACCATGTGATTGGAGATGACTCTGAGGATGGAGAAGGTCTGGCCGTGTCAAGGCTGTCTGTGAACAAGGACCACCTGGAAAAAGAAAGGGCTCCAGACCAGGGGTTCTGAACATTTTTTTTTATCTGGATCTTGGGTGTCTAGAGAAGACTATAGACCCCTTTCTTTCTCAAAATAATGTTCGAACTAAGTAAACACTTAAGATAGTAAGGTTATTGAATGTATGTTAAATATAATTAGCAAAATATTAACATAAAAGCAATTTGCAATATAGACAGCAGAATGTGTACTTCTTAAAGTATGAAATAGCAATATCTAGTGGTGGGTATAATAAATAACATAATAGCAGAGTAGTAATGAGAATAAAAATCTTGAGATATCTGCATAATTTGTATAATGTAATTTGACCTTATCTATCAATATAAATTAGGTAGCAAAGCAATGTGTGTACTCCTGTGGTTAGCTGTCTGGGTTCATAATAAAAGGGCAAGCTAAATTTCCCTTAAAAATTTTACTATTTTAAAAAAAGAGTTTTGGGGTTTTTTTTTCTTCTCCTATTTAAAGTCACAAACCCTTTGGGGGTCTGTAAAGTCCAGTTTAAGAACTTTTACACAGTAGCTGTCAACCTTAACTTAACATGAGAATCACTGGAGAATTAAAAAAAATACTGATGCTTGATGCACCCTCCCAGAGATTCTAATTGTATCAGTCTGAGTTTCAGCCTTGACAGATAGTGGAATTTTATAGGTACACGTGTGTGTGTGTGTGTGTGTGTGTGTGTGTGTGTGTGTGTACCTGAGTTCTTTGTGCTTCTGGAATAACATAGCATTTTTAGTGTTGGCAGTATTATCTGTGAAATAAACACCTATTCGTGTCATTTTCTGCATCCTTAACAACTTACCAGTTTCCTTCACAATTCGTTAACAAAACAGCCTTGAATTACTTGTCATTTCAGCCATTTGAAAGTGATTGCTTCTTCCATTTTAAAAGATGAAATGCTGTAAGAACTTACATGTACTTTAAATATCATTTGAATTAAGATATAGTTAATTTCTAAAAATGGCTCTCTAAGGGGATTTGCTGGTGGGATTTCAGGGTTTTAATTTTAACTTAAAAATTCAGCTGGGAAATAGTTTTTTGTTTTTTTTTTTCCGTTTCTGTGAGCTTTCCTCCATCACTGCAACCATCTTGCTCTTAGAAACGACTTCTGCACTACGCTGCAATTGCGTTAACTTGTAAATCTGGTTAATCAATATGTGTTGTAGGTGCAATGATGAGGAGCGTGCACGTGTTCTGAGAGCACAGAGAAGGGGCAATCGAGGGGAAGCAGGGTTGGAAGATGAGACTTGGAGGAAATACAGGAGTTAGCAGACAGATGAGAGATAGTTGGGGTTTGGTTTAGGAGAGAGCATTCTCGGAGTAGGGGTAAAATAATTCATAAAACTAGAGGTAAGGAAGAGCAAGGACCCTTAGAACTGAAATGACTTGGAGTATCTGAAATTTAGGTTTTGGAATGGGAGCAGTGACGGAGGAAGCTGGAGAGAATATAGATGATACCTCCTTGGCCAACACCCTAAGGAAGTTTAGACTTGGTTGTAACAGCCAGAGGAAGGCATTAATGAGAAAATCACTATGAAGATAAACTAAGAGAAACCAAACAATGTATAGAAAATCCTCATCGTTCTAGATGCTGAGTGAGGGGTGTGTTTGAAGAAAGAGGTATCGGTCCAATCTGTGAAGTAAGTGAAGGTCTAAAAATTTCCCAATAATTTTAAAAACAAGGGGGATACTGCAAACATGCAAAAGATAGTTTTAACAAAGTATCAATACTAAAATGCTTTATTAAAACAAAGCTTAGCTCTGAAGCGGATGAAGGAGGCTAAGTCAATAGCTGGAGAAAATGAGAACTTGAAGAAAGGTTTATATGAGGGAAACTTTAGTAGATTTAGCTAGGAAGGGAAAGAGAAAGTAGAGAGGGGATATTGAAAGATACAGAAAAATGATCCTAAAAGTAATGACATGAGTTCCTAGGAGGTGGGATATGAAAACATGGAATGGGCATTGCACACATTCCATTTCCTCCTTTGTGAAAGGAAGAAAGTGAAAAAGGTATTTGCTTTGTACTAGCAAGGAGTCTTGTCTGGCATCTCTGTGTTTCTCTGGGAATATAAGAAATGATGTCCCTCTTTTGAGAATGATGGAAAATATATTGGAGTTGAAAATAAAGGGTGATGATGAGGACAGTTGGAGGGTTCCACAGAAGGACTGAAGGTCCCGTGAATTAACATATATTACCTATTTCATCTCATGCAAACCCACCCTTGCTCATTTATCTCCTGCTCCACTGATCTTAAGTCCTCTATTGTGGAAGTTCCTTCTCATGGTAAGTCTTTGGCCAGGACTTCCCCTCTGCCTATTATAATTTAAAGACAACTCTATCTAAATTAGAAACCTGCCTATATTCATAGTGTACTTTTTAGTTCCTTCACATTTCTAACAATTTGTAACTATTCATTCATCATTTTATTTATGACTTTCATAAAAAATAAACCATTTTATTTTATTTTATTTTATTTTTTACCATTTTAACTCCAATGTCTAGCCAGAGGCTGGCATGATGTAAGTGATCCAGTATTTGCTAATCATTGAATAGAGTAGATTCATGGCTGTACTAGCCAAAAAATGCTGACTTTAAAAGATGTGATTATACAAAAACTAAAAGTGGAGGAATTCAGAACCTAATTTTAGACTTAGAAATGTAAAAGTAAACAGAGTAAAGTTAATCAAAATAAATAAAAATGGAAAATAAAATGTACAAACATATCAATCAAAAAATAAATTCAAGAGCTGATTCTTAGTAAAATTTAATGAATCAGGTACAGTTTGACTGATTGGATACACAAAACTAAAACAAGAGACTTTTGGAAAATGAGAAATAAGAAAGGGGTATAACAACAGATAGTGTGGAGATCTGAATATCATTGGCAAATAAAATGTATAACTCTTTGTTGTTAAATTTGACAATCCCAATGAAAAAGATCCTTTTTTTTTCCTCAGAACATATAAATTGCCCCAATTTTCTCAATAACGGGTAGAAAAGCTGAATAGGCAAATAATTATGAAAGGAGCTATTATTGTTTTCAAAGATTTTCTTCTTCAAAATGCTCCAGGGGACTTCCAAGCAAAGCAAATAAGTGAATACAGTTGATTTGGTCTTCACCTTTTTTTTTTCCCCAATTGCTCCTTGAAATAAATAATGGAATATAAAAATCATCAGAAACATGCACCAGTACTGTACAACTGTAAAGAACTCTCTCCATAGTCTTAAACTGTTAAAATTATAGTGAAGAGGAAACACAAATGAATAAAGGTCCTGTCCCCAAACACCCAATTGTACAAAAGTCAGTGTGTGGGCAACAAGAAGAATAGATCCTTGTGAAGATTTACATGACCAAGAGAGAGTGCTGAGGATAGGACAAATGGTGGGGAGCATATTGTTCTTAATTGAGAAGTCTTACTGCTGGAGCCATACTGATAATGAGTCTGCAGTGGGACCTTCTTCACCAGGTTTAATTGGCACGGGCAGCCTCATTCCTACCTGGCCTCCAGCAAAGACATCTTCTTTGCTGGCTCCTAATGAGGCCACTCACATGAGGCAAATGGTAAAAGCACACTGATTCCTGGCTGCTCTATCAAGCAGACAAAGACAATACTTGAATAAAGAGCTGAAGGTCTGTGTTCCAACTTGCCCTGCCTCCTCAATCCAAATTCATTTCCAGACTTTACAACCAGTTCAATGAAATATTTGAAAAGGACATTAAATTTGATCATGGTTTTCCTTCTATTATTCTACATGATTTAAATATAAAAGACCTTATTTGTGAGAACTCTTTTAGTTATTAGTGTTGGAAACCCAATGAAAAGTATCTTAATGCAAAAAAATGATGTAATTAACATGCAATTGAAAAAAGCATAGGCAGATTTTATTTTAGTACCAAATCTACGGTGGGGCATGGTCATGATGAGAGCTCAGATAATATTAATAGCACCAAGACTCACTAAATTTTCTTTCATTGTTGTGCATCTTTATTTTCTTTGTGGGTTACCTTTTATCTTCTGCAGATAGATTTTTCCATTTGTCTTGGGAAATGATTCCATGAAGCCCCAGTTTATGTCTTTCTTCAATGTCATAATGGTTCCTAGCATCCACCTGCAATGGGTTATAGATCCATACCTGTAAAAATTCCTGTGGGTAAGAGAATGGACTCCTCTTATTTTTAGTCAATTTTATTCATCCTCAGGCCAGAGGCAAGAGAATACGGATGACTTCATGCTTCCCTCACAACAGAGAATGAGGTCTCTCCCAGAAAGGAGACATTGAGCTATTAAAGGTAAGAGGGTTGTGTGTGGGCAGAGAAAATAAGCAACCCTATTATCAATATGCTATCACTGTTGGCATAACTGTACTATTTTCAAAAGAAAGCATAGCTGTGTGAAGATAAGATAGTAGAGAAAAAACATGTATATATATATTTAACATACAACTATAACAATGACATTCCCCCAAATATATTCTGAAAAAAATAATAACTAAGAACAGATACTATAGAAAACTTCTAATTCAGCAAGGCAAGTATCATACTGTTTTTGGAAGTCACTTCCAATTTAGATTTTTTTGTTGTAAGCTGGCACACACACACCTGCCATCAGTAAATTCTACACAGAGAGTAGGACCACATGTTGAGCTAAGCCAGTCACCATCTTCTGGAGCAAAACTCCAGGGACTGGGCAGGTGGTAGCTCAGTGGTCACCTGAACAAGCAACAGACTCAGTTTCTTTGTACAGAAATTAGAAGAAATCGGAGGGTACTGTGTGGATGAAGTTCACTATTCTGATCACATAAGCATGCTCATAATCCAGGTGCCATCTTGGAGAAGAGAAGAAAACATGGTTAGAAACTTGAAAGATTAGTCATTTTACCTAAATGTCCAGTAATGATAAATCACACTATATTTATTGTATTGGACTAACATTCAGTGATTTTATTTCTTTTGCTACCAGCAGTTGGAGATTCATGAAAACATTCACATCTTTTACAGAATATGAAGTAACTATATTTTCTATACTCATCAGTATTATAACATGAGAAGTCTATGTATTTTTTAACTCAACTATAAAACTCAAAAAAAATAGTTATATGGAAGGCATAGTATGAAATTAGGAAACTTTAGATGGAAAAGAAAGCATTTTTGTCAAAGTGATTTTAAACTCATGGAAAGTGATAATTGCTGCAGTGGATAGCAGATTGAATAGTTAATAATAGTGAAGTAGTAAAAGAAAAAAAAATGAGAAAATTTCCTAGGTTTCTAGGAAAGGAGTAAAAACAATAAAAATTAAGAAAAGATAAAAACATGGCTTTGAGCCAGAATATAGATTATGGAAAATTTAATCAAGAATAATGAAAGAGTACTCAAACATTAGAGGTGACAAAATGAATATAACAATAGACACAGAAGGTGTTTAAAGTATAAGTGGATTCAAATCTATGCTAATAAATTTGAAAATCTCAAGAAAATGCATAATTTTCAGCAAGATATTAATTATGTAAATTGATTCAAAACAGTAGAAAAATTGAACAGATCAATGAAAAGGAGACAATTTAAGACTGTCAAAAATTACCTCAAAATATGTCTGTTTTAAGCAGTGTTTTACAAGTAAGTGCTTTCAAACATTTAAGTAACAAATTATTTACATGCTACACAAATCATTTCCAATCATACCAAAAAAAAAAAAAAAAGCAAGATAGCCAAACACAACATAAAAACAAAACTTCACCCCAGCCTTATTTACAACTTTAAAATGGAGAAAAGTTTAAAAATTTCTAGCAAAATACAATTGGTAGTACATTTAAAAAATAAAATTCCATAGCCTAGCTTGATAGGACATTACAGGAAGAAAAATGTGTTTAACATTAGGGATTCGTTAACTTAGTATATCATTTCCCTTGGCCAAATTATTTTTTAAAGTCTAATAATCATTTAGAAAGTTTCTGAATTGGTGGTCTATATTATTATACATACATTCTATAATCCATAATATTGATCTGTAATAATCCATATTTTTTTAAAATTAAGCACTAAGAAATGTATTGTGAGCAAGATTTACATGTGCAATGAAGTAGAAGTTTGTAGAAAATATTCTAGGAGTTCAGAATTTTAAAGCTTGCTTTGAAATGCATGCAATTCAAAATCACAGCTATATCATTACAAAAACTGACTTTGGCACTACCACCTTCACGTCTTTGGCTATTTTGAATCATCTAGGAGACCAAATGCAGCCTTATCTCTTTCCTGGCACTGGGGTGAGATTTATTAATTGTGACTATGTTTAAATAACTAGGTATTTGCATTTTAGAATGTGTCAGCTGTGTTGAAAACTATTTAGAGCATTATGCTGATGGACTTAAGGACACAGGGGTGAGTCTCACATGAACTTTATCACCATCATCATCATCATCATCATCATCATTATTATTGTGCCACAGGTTTTCTCATCATTATCCTGGGTCAAGATTTAAGGGACAGCATTTGGGCTTAACGACTTAATGATGATTTAGCTGGAGTAGAATAACATCTCAAAACAAGTCATATTCCTAGTTGAAAAAATAATTATTATGTTCTCAAGTTATTTTTGGAATAAGCTGTAAGGGAAAAAACACCCAAAATGTGTACAATTTTTAAGCATTCTCATAGTGTTTTAAATTTTACATTGGACTTTACCATGGATTATCTTCACTGAGCATCACTACAACCCAATGGCTAGGCTAGGCAGGATAGGCAATTTTAGACCTAGAGTTTAGCTGATGAAATTAAGACATGGAGAAATTAAGTGACTACCCTGAGGTAAAACCCCTAGTAAGTGGCAGAAGAGAACCCAGGTCTTCTGAGCTTTTGTCTAGTTCTAAGAAACAACTCAAGGTGGGGTGTCCGTTGATAGCCACACCATTGCGTTACTCCCCAGAGCTCAGGGAGTCAATACTGCACATTAACAGGAGATAGGTTGTCATTTACAATGGTGGAGAATAACCCCCTGACTTCACCTCTTGTTGTAATCACTATGACTTCTTTATAACACACATAGTAAAAATTCAATCTCTGTTTCTCTCAATTGCACTAAATCTGACCTAAGCCCCTGCCTACCATATTGACTGTGCATATGTCTCACTCCCTCTGGAATCCCCCCTAATAGGGACTACCAATGAACCCATGAGGTACACATAGGTCAAACAAGAGCATATTGGCTTTCATCCAGAAGATAAATAATTTCTGATGTTTTGACTTGAATCGTATTCCACCCAAATATGTTTAAGTCCTCACCTCAGGTACCTGTGTATGTGACCTTATTTGGGAAAAGGGTCTCTACTGATGTAACCAAGTTAAGAAGAGGTATGAGTAGGATGTGCTCTTAATCTACAATAACTGATTTATTTATATAAAGTGAGGAAGAGACACACAGGGAGAACACCATGTGATGTAACAATGGAGACAGAGATTGGAGTGATGAGTTTACCAAACAAGGAACTTCAGGGATTACCAGGGACCACTGGAAGATAAGAGAAAGGCATTGGACATGTGGACTAAGAATGCCGGCTGCCATATCAGTAAATAAAGGATGCTACATCCATCAGCCACTACAGTCACCCTGATGGTGCACCCTGAGGAGACTCAGGATGGAGACAACTGGGCTGCCCACTGCCAAGCCCACAGCCACTGCAGCCACCCAAAACCCTGCATCCTGAGGGGACTCAGGATGGGAAAGAATGGGATACTGGCCCCAGATAGCTGAGGAGCATATCAAAGGAATTATTTCAATGATCCCAGACTCTTGCATCTTCCCATACATAAAAAAAGTGCTAAAATCATTAACTTGAAGTTATCTGGTTTTCTTTAATTGAGTCATCTTTTGATGTTCTAACAACCTGGTCTCTGTTGCAAAACTCCTGTATATCATGACTCCTCCTTTATCTCTTCGTAACAGTCCCTCCATGCTATCTGAGAGGCTGCCTCCCAGGCTTGAAGTCCTGAGAAAGTCCACTGAATAAAACATAACTCTCAACATCTAGGTTGTGCATTAATTTTAGCCAACAGACAGATTCTCCCTCAAGCCTTGAGGGAGAGCATGGCCCTGCTGACACTCTGATGCTGTACTTCCAGCCTCCGGAACTTGAGAAAATACTTTTCTGTTGCTTTAAGTCACCCATATTGTGGAAATTTGTTAGAACAGTCCTAGGAAATTAACACACCCAATGTCGAATCATCCACACCTCACATTTTTTGATTGGGTTACTTGTAGTTTTTGCAGAATGTCACCATTGAATGTCACTTAGCTCTCTTAGGGACTCAGGTTTTCCAGCCTAGTCCTCATGGGAAACTGACTCCATAGTCTCCATGTTTAGCTTGGCTCATGGTGCCAGTGGCAGGAATTACATTTTTTAGTTCTCAGCAGTTTTATTTCCACCTGCAAATATTTTCTTATAAGATGGGGGTAACCCAAGAGTCATCCATATTGCTCTTCATCCTGGAAGTAGAATTTTCCACTATAGAATACTAGGACAGTCTTACGAGGCCTCCATGCTCATAAGGAATTTTCCCTTTATCCTTAAAAGCAATGGGTTGATTACTAAATTCTTCCTTCCTGGATGATAAATATCCATAGGCCAGAGATTTGAGGGAGGAGGGAGAGGGGGCTGTTTGGTTCAAGGGGGGCTTTGTGGGTGGGGAGATACCTTTCATTCCATAGTGGTGATGTAACTTCTAAGACTAAAGTGAAACAAAACTTAAACCAATAACCCCTTATCTTCTGTCTACACCTAATTCAAGTTTATCTGATTATAAATAAGACAAATTATAAATAAATAATTTAAATTATAATAAATAATATAAATTATAAATTCAGATTTATCTGATTCCCTTTTCATTTGAGTTTGAGTCGGATTATGGAAGCTATTCTAACAATGATGACTTTCACTGAGGGAGGGGGGAAACAAACAAAAAAAATAGAAGGACATTGAACAAATACACCATTAGACTCATAAATTATGAAAATTATGAGGTACCTTGTTAGTTCTCAATGAACTTTTAATGCACAAATGGGTAAAGGGATAAAGAAGTAAAGATAGAAATATTCATAGATGGTTGGGTATATTCCAACCCCTTGCTTTTGCTCTGTTCTGTTTTGTTTTTCTTTTCCATTTGTTTTTTCTTTTAATGTCTTCCCACCTACATTACAAGTCCAGATCCTTAGTATGCTATTCAGGACTTTTTTTATAATAACCTGGCTTACCTCTCAGCTTCAGCATCAGGCACTTCTACCTGCACTTCACACTCCAACGATCCTAGACCACATGCATTTATATGCTTCTTTCAAAGAATTTCATTCTGCAGTGCATCTGCTCTTGCCTGGAAAGTTTGTCCTTATCTCAGTGACTTCTATCGACCTTTCAGGACTCACCTCATGTGATACCAATTTTTGAAAGCTTGCTTGATTCTCATCTTCCAAACTGTGCTAAGTGTATCCAAGAAGAGGAAAAGACTGAAGATTCCAATATGGATTTTATTATGTTCTGTAGCACCTCTCAGAAGATCAAATGTTATTAATGAGAATGAACATTTTTCTTATGTTTTTTGACATTTGTATTTCTTTAAAAATGTCTATCCTTGTATTTCCCCCAACTTTTTTTCTTCTGTTTGTACAAATTTCCATCTACTCATAAAAGTTATTCATATCTTTGGACATATTTGCACCCAATCTTTCATATATATTATATATATTTTCCAGGCTTATGGTTTATCATTTAACAGATTCACACAATTTTTATTGTATGAAAACATTTAATATAGTAAAATCTATGGATATTTTTCTCCACCATATATCATTTTCTTTAAACTTTGAAATTCTTTTCTTTTTTTTTTTTTTTTTTTTTGCTTTTTGCATTAGCTCTTTATTTTAAATTTATTTTGGTATACAGTTTGGAGGGCATGATGATCATGTATAAAAATTTAGAAATGTATTGTAGGCCTTGTTTTACCATCTGGGATAAAAAGCCAGGGATTGGTTGTATTTTAAAAACTGTTTCATCATCAGAATTTGTTTTTATTTTTCCAGCACCTGAAAAAATAGCGCAAGATGATGAAATGAGCAATCACAGATGCCTCAGCAGATTGTATCATTTCCATATATGGCTATTATTTCCATGAACAAATCTATAAAGCATCTCTTCTTTAAATGGGGTCCATGGATCTTGGATGACCAGCATCAACCTCATTCAGAAAACTTGCTGGACATAAAAATTCATGAGTCCCACAGAATTACTGAAATAGAATCTTTGCAATTTGAGATCAAGCCTTATGTAAACTCAAAGGTTAGGATTCTCTACCCTCACTATAAGTTATTAAGCAAGGTAGTTTTTGCTTTGATTCTATTTGCAAAAGTCTAGCAACTAACCTGTCTCAAACCCTAAATTACCTTTGTCAGGGCTTGTCACCTGTTTTCATCCTGATGTTTGGTCTTAGCAACAGGAATAATTAGAGTAAAGATGGTATTCACCAACAAACCAATGCTGGGGATTATCAAAAATATCTCCAAAGCAACCACTATAAATCTTTGCCCAGCACCATATATATTTATTTTATTTTATTTTTTTAGTCCTCTGAATGCAATACCAAATGAGAATTCCTACAGAGTTTTGAGAGATGGCAGCATCTTCTGAAGCGACTAACTCTTGTTTGAATGTGTGTTATCGGGCAATTATTTTGCACCTTAAATGAGTTATCACACTTAACTATTACTTCAATCCTTTATGGTAAGTGTTTTTTGTTTCTTCATTTGTTTGTGTTGTTGTTGTTTATCCCGCACAGTACAGCTTGCAGGATCTTAGTTCCCTGACCAGGGATCAAACCCATACTCCCTGCAGTGAAAGCACAGAGTTCTAACCACTAGACAACCAGGGAATTCCCTAAAGTGTTTTATTTTAAAGTTTTTGCAAATGAGGAAAGCAAACATGGGGAAGACAGAGTTCCTTGGGCAAATTCACAAACTAGAGAGTGTCAGAGCCAAAGTTCAAAGCCAAGATTTCTGGACCCAAATCCAAGGCATGCTCTCTTGAGCATGGATGCCTGAGATGTACCTTTTCCCAGATATGGGAATAATCTGCTATGAGTCAAGCATTAGGAAATCATGCAGGAGCAAATGATTAAGAGAAAGCAGGGGAAAGCAGTTAAACAAAAAATGAGCTGTTTTGCTCTGGAGCCAGGTAGCCAGAGGCATCTTAGGTCTTCCTGGAAGGCATGAAGCCAGGAATCCTCACCTGCTTCCTTGTGACCCCCAATGGTGCTTCTTTGTCCCCCTCAGTTAATGTTAACAAAGACACTTTGACTCTGTTCACTGTCCCACCCACAGGAATTCCAAAGTATTTCCCACATGATGATTCTCAAAATATTTCCCCCAGAATTAGACAAAGAATACAAATCATTTTTATAATGTAATAAATAATATTTTTGTGTAATCTTCTAGTTATGCATAAGTAAATATTTATGTGTAATTAGTGTGCAATACAAGACCTTTCACGTGTTACTTTGTTCAGTTCTCACAACAATGTGTTGAAGTCATGATTGCTCTCATCTATTTCCACATAGCAGAGGAAAAAATTGAAATTGAACATGGTGGGGGTGATTCTTTCAAGGTCAATGAAGTGACACTAAGCTTGAGATTGGGTCTTCCTGCTTCAAAGCCTTTGTCCAGTGAAATTTTCCCTACATTCCCAGTCATTTCTGCTACACACCAAGAGCTACAACTTACTAACCAGCTGTTAAATGATGGAAGGACTATTCTTGTCTTTCTTAAAAGGTGAAAGGCTATGGTATTCATATGGAGGTTTAAATGAGAGAAATGCAGCATAAATAGGGTTATTGAAAGGATGGATAGCAAAATGCTGTATAGACAATCCTTGCACAGACAGCTGCAACCTTCAGCTGAGGCAGAACCAGCACTGTGATGTCAGAGTTGTTCGGTAGAAATAACAGTAATCAAAACCAACACACAAAACCATCAGCAAACACAAACTTACGCTTGAGTTAAAACAGAACAGTGTGCCTACCCACCAATCAGGGGCTGCAACTGAATTAAATGCTTTTTTTTAAAATTAATTAATTTTTTAATTGAAGTATAGTTGATTTACAATGTTGTGTTAGTTTCAGGTGTACAGCAAAGTGATTCAGATATATATATATTCTCTGATTCAAAGAAGAGTGAAAATATTTTATATCTCCCTTCTTATTTTAAAGAACTATAATTTATTTCCCCAGTTTATTTATGTTTGCTAAAATATCAACTTTATTCTCATTTTAGATTAATGCAATCCCAAAATAACATGACAATTTTCGATATTTGGATACCAGATCTCTATTTTAAAAGGGTGTGTTACTAATTTATTTCCCACTAAATTGTATACATTTAATGAAAAGTCAATATCTTAAAATCTGTGAGCTATTGTTTCACGTTTCTGATTTCTCTCAATACGATGTTTCTTAAAGGGCTATTTCTCTGTAAATCAGGAATTCTGTTGGATAAAAAAAGAAAATTCTGTTTAAAAAAAAATTTTGAAATATATATATAAATACACTCATCTGAAAACAGGAATATACAAGTTACTACACATAAAGCCCTTAGAAGAATGCCTGTTATGTAGAAAGTGGCCTATATTTACAGCTACTGTGTTTGTTGTTGTTATGATTATTACTATTATAATCTATGTTATTGTTATTTTTTAATCTCTTTACACACCCAGCTCTAGCTACTAGGACACTTGTTCTTTCTTTAACTTTTTAAAATAAAAATTGTGTATATTTTAGGTATGACATGATGTTTTGATATACACATACATAGTAGAATGATTACTACAGTCAAGTTAATGAACACATCCATCACTCTACATAGTTGCCATTTGTGTATATATGTGGTGAGAATATCTGAAATCTACTCTCAGCAAATTTCTAGTATACAATATAATAATATTAACTATAGTCATCATGCTGTACAATATTATCTCTTAAGACTAAATCACCCAGATTTATTTTTAATTCTGTTAAGAAAATATTTCCAACCCATAACTGATTTGAATGTAGCTCTTGCTTCAGTAATAATCACTCACGCTTGCATTGGGGTTTTATAACTTACTAGGGACATTCACCAATATGATCTTTATTGACCTTCTCATGAATGCTTGAAATATGTTTTCAGTTGAAATGTATATTTTATGCATGGAAATTGACCTAGTTAGTTCAGGTGAATCGTATAAGTTCTCCAGACAGAATATTAGAGAGCTGGATGTGAATGGGTGTTTCTTTATTTAACTTGAGTGCTTTTCTCACTGTATTAGACTACCTCTAACCTTAAACCTTAAACCTTAGCTTTAATGCACTTGAACTTTCTGCCTTTCCACATAAGGGTATTTCTTCTGGACAGAGAAAATGAACATCAGAAAGAGGTGAGTAGCTCTTCTTTCTCTCCTACATGTTATAATATTGAATCTTTGACTTCATCTGGTATCTCTTTCATTTCCGTTCTTCTTATTAAAAACATGAAAAGAATTATTTGTGACCTGTTTTGCTATTCATATAGGTTTATGTCACACTTTTTATTCATTTCATTTTGAGTTTTATTTCATATTTCTGTCGCTTCATAGCCCATATGACTTTACATTGGAAAACCCAATAAAATCAATATAATAGTAATGCAATGCTTTCAAAGATGTGTTGTTGGGAAATGAAATTGATTCATCCACTTATTCAACATGTATGAGTCCCAGTTGGATGTGTGACAGTGAGGAAGAGGCAGCGGTAAATCAGGCTCTTCTCTCAAGAATCTCATTGTCTATCATGGGAGGTGAGAGATTCATACTCCAGAGAGCTGTAGTGCAAGCTACAGGACCACCATCTAAATGCCATGAGATTTCAGTGCAAGCAATTACTCTCAGCTGAGAGAACAGTGCACTGGGGTTGGTCAAGCAAAGGGTGGAAACGACATGGATATGTGGTTATAGGGTGGTATATTCCAGAGAGAGGGAACAGGATGCGAAAACACAAGAACAGAATTGAGCATGAACAGAACACAAGAAAAATGCTGTTTAACTGAAACAACAGGGCTCAAGGGAAGCAGGAGTGGAAAGTAACATTTGAAAAAAAAAAAAAGTGGACCTGAATTTTAGAGGAATTGAATGTCTGCCTAAGACTTGTGCATTTTATTAGCAATAGGGAACTAGTGGAGGTTTTTGAGTAGAAAGATGCAATAATAATCAAAGATCCCCAAAATAAATATCAATTTTACAGAATTGCTTACCATCGAGTAGGGTTTCAAGTGTGTAGGGTCAGGCCACTCAAAGTGGCTATTCTCTTGCTCTCTGTACATTCCCTGCCTGACCAGTGCCTGCTTCACCTCCTTCCTATGCACAAGACTAACCTTCCTACATACTTGCCCCAGGCCCCAGCTAGTGACTGTTCTTATCAAAGGGGTGGTGAGGGGTGTGCCCCTCTGCTGGTTTCCCGGTAACCAGTGAGCCCACCTGAGGTCAATTCCTCCCATAACTGGCAATCTCCCCTTCCTCCCCCAGGAGTGAAAACTGCTGTCCTATCCTGTCCCACCGTAGGAGGCACGGTAGGGTGTCACTCCAGGGTTGGCTTCAGACGTGTAAGCTCCCCCATCCATTAAACCATTGATGTCTCTGTTGTTGGCTCTGGGCTCTTTCTTCAGTCTTGAAACTGGGCAAGTACAGGCCTTGTAGGTCTGCAGGGTGCAGACCAACAGGGTGCATGAATGGGACTCCAAATCCAAGGTTCATTCTAGAAAACACATAGATTTATTCTAATAATAAACACTTCTATTTAAATAATGTAATAGGGAAATCAAATAATTTTCAAATTTCTATATCAACATAGACATGAGTCAACTGTACTTGTATGAGAAAAAGGGGTTTAAATGAAAGGTCT
Source organism: Lagenorhynchus albirostris (assembly GCF_949774975.1). NCBI lineage: Eukaryota > Metazoa > Chordata > Mammalia > Artiodactyla > Delphinidae > Lagenorhynchus > Lagenorhynchus albirostris. The sequence goes on along the minus strand of NC_083098.1, from coordinate 108,969,120 downwards.
TTTTGTACCTAAATTATAGACTGTTGGTGTACTACTATAGAATATATTTCTTTGCACCATATTTATTGTCTCATTGTCTCTCTTCAGTTAGACCATGAGATACTTTAGAGCAGAAGGCACATCATATGTCTTTGTAGCCTCTCCACTAACCCAGTGTCTGGCATCTGGTACACGCTCATTAAATAGAGAACATCTGTCACCTCAGTTCTGCTCTTTTAAAGCTGATTGATCCCCCAACCCAAATCAGAGAGATCTCTGAGAGACCTACTCTGTTTAGAGTAAATTAAGAAAAGAGATTTAGCAATGTATATCACCTATCAGATTTTAAAATATGTAATAAAATGATAAATGGATAGTGTATCATTTGCAGAAGAATACAGATGACTTCAAACTTATTGTGTGTGTTTACATGATCTTTTTCTATGTTCCTCTTAAATACTATTTTTTTCCACTTTTTGTCACTTCAGAGATTTGAACAATGCTGCATATATGTTCTATGTATTAAAAAAAGACACATTTAAAGGAGTTTTAGGTTCACATTATAATGAAGGGAAGCTATAGGGATTTCTCATATGCCTCCTGTCCCCGTAATATACCTACCCTCTCCCATTATCAACATCACCCACCAAGGTGGTACATTTGTTATAATTGATGAACGTACATTGATACTTCATAATCACCCACAGACCATAGTTAACAGTTCACTGTTGCTGGTGTACATTCTACGGTTTAGACAGATATATAATGACACATATCCATGATTATAGTATCACACAGAATATTGTCACTGCTCCAAAAATCCTGTGTGTCACCTATTCATCCCTCCCTTTCAACCTTGGCCACCACCGATCTTTTTATTGTCTCCATCATTTTCCTCTGCTTATTCAATTTCATATTATGTGAGTCATAAACTAATGGATTTTAGAGCAGATTCTATGTATCCTTTTCTGCATTTTATTTTATACAATTGTCATTATACCATTTCCTATTAGGAAAAGTGAATGCTAAAGAAAAAAAATGCTCTCTGATTTTTCTTGAAAGCTTCTGTGGATTTTAATGAATAACAAATACTTGAATAGGAAAAGAATAACATTAAAACAATAGGGGGAAAGTTAGTTACTTCTTTCTTACTGTGAACAAGGTGAATCCAAGGGACAGATGGGACCATAGGCAGCATTCAGTATTCGGTCTGAAAGAAATGAGAAGGGGGGAATATATCCTTTCTATGGCTTTCAAAACTAAGAGCCAGGAAAGACAGAAAACGGATTGTCACAAATATAAATTATTCATTGAAGACATAGAGTGAAAGAAAGAGGGTTTTAGAGTCATTTTTGCAAGTCCTCCCTCTGTGGAGGAAAGGTAATTCTTGGTATTGAACAGATTCTCCCCTGAGGAGACAATTGAGTCATCAGGGGAAGATGGGGAACTAATGGAGATTCAGACTCTGAGTTTATTAGAAGTGCTTTAAAACTATGCAATGTTCAATTTAGGGATGGAGGTAGCTAGCTTGCTGCTCACTTAATTACAAAAATCATGCTATATGAACTTGGAGGTGGTGGATAAGGTAGATCTAGGCAAAGACATTGCCAAGCAAATAAAGATGTGGAATATGTAATTAAGTTGTGGGAGGGTGACAGATGCTATCAGGCTTCCACTTATGACAAGGTAAACAAAAGAATAATACAATAATAAATAAAAATAATAAAGTGTTGAATTGCTTTTGTGTCCTCAGCTAACAGAGAACCATATGAAGCAATATCTGCTTTTTATTCACTTTTTGATGTTTCTGGGTTATATAACTATTACTTTATTTGGGTTTTTAAGGGATTGAGCAGCAGGGTGGTTAAAATTGAACACCTTGTAATGTAATTGTTGAAAAATAGAAACAGTTTACAAAGTAAAAGACAATTTAACTGGTAGGAGGGGAAAATATCTTTCTAAACGCATGTTATAAGAAATGAAATTTGATGACTTTCACTCTTCGGTGATGGAGTTTGCAGATCAAATGAGTAGGCTGGGCTGGAATGCTAAAACCAAAGCCCCATCCATGTTAGGGTAGCTTTAATTGGCTCTTTAAAGGGCTAGAGGAAAAAAAACAAAATCTGAAACATCTTTGCTTCAGATTTTTTCCTCCCTAGAAGAGTTTGAAAGTGCATAAATGCATTCAAGACATGTTTTTTTTTTTTCTTTTTACTTAAGAGACAACATAATATGGTGGACAAAGATCAGGATTTCGATTCAGACAAAACTTGGTCCAAATCCTGACTCTGGCACTTACTAGTAGTGTAATTAAAACAAGTTATTTCAGCCTATTTTCTAATTTTCCAAAATGGGAATACTAAGAGCCCACTTGCAAGGTTGTAAGGATTAGAGAAGATAGCCCATTTCTACTACACAGTAGAGTTTAATAACTCAAAAGTTATTCAATAAACACTTATACCTAGTTGTATTATTTCTACGCACTTAGTTCATCTTGTTGTTTTTTTTTTCCCCTCAAGGAGCATAACTAATTAAAAAAATAATAATAAAAGATAGAAAGAAGCTAATATATACATGAAAAAAAATAAGTCAAACTCAGCCATTTTCTGATTAATTTCATCATCACTTTGAATTTAGTTCCTATATGGCAACTATACACAACTAAGAGGCAAAGAATTTACCCAACAGAGAAAATAACCAGAGATCAATTGTCCCTTGACATTTGCCCTCTTATCTTTAAAAGTTCCTGATAGTCAGGCAAGTATATACCATTCCTATCCATTCTGTGACGTTAGCAGTGCTACTCAATTCTTGCTAATATTTTTTATCCCCTAAAGTATATTTTAATTAAAAGAAAATGACTACATGCAAAAATATTGGAAAAACATAGAGAACTCTAAGGGATAAAATTTTAAAGGAACTCATATTCAGAAATCACCAACATTTATATTATATATCTGTGCAGTTATGTTTTCTAGGCACATATATTTGTTACATACATACATTACGTACATATTTTTACACAAATATAATATCATGGGAAATATTTTTCATAGGTGACTTATTAATGTCAATTATATTTTCCTGACTGTGTGCATATTACTCCACATGACAGTTTTAATGGATACACAGCTTTCCAAATAAAACTGAACAACACCCCTACCTGTGTACTCAACACTGCCTGGATAGTTATACTTAACCTTTGTAACTGGCCTCTCCCTCTGTGAATCCCTATACCCCCCAATGACCTAATTTTGTTACTTTGCTTTCTTTTAAGACCTTTCTATGTTTTTCCTCTTACTCGCCCTCATACTGACCCTACTACTGCTCCAGTCTGTTTTCTATACAGCTCTGCTCTTGGTGTTCCCAACCCCAGGAAAAGATGTGCTGGTTTGACACAAGCCTGTCTTTCCCCTTACACCCCAGTCTCCCTCAGAAAGGGCTTGGCAGATACCAAACACGCACAATTTTTTAATTTCACCATAGGTTCCACAGAGGGAAAGACACCATCTTCAGAGATACAGAGACCTACTTTGTCTTCCGTCTTCATGAATAATACCAGTATCATCTTAGAAAAGCCATGTAAACTTTTCACTCATGACTACCACCTGGAACATGGCTATTAATACCAGTGGTTCTCAGCTGGGCCTAATTTTGCCCTTCAAAGGACATGTGCCAAAGTCTGGAAACATTTTTGGTTGTATAATTGTAGGGGAAGGTTACTGTTGGCATCTAGTATATAGAGGCCAGGGATACTACTAAATATCCTACAGGTCACAGGACACCCCCATCCCCACAACAAAAATTTACCCAGGCCAAGATGTCAGCAATGCCAAGGATGAGAAATTCTCATCTATAAGCCAAACAAGTTTAACTTATTATATTGTTTTATATGCATGGTTCCTCTGCTTCATTTTCAGTGAATAATAGAAGAAATAGACACAGAGAACTAAGTACCTTCTTTAGTATAATTAACTATCTCAATAAATCCCTTGTGACATCTTACACTAATTCTAACCTATCAGACTATCTTGATGGTAAAACCTTTCTTCTGAGACTGGCCTCTTGGTTGGTCAACAGGGGAACACCTTGAGGTGGATGTATTGATACTATACCTTGCATTGAGCAATGACCACCATACTTGTTATTCTATGTCTATTATCTCATTTAATTCCTAAAACAACCTCGTTTCAGTTACTATTGCTAGGCAACAAATTATACTAAAAACTTAGAGGCCTAAACACAACCATTTTATTTGATTGACAATGTTGTGGTTTTGTAATTAAGGAAGGACTGAATGTAGGGAAGGCTTTACTTTGAGGTCACTCATGTGATTGCAGTAAGTTGTTGGCTAAGGTTACAGTCACCTGAAGACTCAAATGTGCTGAACATCTAAGGTGGCTCCCTTACGTGGCTGGCATTTGATGCAGGCTATCAAGCTGAAAGTACCACTGGAGTGTTTAACAGAGCACCCACATTATGCTTCTCCAGGATGTTGGCTTCAGCATACTTGGGCTTCTTACACGATGGCTGGTTTTCCCAGAGCAGGTCCCCAAGAGGACCAGGCAGAACTTTCATAGCCTTTGTTGACCCAGATTCAGAAGTCATTCAGCATTACTTCTGCTTCAGTCTATTGGTTATAAGTCAAGCACAAATGTTGGCTCAAATTCCAGGACAGTGGATATGGATCCTGCTTGTCAAAGAATTTGCAGATCTATTCTAAAAGCATTGTGGTAGTATTGTGACCCTTTTATAAATGGAGAACTTGAAGACCAGAGTAAAACGTGAAGACTTAAACTTAACCCCCTCCAGTCCATCTGAGATGCGGGTTCAGCACAACCATTTCAGCCTCAGCAGCAGTTAAGCAGTTAAGATCCTTGAAGATCTTCAGCCCACACCCTCTGAGAACCACTTATCCCACTGTGTTGGGTCATGACTCCCAGACTTTGGCTGGAACTGCTAATGAGCATCCTTGCGCCATAATGGGAGAGGAGCTTGACTCTGAACTTCAGCTTCTTTACCAGAGATTCTGAAAAGGTAAAACTCTCTTACTAGTTCACCATCCCTGTCTGGTCCTATTCTCTCCATGGGGATCCACTGACCGGGAGTGTGCTATAATCTGCATGAAAACTGCGAAATTGTACAATTTAGTTTACATTCCCATTAGTGGGCCATGCAATGTTAATAAACATCTCATGAGAGCAAGACTTTGTCGTTAAGTAGGTCTGAGGAATGATGGATATTTAAAGGTGGAATTTTGTACAGGATACCTCAGAGCTGTGACTATAATGGTGAACTTGCTGCATAACACAGGGAGCATGTGGTTGCACAATTTTGCAAAATTATTTGGTTATGGAAACATTCTTGTAACAGAAAAACTCTTAACATCTCACAGTGTATTTGTATTCACTGGAAATTTTGGTAAATATTGCTATGACTGACATTACACAACATTGGGATCAAGCTTGGATTTGAAGCACAAATCTTGTTGAGTGACTTTGGGTAGCTCATGTTTCCTAAGACTTATTTCCTTTGTAGCTAAAATTAGACAGTATATAGAATTATCCCAAAAATTCCATGAAAAAATTTTTAAAAATAGTTTTTTGGCATACAGAAAACATATGTTATTAAAAATTATAGCTAAAGTTTTAGGGAAATTTTGATAGCTGTTTTAGCTAAGAACCCAATAATGATCATATCCTAGCTGACAATACTTCTTAGCTCTTTTATTCTGAGAGAATTACTATTAAGAAACTACTACAGATTTAGGCTCAAAGGATGAATTTTTCCTGTTGTTACGAGCACCGGATACTTCAATGCAGAGTCCTGGAATCAGACTCATTTGATGTGAATGGCTTAGGTTGAGAGATCTAACTTTTCTCCTTTTCTATTACTAAACCTCATTCATATACCTCAGAGAGATCTTGAGGCCAGCCACCTCAGATACAGTGGAAAAAAGAAAGAGACAAAGATAGGAAGCCTGATGGAGAGGAAAAGAGAAATGACCAGTCCCAAATGGATTCTACCTTCACACCACTCCAATGAGAAGAAAAAGTAATGAAACAAAGGAGGTGGAGAATAAGAGATTTCCACTTTTTTAATGAAAGAGTATACTTTATTGGACACATTCTTACCCTGGGAACAACTTTAAAAGTTGGATAAAATCTGTCTAAAAAAAGGAGAGGCAAATGAAAGCAACAAAGTAGACAGGACTTGAGTGTCCAAGACCCTGGAGAGAAGTGAAATACACGGAGGTGGGCCCCTCATTCTATACACTTTTTCCTCTAGAGATATTTGCTGTTCTTTAAGCAACAGGATAATAGATCTATCAGAAAGTAGAGGCATGAGAGTGATGGCGCTGGAGAGGGAAAATCTGGACTTCTTGGCTCCTAAGACAACCAAGGCTTTAGAGACAATATTCCAGAGAAAAGTAGATAGGTGAGCACACATTCTTCATTGTTCATACCTGTAAGACATTTACTATTTTCTAAATGGCTTTGGGCAAGAAGACAAGAAGCCAAATTGTCAGAAATTGACAGAGGCTAAAAACCCATCAAAATCCTCTGTTGTCTCACTGTGCTAGGGACTGCCCTGCTGTAAACCTTAGAATTTCAGTTAAGGCACCCAAAATAGACGAGGTCTCCCCAACACCAAAATTCATCCAAAAAAATCATCTCAATCTCTGATTGCGTCAAGGTGATCTGCCCTGTGGTCTCACTTTCTGTCAGAGAATCCCCTGTGGGTAAATACATCATCCTGTGTCTCTAACAATGTTTCTTCTCTAATATCAAGCATTCAATGAAATTACTCAGTGCGACCAAGTAGCCAAATCCAAAAGGAAAAAAAAAAAAACCCATTGTCAATCTAAGTATTGAAGCTATTGGACACAGACTTTAAAATAACTGTAATTCGGGCTTCCCTGGTGGCACAGTGGTTAAGAATCCACCTGCCAATGCAGGAGACATGGGTTCGAGCCCTGGTCCAGGAAGATCCCACATGCCACGGAGCAACTAAGCCTGTGTGCCCCAACTACTGAGCCTGTGCTCTAGAGCCCGTGAGCCACAACTACTGAGCCTGCATGCTACAACTACTGAAGACCACACGCCTAGAGCTTGTGCTCCACAATAAGAGAAGCCCCGACAATGAGAAGCCTGGGCACAGCAACGAAGAGTAGCCCCCACTCACCGCAACTAGAGAAAGCCCATGCACAGCAACAAAGACCTAATACAGCCAAAAATTTAATTAATTAATTAATTATAAAAAAGAAATATGACATTTAAAGAATAATAAAATAAAATAACTGTAATTTATAAGTTGAAGAAAATATGTTTAAGATGGAAAATTTAATAATATAACTAAACTGCATTAAGAAAAATAAATGAAAGGAAAAATTAGTGAGAGAAAGAAGAAAGACATGGTGGGTTTGCACAACATGCAATCTTCTAGTATTTCTACCTACCACGTGGTGGGAGGAAACACACAATAAAATGCACTACAGACCAGTTTCTGCCTTAAAATCAAAGTAGTGTATCTACCCAGCAGTTATTGCCCCAAGTAATGTCCTTCTTATCCACTGGGGGGCAGTGAAGGATGGAAGAGGTGAGCTGGGGGTGGAAAGCCGGGCACTGCCCTTTACAGAACAGTTTTTGTACTGCTTCTACATACAACCTCAGTTTCTAAACTTTTGTTGTTGAAATCACACAATCTATTTTTATTGTTATCATGGTATGAAAAGTATTACTGGCAAGTTCATCTCTAAAATCTGACCACCCCTAAATTTGAGTGTGCTCGGTGAGTAATATGGGCTTCCCTGTGTCCTCTTGATGGGTAACGCACAACAGTCAATCATTTGTCACCACTCTGCCCCATGCTACTTTTACTTTGTCCCATGTGCCACCCATATCCCTGCAGTCTAGCCTGTCCATTAATATTAATATTTGAAATAATAACAACAATATTGGATGTTTATTGAACACTTACTGTGAGGCAAATGTCAATTTTTTTAATGCAGTAACCTCACTTCCCCTTTCACAACAATCTGGTGACAGCTAACAATATCAGCAATTAAGAGATGAGTACTGTAAAGCTCAGGGAGCTTGAGCAATTTATCCAGGTTTCAGATGCTAAGAAACCTTGCAACTAATATCAGAAGGGGAGGGGGCTCGGAGGCAACTTCAGCTTGTACTGTATCCTGTCCTGTCTCCACATCTTTTTGGTCATGAAAATGAAACAAACAAAATGCAGTTCTAAGAATCCTGCCTTGGGGGCAAGAAATGGGAAATATGTGAATCCAATACATTGGCTTCAGATGGGAAAATATAAGAATAAAAGAAAGAGTGAATCCTATTTTATGTAGACATTTTTCTACTTGGAAATGCAAGCCCCCCACCCCAGGAGATCAAAAGGCTGAAATTCCCTGCAAAAGGAAACATGTTCCACAGGAAATCATAAGAGAAGCGATAGCTTAGTGAATTAATGTAACACACACAAACTGAACAAACATGCCCTGCAGGGGGCGGGGGGTGGGGACGGGGTGGTGTGAGGATAATTCTCTAAAATAAGTAACATACGTGAAACTAAAGAAGATTAAGGGTGAACTGAAGCTTCTATTGCTTAAAAAGATTTTTTAAACAATCAGAACAGCATGAAACTAAAAAGAGTAAAAATCACACCAGATATTATTCCAAAACATTATCTCTGTGGGACAAAGAAATTAACATCCTGAAGATATTCTCTGACTGTTCTCTGACTACATCAATGTTGTAACAGGGAAGAGCCAAATCTGACTACATGTTGGATCTATTTCTTTTACTTTAACCTTTGCTTCCCACTGCTTTTGTTCACCAAAAGGTTACTGTCTATACACAATGGCCTCTCTGGGAACCCTGCCCCTCTGCCTGAATGTTAAACCAAAGTGCCTTTCTTCAGAGAAACACCCAGACCCTGTCCACCTCTGGATGGCTGTAAGAAAGAAGAAATTAACGCATCCCCTCCCCGAGGCTAGCCATTCCAGGGGTACTTGCAAAATTTAAGGCCTTTTTACTTTACTTCCTCATCTTCTCCCCTTCTCTTGGCTGTAAAAGAAACTGGCATCCAAACCCCAAGAAGACGGTTTTTTCAGAGACACTAGTCTGCCATCTTCTCGGTCTGCTGGCTTTCCGAATAAAATCATATTCCTTGCCTCAACACCTCGTCTCCGATGTATTGGCCTGTCGTGCGACGAGCAGAGCAAGCTTGGACTCAGTAACAGTGTGATTCCTGTTGTCTATGGAATAGATTCTCATGTAGAAATAACTCAGGAATACAGATGTCCATGAAGCTATCCTGCTAGACCATTTCGCAGAAACCTGAATGGTGTTCCATTAATTGTCAAAGCGGCTTTAACAAGGTTTTATTTTTCACTTGAGAAAAATAACTGTAGTTATTGCTTTTTTTCCTCTTAGCAGATAACCCCAATTTTATTTTAGTGGGATCTCCAACTGTGTGTAATATTAGGGGTATTCAGTGTCCAGTATCCAGGTATGAATGCAAAAGGGACATTGTCCTTTCTCTCCAGGTCACATAGTAGTCAAGCAGGGGCAGACGCCCTAGCTTTATCCAGTCACTGCCTCTACCTGGAGCTTTGTTCCTGTAGTCAGTGGTACCAAGATGAGAGATTTGGAGAGGGTGGTTAGAAAATTGTTCACTGACTTTACCCAGCTTTAGTGTCCATTCACTGGAGAAATGTGCACAGCAAAAATGCCATTCTGTCTAGAACTTTTTGGCTAACAACAGTTAGTTGTTAGGTTTCCTATTTCTTATTTTCTGCAGCTGATTTTTGCTTTTTCAGCCTCCAAGACTGTTCTTCCAGCTTTGAGTCAAAATTTGGATTTTATTATTTTTTTATCTGAAAATGTCTTTCTTTATCTCACCCTTATTTTGGAATGATATTTTCACTAATTCTGGGGTTGAGAATTATTTTTCTTTCACTGCTTTAAATTCCCTTTTCTTCTGGTCTTCATTATTTCTGATGAGAAATCAATATTCGTTCTCCTTTTTCCAGTGTATTCAATACTTTTTTTTGGCAAAGTCAGGCTTAATGATTGGATGGCTTCTGCTGTTGTTTTTCTGTGTAAGGCTTATAGTGGAGGCAGGGGAATTAACTCACTTTTCCTGGTCCAGAGTTAGTCTTTGAGAGTTCCTGCTCTCCCAGGCCTCGAAGATGAGGCTTTCTCAGCATTCCTGCTCTTCCCACAGTGGTGATAGACCTCTGCTTTGTATCACTGCCAGGTCCTGGCCCAAGCAGGTTTCCTGACTTGTCACAGAGGAACATGGCTTATGCTTCTACTCCTTCCCCAGCAGTGGTTTCTTTCTTTCTTTTTTTTTTTTTAATATCTTTATTGGAGTATAATTGCTTTACAATGGTATGTTAGTTTCTGCTTTATAACAAAGTGAATCAGTTATACATACACATATGTTCCCATAACTCTTCCCTCTTGCGTCTCCCTCCCTCCCCCTCCATATACCACCCCTCTAGGTGGTCACAAAGCACCAAGCTGATCTCCCTGTGCTATGCAGCCACTTCCCGCTAGCTATCTACCTTATGTTTGGTAGTGTATATATGTTCATGCCACTCTCTCACTTTGTCACAGCTTACCCTTCCCCCTCCCCATATCCTCAAGCCCAATCTCTAGTAAGTCTGTGTCTTTATTCCCGTCTTACCCTTAGGTTCTTCAGGACATTTTTTTCCCTTAAATTCCATATATATGTGTTAGCATACGGTATTTGTCTTTTTCTTTCTGACTTACTTCACTCTGTATGACAGACTCTAGGTCCATTCACCTCATTACAAATAGCTCAATTTCATTTATTTTTATGGCTGAGTAATATTCCATTGTATATATGTGCCACTTCTTCTTTATCCATTCATCTGATGATGGACACTTAAGTTGTTTTCATCTCCGGGCTATTGTAAATAGAGCTGCATGAACATTTTGGTACATGACACTTTTTGAATTATGGTTTTCTCAGGGTATATGCCCAGTAGTAGGATTGCTGGGTCATATGGTAGTTTTTTTGTTTTTTTTTTTTTTTTTTGCGGTACGCGGGCCTCTCACTGCTGTGGCCTCACCCCTTGCAGAGCACAGGCTCCGGACGCTCAGGCTCAGCGGCCATGGCTCACGGGCCCAGCTGCTCCGCGGCATGTGGGATCTTCCCGGGCCGGGGCATGAACCCCTGTCCCCCGCACTGGCAGGCGGACTCTCAACCACTGCGCCACCAGGGAAGCCCCATATGGTAGTTTTATTTGTAGATTTTTAAGGAACCTCCATACTGTTCTCCATAGTGGCTGTACCAATTCACGTTCCCACCAGCAGTGCAAGAGTGTTCCCTTGTCTCCACACCCTCTCCAGCATTTATTGTTTCTAGATTTTTTGATGATGGCCATTCTGACTGGTGTGAGATGATATCTCATTGTAGTTTTGATTTGCATTTCTCTAATGATTAATGATGTTGAGCATTCTTTCATGTGTTTGTTGGCACTCTGTATATCTTCTTTGGAGAAATGTCTATTTAGGTCTTCTGCCCATTTTTGGATTGGATTGTTTGTTTTTTTGTTATTTAGTTGCATGGGCTACTTGTAAATTTTGGAGATTAATCCTTTGTCATTTGCAAATATTTTCTCCCATTCTGAGGGTTGTCTTTTGGTCTTGTTTATGGTTTCCTTTGTTGTACAAAAGCTTTGAAGTTTCATTAGGTCCCATTTGTTTATTTTTGTTTTTATTTCCATTTCTCTAGGAGGTGGGTCAAAAGGATTTTGCTGTGATTTATGTCATAGAGTGTTCTGCCTATGTTTTCCTCTAAGAGTTTGATAGTTTCTGGCCTTACATTTAGGTCTTTAATCCATTTTGAGCTTATTTTTGTGTATGGTGTTAGGGAGTGATCTAATCTCATAGTTTTACATGTACCTGTCCAGTTTTCCCAGCACCACTTATTGAAGAGGCTGTCCTTTCTCCACTGTACAGTCCTGTCTCCTTTATCAAAGAGAAGGTGACCATATGTGTGTGTTATCTCTGGGCTTTCTATCCTGTTCCATTGATCTATATTTCTGTTTTTGTGCCGGTACCATACTGTCTTGATTACTGTAGCTTTGTAATATAGTCTGAAGTCAGGGAGCCTGATTCCTCCAGCTCTGTTTTTTGTTCTCAAGATTGCTTTGGTTATTCAGGGTCTTTTGTGTTTCCATACAAATTGTGAAATGTTTTGCTCTAGTTCTGTGAAAAATGCCAGTGGTAGTTTGATAGGGTTGCATTGAATCTATAGATTGCTTTGGGTAGTAGAGTCATTTTCACAAAGTTGATTCTTCCAACCCAAGAACATGGTATATCTCTCCAACTATTTGTATCATCTTTAATTTCTTTCATCAGTGTCTTATAATTTTCTGCATACAGGTCTTTTGTCTCCTTAGGTAGGTTTATTCCTAGATATTTTATTATTTTTGTTGCAATGATAAATGGGAGTGTTTTCTTGATTTCACTTTCAGATTTTTCATCATTAGTGTATAGGAATGCCAGAGATTTCTGTGCATTAATTTTGTATCCTGCTACTTTACCAAATTCATTGATTAGCTCTAGTAGTGTTCTGGTAGCATCTTTAGGATTCTCTATGTATAGTATTATGTCATCTGCAAACAGTGACAGCTTTACTTCTTCTTTTCCAATTTGGATTCCTTTTATTTCCTTTTCTTCTCTGATTGCTGTGGCTAAAACTTCCAAAACTATGTTGAATAGGAGTGGTGAGAGTGGGCAACCTTGTCTTGTTCCTGATCTTAGTGGAAATGATTTCAGTTTTTCATCATTGAGGACAATGTTGGCTGTGGGTTTGTCATATATGGGCTTTATTATGTTGAGGTTAGTTCCCTCTATGCATACTTTCTGGAGGGTTTTTATCATAAATGGGTGTTGAATTTTGTCAAAAGTTTTCTCTGCATCTCTTGAGATGATTATATGGTTTTTCTCCTTCAATTTGTTAATATGGTGTATCACGTTGATTGATTTGCATATATTGAAGAATCCTTGCATTGCTGCGATAAACCCCACTTGATCATGGTGTATGATCCTTTTAATGTGCTGTTGGATTCTGTTTGCTGGTATTTTGTTGAGGATTTTTCCATCTATGTTTATCAGTGATATTGGTCTGTAGTTTTCTTTTTTTGTGACATCTTTGTCTGGCTTTGGTATCAGGGTGATGTTGGCCTCATTGAATGAGTTTGGGAGTGTTCCTCCCTCTGATATATTTAGGAAGAGTTTGAGAAGGATAGGTGTTAGTGCTTCTCTAGATGTTTGATAGAATTCGCCTGTGAAGCCTTCTGATCCTGGGCTTTTGTTTGTTGAAAGATTTTTAATCACAGTTTCAATTTCAGTGCTTGTGATTGGTCTGTTCATATGTTCTATTTCTTCCTGATTCAGTCTTGGCAGGTTGTGCATTTCTAAGAATTTGTCCATTTCTTCCAGGTTGTCCATTTTATTGGCATAGAGTTGCTTGTAGTAATCTTTCATTATCTTTTGTATTTCTGCAGTGTCAGTTGTTCTCCTTTTTCATTTCTTATTCTATAGATTTGAGTCTTCTCCCTTTTTTCTTGATGAGTCTGACTAATGGTTTTTCAATTTTGTTTATCTTCTCAAAGAACCACCTTTTAGTTTTATTGATCTTTACTATTGTTTCCTTCATTTCTTTTTCATTTATTTCTCATCTGATCTTTATGATTTCTTTCCTTTTGCATGTTTCCTGTTTCTTAAGGTAGGATTGTATTGCTATAAACTTCTCTCTTAGAACTGCTTTTGCTGCATCCCATAGGTTTTGGGTCATCGTGTCTCCATTGTCATTTGTTTCTAGGCGTTTTTTGATTTCCTCTTTGATGTCTTCAGTGATCACTTCATTATTAAGTAGTGTATTGTTTAGCCTTCATGTGTTTGTATTTTTAACAGATCTTTTCCTGTAATTGATATCTAGTCTTATAGCGTTGTTGTCAGAAAAGATACTTGATACAATTTTAATATTCTTAAATTTACCAAGGCTTGATTTGTGACCCAAGATATGATGTATCCTGGAGAATGTTCCATGAGCACTTGAGAAAAATGTGTATTCTGTTGTTTTTGGATGGAATGTCCTAGAAATATCAATTAAGTCCATCTTGTTTTATGTATTATTTAAAGCTTGTGTTTCCTTATTTATTTTCATTTTGCATGATCTGTCCATTGGTGAAAGTGGGGTGTTTAAGTCCCCTACTATAAATGTGTTACTGTCAATTTCCCCTTTTATGGCTGTTAGTATTTGCCTTATGTATTGAGGTGCTCCTATGTTGGGTGCATAAATATTTACAATTGTTATGTCTTCTTCTTGGATCGATCCCTTGATCGTTATGTAGTGGCCTTCTTTTTCTCTTCTAATAGTCTTTATTTTAAAGTCTATTTTGTCTGATATGAGACTTGCTACTCCAGCTTTCTTTTGGTTTCTGTGCATAGAATATCTTTTTCCATCCCCTCACTTTCAGTCTGTATGTGTCTCTAGGTCTGAAGTGGGTCTCTTGTAGATAGGATATATATGGGTCTTGTTTTTGTATCCATTCAACCAGTCTGTGTCTTTTGGTGGGAGCATTTAATCCATTTACATTTAAGGTAATTTTCGATATGTATGTTCCTATTCCCATTTTCTTAATTGTTTTGGGTTTTTTATTATAGGTCTTTTCCTTCTCTTGTGTTTCTTGCCTAGAGAAGATCCTTTATCATTTGTTGTAAAGCTGGTTTGGTGGTGCTGAACTCTCTCAGCTTCTGCTTGTCTGTAAAGATTTTAATTTCTCCATTAAATCTGAATGAGATCCTTGATGGGTAGAGTAATCTTGATTGTAGATTTTTCTCCTTCATCACTTTAAATATGTCCTGTCAGTCCCTTCTGGCTTGCAGAGTTTTTACTGAAAGATCAGCTGTTAACCTTATGGGGATTCCCTTGTGTGTTATTTGTTGTTTTTCCCTTGCTGCTTTTAAATATTTATTTATTTATTTACTTATTTATTTATTTATTCTTGGCTGTGTTCAATCTTCCTTTCTGTGTGAAGGCCTTCTCCATTTGCAGCAAGTAGGGGCCATTCTTCATCGCGGTGCGTGGGTCTCTCACTATTGTGGCCTCTTGTTGCGGAGCACAGGCTCCAGACACGCAGGCTCAGCAGTTGTGGCTCACAGTCCCAGTTGCTCCGCGGCATGTGGGATCTTCCCAGACTAGGGCTCAAACCCGTGTCCCATGCATTAGCAGGCAGATTCTCAATCACTGCACCACCAGGGAAGCCCCTCCCTTGCTGCTTTTAATATTTTTTCTTTGTATTTAATTATTGACAGTTTGATTAATATGTGTCTTGGCATGTTTCTCCTTGGATTTATCCTGTATGGGACTCTCTGTGCTTCCTGGACTTGATTAACTCTTTCCTTTCCCATATTAGGGAAGTTTTCAACTAATCTCTTCAAATATTTTCTCAGTCCCTTTCTTTTTCTCTTCTTCTTCTGGGACCCCTATAATTCGAATGTTGGTGCATTTAATGTTGTCCCAGAGGTCTCTGAGACTGTCCTCAGTCCTTTTCATCCTTTGTTCTTTATTCTTCTCTGCAGTAGTTATTTCCACTAGTTTATCTTCCAGGTCACTTATCCATTCTTCTGCCTCAGTTATTCTGTTATTGATCCCTTCTAGAGTATTTTTAATTTCATTTATTGTGTTGTTCATTGTTGCTTGTTTCATCTTCAGCTCTTCTAGGTCCTTGTTTGTTTCTTGCATTTTCTGTATTCTATTTCCAAGATTTTGGATCATCTTTACTATCATTATTCTGAATTCTTTTTCAGGTAGACTGCCTATTTCCTC
Source organism: Lagenorhynchus albirostris (assembly GCF_949774975.1). NCBI lineage: Eukaryota > Metazoa > Chordata > Mammalia > Artiodactyla > Delphinidae > Lagenorhynchus > Lagenorhynchus albirostris. Next base: position 108,953,259 of record NC_083098.1, on the reverse strand, counting down.
TTCATTTGTTAGGTCTGGTGGGTTTTTACCTTGTTCCTTCATCTGCTGTGTGTTTTTCTGTCTTCTCATTTTGCTTATCTTACTGTGTTTGCGGTCTCCGTTTTGCAGGCTGCAGGTTTAGTGTTCCCATTGTTTTTGGTGTCTGTCCCCAGTGGCTCAAGTTTAGATTAAAGATGCCATATTTTATTTCTGTGGCCTTTATTCCCCAGTCCTGAGTTATACAGAAATAAATATTCATGGTACACAATTTTTATTGTATGAAAGGGTCAAAACAACAACTGAGTAAATTTTCCTCCCATTGTTGACCTACTAGTTTCCTTATTCAAAGGCAACAACTGTTAGTATTTATTTCTTTTCTCTCTCTCTTTTTTTTTTTACATTTTAAATATTATTTATTTATTTATTTGGCTGTGCTGGGTCTTAGTTGTGGCATGTGGGGTCTTTTTTTTTTTTTTTTGTAGTTGCAGAATGCAGGCTCTTACTTGAGGCATGTGTGATCTAGTTCCCTGACCAGGGATGGAACCCGCATCCCCTGCATTGGGAGCATGGAGTCTTAACCACTGGACCACCAGGAAAGTCCCCAGACCACCAGGGCATTTCTTTCTAATGAATATTTCCACCTTTGCTTTGATTTTCCTGCACACCTTCCAATTATGAACTTTCTCATCATGTGCATTTGTGGTACTGTCAGTTGTTTGGCCAAGAGTGAGCAGCTGATATAGATTGTACAATAAATATTAATATGTACACACACAAACATTTAAAACATCAGAATTTTACCCATTATTCTACTCACTGCCTTTTTCTCATTATAAAACATTTTAGACAGGACTCCATAGCAGCCCATATAGACTTCACTCATTTCTTTTCACAGCTGTATAGTAGTCTGTTACATGGATGGACTTTCCAGAGTTTAGCCTCTTAACTATTTAGTATTTTTCTAGTACTTTGATAAATTTTGATAGATATGACCAAAATAAAGGGCAGCACCAATTCACACATCATCAAAAATGTATGTGAATGTCTAGTTCCTTTCATCAGCACAAATATTATGTGTTATTAAAACTATTACCAATATATCTACATATCATTATTATTTTAATTTACCTTACCTTTGTTTTATTATTTTTAATGAGTGAATTGGAACTTTTTTTCATGTACACATCCTTTTAAATTTTTTCTCTTATTGTCTGGCTCTTTACTTTGCATATCTTTCTACTGGGCTATCATTATGTTATTAATTGACATGTAAGTTACTTACATGTAAGTAATTAATTCCAGTGCATGTTCTAGGTGTGGTAAAAACAAATTTTCAAATTGCTGTTTATCATTTGACTTTGTTTTTGTAACTCAATTTTTCTATAAAGAGAAGTATTTAATTTTTTTTATGTTTAACATTGCAAAATATATTCTTTCTGAAATCTGAATTTTATGACTTGTATGTAAGCCTCCTATATTCTTATACATTTTCTTCTATTACTAGTAATGATTTAAATTTTAATTGAAATACTTTATTCAATTGGAATTTATTTTGCTATAAACCTTGAGGTAGGGATCCAAGTATTTTGTTTTAAATGAGAAGTCAGCTAACTGATTTATTGAATATCCCTTTTAGCCATGTATTAGCAACTCTACTTTTGTCTTATAATAAATATGCATATTTTATGAGTATATATTTGGACTCTATTTTTTTGTTGTTGTTTTACATTTAGTTGTTCATTTTGTGCTTAAGTAACAATCTATTTTATTTACTTATTGTGTGTCATTTCACTATGTGCTGGGAATAGACTCCAAACTTTTTATTTTTAAAAACACTTTAAATTACATTGGTTATATTTTTTCAGAAGTTTGATAGACTAATTTATTATACAAGTTGGGTTTAATTCATTTTTTAGAGTTTTTTTTCTTTTCTTTAAAACTTTCCAATTTATTTAGCATAATAGGGTTGTCTATATATTTTTTTTCCTTATATAAATCTTGTAATTTATATTTTCCAGGAAAACTACCCTTTTACTCATGTTTTCTCCTTAATTTGCATAGATTTGATTAAACTAGTCATACAATTTCTTCTATTGCTGTGTTTATTTCTCTATTTTTATTTCTAATTTTACATATTTATAACTTATTATCTTATTTTGCCAACTCTATATCTTCTCCATAAGTGGCACTCTAGCAGTCACTGGCCCAACTGCCATATGCTAGATATTCATTTCTTTAGCTAAAGGTTTTATCTGGCCTCTGTGTCCTGCCTTGCCACCTGCTTGATCAGCCAGAAATACGAAAGAATTATCATCTTTTGAGAGCAGCCCTAACCCAATAACTGAGAGTACTTGGTATATAAACACCCCAGCTTCTTTGCCCTTTACAGGGATAAGGGGAGATAACTGAGAGCTGTGTTCTACAGAGTTCTATGCTGGTTTCCAAAGTTGGTGAAGTTGGTGAAGCTCCAACTGCCCACTTTGTTGGTTTCTGTTCCTTCTTGTGTTCACTTTCCCAGTCTCCTACTAGGGTTTTCTTTACCTACTAACTAAACAATAGCATTTGATTCTTTGTGTCAAGGGTTATCAGACTGCTTATTATCAGCAGTCAACCCTCTGGGCAGAGATATTTTAGGGATGCACAACAGCATCCATTACAATTATTACCCTATTATGTCTTTCTGCTTTTTAATAATTTCATCATAAAATTTTATATCCTTAAACAGTACACTTACCATTTCATGCCTTAGAAATTTATATAAATAAAATAATACATTTGGTATTCTATATCTTGCTTTATTGTTACATATTATTGTCATGAGATTCATCAATGTTATTGTGTCATTTTTCATAGAAAATTTCATTGAATGAATATATCACAGTGTAGTTTTCTGTTGATGGACATGTAGGTTGTTTCTACTTTATTGACAAATTAATTTATTTTGTGCCATCATTAACTATCTTGCTAGAAACATCTCATAAATGTTTCACTAGGGGTCTAATAAATGTTTATTATATGTATGTCTAAATGTTTATCTAGTGTATTAAATCAGTCAGTGAAGGCTAAGTTATGCTGCAATAATAACACCCAAATCTCAACAATTTACATCAAAAGTCTTTTGATTTCCTTTAGTTCTGACACTGTATGTCCACCCAAGGTTGACTAATGGAGCTGGAGTAGTCTCTACTTGAAACACCGCCAATCTCATAGCAGAGCAAAAAAAAAAAAAATTACATTCAATATACTGGCACTTAAATCTCTATTTAGAAATGACACAAGGCCATTCTGCTCATATTCCTTTGGTCAAAATTAATCACTTGGTGAAGCCTGACATCAACATGTCAGAAAGTAATATCCTTCCCCAGGAAGCATTATAATTTGCATTTTCCTGGGTAATAAAGAACTGAAGAATGCTCCAAGTGTTTATTAAACTTTTAGTTTCCTTTTCCATGATATCCTTGTATAGTTCTTCACTCATTTTTCTCTTTAATTTTGTTGTTGTTTTAATATTACTGACTAATAGAAATTGGAAATTGTTCTCCACTGAAAGTTTTATGTGTTGCATTTTTTTTAAGAAGATGTTAGGGGTAGAAGTTTATTAATTAATTAATTTATTTTTGCTGTGTTGGGTCTTTGTTTCTGTGTGAGGGCTATCTCTAGTTGTGGCAAGTGGGGGCCACTCTTCATTGTGGTGCATGGGCCTCTCACTAGTGCGGCCTCTCTTGTTGTGGAGCACAAGCTCCAGACACGCAGACTCAGTAGTTGTGGTTCATGGGCCTAGTTACTCCGCGGCATGTGGGATCCTCCCAGACCAGGGCTCGAACCCATGTCCCCTGCATTAGCAGGCAGATTCTCAACCACTGCGCCACCAAGGAAGCCCTGTGTTGTAATTTTTTTCTTCAAGATTGTGGTTTATATTTTCATTTTCTTTATAGTATTGTTAGATACCACACTCACAGCAATCCTTTATGTAATGTGGTTTAATTCATCAACATTTCCATTACTTGTGCTTTATGTGGTGTGTTTAAAAATGCATTACTTCCTCGAAAATTGTTAGCACAATGGAGTGGTTAAATTCCCTGAAGGATCATCTCACCTCAAACCAACTAAGGCCTGGATCAAACATACATGGCAATGCATTGCTAAAGTTAAAGCAGGTAAAATAAGTTTCAAAAGTATCCCACCAAAACGAAAGTATGATAAGAACAAAAACAAAAATGAGTTGAAACCAAAGTAACAAAAGAGGATGAAGAATTTTCCTTGATGATAAACAATGATTATAGCACAGCAACTGAAAGACTAATCTCCAGCAGCTTCAAGATTGGTAAACTGAAGTTGAGACTCTGATATTAAACTTGAGAAGATTAGCACCCAACCCCCACCCCCATTTTAAAGAAAGTAAGAGTGAAATGTGGGTGGAGAGTATAAATTTCCATGCCTTGGGCAAAAAATTAGAACCAGATCTTTAAGGCAAACCAAATGGTCTCATTTCTTAAAGAAATTCCAGACAAAGAAAGAGACCAAAACTCTGTAGAAAAGCATTCCAGATTTCAATGCATATGATTTCCAGAGATTAAAGTCAAGTAAATATGAGTTTACAGCCAAAGATCATCAAAGTTAATGATATGAGTCAGCTTTCCATCCACAAATAAAAGTCTTGACTAGTCAGAAAAGATACTTGATACAATTTTAATTTTCTTAAATTTACCAAGGCTTGATTTGTGACCCAAGATATGATTTATCCTTGAGAATGTTCCATGAGCACTTGAGAAGAAAGTGTATTCTGTTGTTTTTGGATGGGATGCCGTATAAATATCAATTAAGTCCACCTTGCTTAAGGTATCATTTAAAGCATGTATTTCCTTATTTATTTTCATTTTGCATGATCTCTCCATTGGTGAAAGTGGGGTGTTAAAGTCCCCTACTATGATTGTGTTACTGTAGATTTCCCCTTTTATGGCTGTTCGTATTTGCCTTATTTGTTGAGGTGCTCCTATGTTGGGTGCATAAGTATTTACAATTGTTATATCTTCTTCTTGGATTGATCCCTTGATCATTATGTAGTGTCCTTCTTTTTCTCTTGTCATAGTCTTTGTTTTAAAGTTTATTTTTCTGATAAGGGAATTGCTACTCCAGCTTTCTTTTGATTTCCATTTGCATGGACTATCTTTTTCCATCCCCTCCCTTTCAGTCCGTTTGTGTCCCTAAGTCTCATGTGGGTCTCTTGTAGACAGCATATATACGGGTCTTGTTTTTGTAGTCATTCAGCCAGTCTATGTCTTTTGGCTGGAGCATTTAATCCATTTACATTTAAGGTAATTTTTGATATTTATATTCCTATTACCATTTTCTTAATTGTTCTGGGTTTGTTATTGTAGGTCTTTTCCTTCTTTTGTGTTTCTTGCCTAGAGAAGTTCCTTTAGTATTTGTTGTAAAGCTGGTTTGGTGGTGCTGAATTCTCTTAGCTATTGCTTGTCTGTAAAGGTTTTAATATCTCCGTCAGATCTGAATGAGATCTTTGCTGGCTAGAATAATGTTGGTTGTAAGTTTTTCCCTTTCATCACTTTAAATATGTCTTGCCACTCCTTTTTGGCTTGCAGAGTTTTTGCTGAATGATCAGCTCTTAACCTTATGGGGATTCCCTTGTATGCTATTTGTTGTTTTTCCCTTGCTGCTTTTAATATTTTTTCTTTGTATTTAATTTTTGATAGTTTGATTAATATGTGTCTTGTCATGTTTCTCCTTGGATTTATCCTGTATGGGACTCTCTGTGCTTCCTGGACTTGATTGACTTTTTCCTTTCCCATATTAAGGAAGTTTTCAACTATAATGTGTCCAAATATTTTCTCAGTCCCTTTCTTTTTCTCTTCTTCTTCTGGGACCCCTATAATTAGAATTTTGGTGCATTTAATATTGTCCCAGAGGTCTCTGAGACTGTCCTCAATTCTTTTCATTCTTTTTTCTTTATTCTGCTCTGCAGTAGTTATTTCCACTATTTTATCTTCCAGGTCACTTATCCGTTCTTCTGCCTCAGTTACTCTCCTCTTGATCCCTTCTAGAGAATTTTTTATTTCATTTATTGTGTTGTTCATGATTGTTTGTTTGCTCTTTAGTTCTTCTACGTCCTTGTTAAAAGTTTCTTGTATTTTCTTGCATTTTATTTCCGAGATTTTGGATCATCTTTATTCTCATTATTCTGAATTCTTTTTCAGGTATACTGCCTATTCCCTCTTCATTTCTTAGGTCTGGTGTGTTTTTACCTTGTTCCTTCATCTGTTGTATGTTTTTTGTCTTTGTTCCCCGTTCAGACAGGACGAGGTTAAAGGAGCAGCTGATTTGGGGACTCTGGCTCACTCAGGCTCGGGGGAGGGAGGGATACAGAGTGCGGGCAAGCCTGCAGCGGCAGAGTCTGGCATGACATTGCACCAGCCTGAGGCGCACCATGTGTTCTCCCAGGGAAGTTGTCCCTGGATCATGGGACCCTGGCAGTGGCAGGCTGCACAGGCTCCTGGGAGGGGAGGTGTGGATAATGACCTGTTTGCACACTGGCTTCTTGGTGGCGGCAGCAGCAGCCTTAGCGTCTCATGCCTGTTTCTGGGGTCCGCACTGTTAGCTTTGGCTCGCGTCCGTCTCTGGAGCTCCTTTAAGCAGTTCTCTTAATCCCCTCTCCTCACGCACCAGGAAACAAAGAGGCAAGAAAAAGTCTCTTGCCTCTTCAGCAGTTCCAGAACTTTTCCTGGACTCCCTCTCAGCTGGCTATGGCACACTAGCCCCCTTCAGGCTGTGTTCACACAGCCAACCCCAGTCCTCTCTCTGGGATCTGACCTAAGCTGGAGCCTCAGCTCACAGACCCCACCCATCCTGGTAGGTTAGCAGACAAGCCTCTCGGGCTGATGAGTGCTGGTAGGCCCCATCCTCTGTGTGGGAATCTCCCCACTTTGCCCTCTGCACCCCTCCCTGTTTGTGCGCTCTCCTCCATGGCTCTGAAACTTTGCCCCTCTGCCACCTGTAGTCTCCCTCTGTGAAGGGGCTTCCTAGTGTGTGGAAACCTTTCCTCCTTCACCACTCCCTCCCAGAGGTGCAGGTCCCATCCCTATTCTTTTGTCTCTGTTTTTTCTTTTTTCTTTTGCTCTACCCAGGTACGTGGGAAGTTTCTTGCCTTTTAGGAGGTCTGAGGTCTTCTGCCAGCGTTCTGTAAGAGATGTTCCACATGTAGATGTATTTCTGATATATTTGTGGGGAGGAAGGTGATCTCTACTTCTTACTCTTCCGCCATCTTGAAGCTCCTCCCCCAAGCAACAGATTTAGTTTCCTTGGGACTTCAACTATTGAAATCGTCATATTTAAAATAGAGAATCATCATACATGGAGAATTACGTCAATTAAGTACCTAGTCACAAGAGATTTCTTAAAAAATTACCAGTCAAGACTTCATCTTCTGGGTGAGATGGAGTTGATTACAGAATATGATCCCTCTTGCCTAGAACCAGAAAATTTAGTAAAAACCTGTGGAATACAGAAGGTGTCTGTTTGAATATACCAGAAGTCTTGGGAGGCAGTGAAAACTGTGAGGCTATGTTTCAAGAGAATGGGAGAGTCTTGAATAAGTGAGTTGACTTGTACAGACATTCTGAGAAAAATCTCTTGATTCTGAAATTGGAAAATGGAGATAAAATCTGGGCTTTGCACTCACAAAGTTCTACTGCTTAGGGACTGAGACACCAGTAGAGATTTTCCAGGGATTTAGAAAGCCTAAAAGATATGGTTTATTTTCCTTAAGTAAAATTGGAGAATTCTAAAGCTGTGTATGGTTGGGGGGAAGTTGGTGAAAAGTTTGTAAAAAATCATAGCAGATAGTGTTAGAAGGATCTTGAAGTGAACATCTAGATTCAAGAAAGTCAGAGAGAATAAGCCTATTAAGCTCAAGTCAGTAGTTCCTGATGAAATTGAAGTAACCAGTCCTCATTCACCTCCCCAGCAGAGAAAATGTTAACAATTTTTGGAGAAAGATGTCATCAGCTAAAGCATTTGCAGGTATTACAAAGCGATAGACTAGGTGATGGAAACCATTTAGAGAAGCTAAGTCCAGAGATCATAAGCACTTGATGAGAGAAAAGAAACATTAGAGAATAGTTTATATTTTATGTTTTGTTGTTGTTTTTTTGTTCTTTTTATGTGCATGGTTTTTGTGTGAGACAAAAGGGGTTCTGCTAGGCACAACACATCCATAAAATGTAACATTTTAAATTTATTAAGAGTTTACTAGGGTGGATTCTCTATAGCTATTTTATCCTTTAATCCTCTCTAAAGCCCAAGAAAAACAGGTTAGCACTTAACCCTTCCTCCCCTATTTTAAAGATGGTGAGAGTGAAAGTTTTGGGAAGAACAAACTTTCTATAGTGTACACGTAGGATAAGAACCAGATCTTTCTGAATTCAAATGTGACACTAAAATTATTTTCAAATACGTAATGTGTTACACTGAAACATTCACATTTCTTTCCCATATATTACTTAGTAAACAATTAAGAAATACTTGCCTTTTTAAATTTTTAAAAAATATCTGTTAACCCCGTTTGAGAAATACTTACCTTTTAAAGTTTTAAATTTTTTAAAAAAAATCTGTTAACCCCATTGCTTTTTTTCTTTGTTTTCATTCATTATAGTGTGACTTACTGGGTTGTCAAATTGGCTGAGGACAGAGTTGGGCTGTAAGTTACACTGCCATGCATTTAAAAGTTATTGATGGATTGTTTCTCATTATTTAGGCACATACTGAGAGAAATAATAAACCTACGGAAGTAAGACTTTGCCAACTCACAAGGTCAACCCTAGGCACTCATTAATTCAGTGCAAGAATGAGCACATGTCTCTGAGAATTTGTGATCAAAACAGATCGGAAACTTCCTCATGGGAAACCACACAGTGTTGTGACACAAGGTTGTAGCTGTGATGTTGTTTAATGATGTAATGTAGTCAGTTCCAAATCCTGGCTTATTGAATTATCTGAGTAGACCATTTCTTTCTTTATTCATGGAGAGAAGCAAATGAACATGTCAAGGTAAGGTACTTGTACACATTTAACAGAAGAGCATACTGAAATCAATCATTTTCTTTAATAGGACAATGTAGCTTAATTGTCTGGGGCCAAATTTCCTGCTTGATCAATGTTTTTTGACTGATCATAAGCTTTTACACTGAAGTATCATGAAAATAAAGGAGACTTTTACTAACATTTTATAAAGTTATCTCTATTAGAAATGATGCTGATACAGTGGCAACATGGTGAATTGGGACAAGACGGGGCTAGGATATCAGAGGCTAATGTGAATATTCCCTTAGGATGTGTGAGATACCAAAGGAAGATTCCACAGTCTTCTCTTCATGAGGAATTACAGTGTTACCTGGGAGATAGTGCAAAATATCATTTGGGGATAACAGCACCATAGACCATCCCTTGTCTCTTGGTGAGCGAATACCCAAGGTTGTCAGAGACTCATCTTCAGTCCTTTTTGGAGGAAGTCAAGATTCTTGACTTTTATGATAGTTCTTTGAATTGTGGTCAAAGACATTGTTTTGTCTGTGGGTTTGTTTACTTTTAATAAGACAAGCTTCCCCTGTCTATATTTCTAGGAATATTTATTTATAGAAATATAGACAGCTTCCCCTGTCTATATTGCTAGGAATATTTTATTCGACAATTTGTTTCCTTCATAACCCAAAAGATGTCAGATTACCCATTGGAAATCTATTGAAAAACAACTGAAATTTGGTGAAAGGGAGACTAGTATAAAGTGATAGTAATTAAAGAGATTAGTAAAGTTGAGTAAAGGCTCCTCCTGCTGGAGATGCTTGGAAAAAGAGCTATAAGAGAGAAAGATAGAATGGGGGTGGGGGAAGAGGCAGACAGACACAGAAAGAATACTGAAGGAGAGATAAAGAGGTAAAAACTAGGTTAAAATATGACCATATTCAATGTTCTAGATTGATACCAGGACACAGAAGTGCATTTATTATGGTTTAGTCTTTGAGAAAGCATGATATAACCTTAGAACTGTGGAATTATATATGGAAGGAATTAGAATATCAACTCTGTTACATACTGGCTGTGAAACCTTGGGAAATAAGGCAACTTCTGCCAAAAAGTAATAGAGATTAGTAGTGTATTGGTAAACAGTTGCCTTTGGAAACCAGATTACTAAGTGTTCAAAACCTGGCTTCAGGTGCTTCTGGTATTTCCCAATGCCTCTGACAATGCTGTTTCCTGTGGTCTCCTTGTCTGTCTCCATTTTCCCAATTCTCTCCTCTTCTCTTTGGAGACAGAACCAAACAATTATTTCTGCCCTAGCTTATCTTTTCTGCAACTAGAAACAATAATATTACCTGGCTGCATGATTTAAAAAATAAGTAAATTAACATATGTCAAGTAATTTGAAGGAAGCAAAGCATTTAGTAAATGCCCACTGTGACTTTTTTCCTTCCTTTTATTTTGAAACAAACTGGCTATTCTACAAAATTTGCAAAAACAGAACAGACACTTTTATTTTCTGAACTATTTGTGAACGTGCTGCTGGTATGCCCCATCACCCTAACTTCATTGTGTATTTCTTGTACAATAAGGAATTCTTATTAAGAATAAGAATTAAGAATAAGGAATTCTTAAGAATAAGGAATTCTCTTACCTAATCTGATATGACCATAAAAAGCACTAAATTAACACTAATGCATTATCACCATCTAATACTCAGACCTCATTCAAATTTGTAAATTATCCCAATTATATCCTTTATAGCTAAAGGAGGTGGTGGTCCAGACTGACCCACTGAAATTAGTTATCTCTCTTCAGTCTCCTTCGATGTGAATTCATTTCTCAGCTTTCTTTGACTTTCAGTACCTCAACCTCTCTGAAGACTGCAGGTCTGTTTTGTGGGGTTTTCTTTGTGTTTGTTTTTTAGAGACCCCCTCATTTGGGTTTGTCTTTTGCGAAATGGAGTATTTCCTGTCATATCAGTAAACAAGATGGTGTCACAGTCATCAGTGATGGCAGCCACCACTGATGTGAACTGGTGAGCCCTGAGGGAACTCAGGAAGGAAAGAATACCTGCCATCTAGCAGCCATCAGACTGCAGCCACTCTGCAGTGGTGAGCCCCGAGGAAACTCAGGGTGTGAAAATACAGGATACTGGCCCCATAGAGCTGAGGTGCATATCAAAGGAATGATTTCAGTGAGCCCAGACTCTTGCATGTTCCCATACATAGAAAAGCGCTAAATTCCTTAACTTGGGATATATGGTTTCTTTTAATTAACAATAATCTTTTGATGTTCAGACTACCTGCCCCTTTTTGCAAAACTTCTGTATAACCTGGCTCCCCACCCCTTCCTCCTTGGAACCGTTCTCTCAGGGTTACTTGAGATGCTGACTCCCAGGCTTGAAGTCCTAAAAATTCCCACCAAATAAAACAGGACTCTCAACTTTTAGGTTGTGAATTTTTTTTCTTTGTTTCTTTCTTTTTTTTTTTTTTTTTTGTGGTACGCAGGTCTCTCACTGTTGTGGCCTCTCCTGTTGCGGAGCACAGGCTCTGGACGCACAGGCTCAGCGGCCATGGCTCACGGGCCCAGCCGCTCCGCAGCATGTGGGAGCTTCCCGGACCAGGGCACGAACCCGTGTCCCCTGCATCGGCAGGCGGACTCTCAATCACTGCGCCACCAGGGAAGCCCGTGAATATTTTTTAAGTTGACACTTTTATTCTCTCAGAATTAGATTCGGTTTATACTTCTTTAACAGCAATATCACAAATATGCTTTGTTCTCATTGCAACCTATTAGGTGACATATAATTTTGATTTGACCTGTTACTGGTGATGCTAACTTTGATCATTTGATTAATGTGGTCTTGATACTGAGTGAGTAGGACCCTGTGGGACTCCTGGGCACAAAAGCCTTTCTGTGTCCCCTATTTCTTGATTATAAGAAATTGGCTTCTTTCAGCCTCCAAGACCTTCCCTGAATTTCAATGGGCAGGTTCAAAAAGATGCTAATTAGGGAAGGGAGGGATGCAGAGACAAGGGAGGAACAGTCAGAAGAAACAATAATGCAGCCTTGGGACAGAGTCCTGTTTCCTCATCAAGGGATAGACGTAACAATATCTCTGAGCTGTTTTGCAGATACTGAGGCCCCCACCAGGTGAGAGAAATTAACAGCTGTGCTGCCCTTAAGCACTAGACCCCAGACCGGTTGGAACCAGAAGGTTGATGATGCTGACTCCCACTTACCTCACCACCAACCAATCAGAAGGAGGTCCATGAGCTGATCATGCCCTCTTTGAACCTTTACTATAAAACTCCTCACTACCCCTCCAGGTTGGGACACACAGTTTTGAAGCCATTAACCCGCTGTGGCCTCCTTTATTGCTGGCAAAGCAATAAAGCTATTCTTTTCTACTTCACCCAAATCTCTGTCTTCGAGATTTAATTCGGTGTTGAGGTACAGAAGCCAAATTCAGCTTCAGTCTCTGCCCAGCTTCTCTGCTGGAAATTACTTTTTTTAAAAATGTTTGTTTTAATTGATCAGAATTTTGTGGAGAGGCACTTTGAGACAATGTAAGTATTGCATCCTCTATTTTGTGTGTGTATTTGTGGATGGATAAACAAATCATTCCTCCTTTATCTATTACTAATGGATGATGTTCAAATTTTCCCAATTTGTCTAGTGGGAATCTTGTCAAGCTATATTCTGTGTCTTTTGACATGCGTTCATATCATTTTTTGAGAAAATTCTTGGTTTTTTGGCACAATTAGATGTTCAGACTCATCCTTTCTCAGTCCTGTAATCATTCATTTTACTTAGAAGCCTGGTTTCTTTCAGGGGAGATCTGTGCTTGGTAACACAGGATGTGCTCACTGCTGTTGAGATGTTGTTGCTCCCAGGCATTCTCAGTGGACAGATCCAGGGATATATGCACGTATGCTAACACACCCATATTTGTATTTATTTATATACCCACCCACAGATTTATCTAAAAAGTTTACACCACTACCTCCAATTACATTCCAAAACCTTAGAATTCATCCAAGTATTCTCTCTCTGTAACACTCTTCTCTAGTGGTGAGAAACCTGAATCCTACTTTCTTTAATATACTTCTTTATTTAATCAATCTCCCTGTGTGTAAGCAGTCTCCCAAAGCAACCTCCCATCCTCCACTTACTCCTACCCCTTGCAAACACCCTCTTCACCATGAATATTTTCTACAACTTCACACAGGGAAATCTCTTCCTATGATTCCCTCCTCGTCACTTCAGCTGGGGTTCCAGTACCCAAGGCAACCAACCTCCCAATGTGCAGACACTCTTTATCCCACTGGGATTCTCATATTCTATTCTGGTCATCAGGCTTTGATCATGATAGCACCTCCACTTCACAAGGACATGATTCTTATCCACTTGGACCTGCAAACCCAACATCACATGCTGGTTTCTCTCCACCCTCCAACCCCACTGAAATAACTGTGCTTGGTCTCTGACACCCTTTGATGGGTCATCACCTCTACCCTGTGGATGCCCAAGCTCTGACAGATAATGTGGCCATAACTTCCTACCCTACCACTGTTAGGCGAAACACTGACTGAAACCGCCCACCCTGGCCAGACACCAGAGTAACCATTTTCATGAGTTATTTTATGACAGGAGGTCCTGGTAAGGAACATGGAGTTAACAAGGCACCACTAATCAAAATAATTCAGGAAAGGTCAAAAGGAGACACCAATCCATATGTCCTACCAACTTCCCAGAATCTTCCTCGCTGAAATCCATCTTGGCTGATTGATGCATGCACCACCAGGAAGGACCCTGAGTCAGAAAGATTGGCCAGAGAAAACGCGAAAACTATTCCCATCACCATAAAACCTGAGACTGTGAGCCACATGGCAGAGCAGTCCTCCTCGGTTCCCTTACCCTCCTGCTCTCCACCTGGGTGCCCCTTCCCAATAAAGTCTCTTGCTTTGTCAGCACATGTGTTTCCTTGGACAATTCATCTCAGAGTGTTAGACAAGAGCCCACTTTCGGGCCCTGGAAGGGGGTCCCCTTTCCTGCAATACCACTGCCCCACATAGAGATGCTTACCTTACTTACCCTCATCCAAGTGATTTTGAACTGGATTGGCCTAAAAGAGAAGACAAAGAGCGGGAGAAAGAGGAACAAGATGAGAAAGTAGGGGAGAGGAAGAACAACATGTTAGTTTTAAATCTTGGTTATTATTATTAATAAATTCCTGTTCTCTTTTCTGATATAAAAATCTAGTCCTAGGAAATCATCTGTTTTCAGTCACTATGTCCCAATGGGAGCTTAATTAATTCCCAAAGTTTATCTCATTTTCTGCTTAAATGTTGTGAGGTAGGTTTATTGCTAAAAATGAAGAAACTGATGTTTAAAGAGAGTAAGTGTCTTTCCCAGTGTCATATGGCTATTAAGTGGTATGTGATATTATAAGTATTCAGTCTCATTGAGATAATGAAAGGTAGCCTCCCCTGCAAAAATGATCCTTGGTACCAGTCTGTAAGGGACAGGGGCAGAGACAGGGAATGATCTTGTTACTAGAGTAAGGACTTTGCCTTAGTCTCTGAAAGTATAATTGAAACCATCACTTGTTTCCAAGAGAGTCAGAAATCGGTCTTATTGTTTTTAATGCCCTGGCTCCTTGAAGCCAAGAAGCCAGTGTTTCCTTTTGTCTCCCCAAATTCAGCACTGTGATTAAAAAGTAGAGTTGGGAAGTGCATGAAATCTGACTCAGGAGACCTGCATTTCAGAAATAACCCCATTAAAAAATGGGTGGAGGATCTTAATAGACATTTTTCCAAATAAAGCAGACAGAAGGCCAACAGACACATGAATGGATGCACAACATCACTGATCATCAGGAAAATGCAAATCAAAGCTACAATGAAATTTAACTTCACAATTGTCATAAAGGCTATCATCAAAAAGACAAGAAATAACAAGTGCTGGTGAGGATGTGTAGGAAAGGGAATCCTTGTGCACTGTTGGTGGCAATGTAAAATGGTGCAGCTGCTGTGGAAAACAGTGTGGGGGTTCCTCAAAAAATTAAAAATAGAACTACCATATGATCTAGCAATCCACTTCTGGCTATTTACTAGTAAAACAAAACAAGAATACTAACTCATTATGGCACCCCTAGAAAACTAACACTTTAGTTCAGACGTATAAGAAATAATCAAATAAATGTCAGTTGAGAGAGTGCCAAGCAATGACATATGGAAACCAGTTATAAAATGTATTATTAAAGAAGCTATTAGAAAAATCTCCACCATGGAATAAAAAAATGACACATAGTTAAAAAAAAAACTAATTCAAGAAGATACATGCACCCCAATGTTCATTGCAGCATTACTTACAATAGCCAAGATATTGAAACAATGTGAGAGTCCATCAGTAGATGAATGGCTAAAGAAGTAAGAGTTAAGTAAGTCAGTTAGGGAAAAGCAAATACCATAGGCTAACACATATATATGGAATCTAAAAGTAGAAAAATCATTCTGACGAACTTAGGAGCAGGACAGGAATAAAGATGCAGATGTAGAGAATGGACTTGAGGACACAGGGAAGGGGAAGGGTAAACTGGGACAAAGTGAGAGAGTGGCATGGACATATATACACTACCAGATGTAAAGTAGATAGCTAGTGGGAAGCAGTCACATAGCACAGGGAGATCAACTTGGTGCTTTGTGACCACCTAGAAGGGTGGGATAGGGAGGGTGGGAGGGAGATTCAAGAGGGAGGAGATATAGGGATATATGTATATGTATAGGTGATTCACTTTGTTATAAAACAGAAACTAATGCACCATTGTAAAGCAATTATACTCCAATAAAGATGTTAAAAAAAAGAAAAAAATATATGTGAAATATATATATTTATGGAATATATATATATATATGAAATATTACTCAGCCATAAAAAAGAAATCTTGCTATTTGTGACAACATGAATGGATCTACAGGGTATCATGCTAAGAGTGAATTAAATCAGACTGAGAAAGAAAGATATGATATGAGTTTACTTATATTTAAAATCTTACAAACAAAACAACGAGCATAATAGAACAGAAACAGACTCATAGATACAGAGAAAAAATGGTGGTTACCAGAAGGGAGGGTGATGGTGGGATGAGCAAAATAGATGAAGGGGATTAAGAGGTACAAACTTCCAATTATAAAATAAGTAAGCCACAGGCATGTAATATATAGTGTAACGAATATAGTTAATAATATCGTAATAACTTTTTATGGGGACAGATGGTTACTAGACTTACCATGTTGATCATTTTGTATCAGGCTGAATAACTATATAGTACACCTGAAGCAAACATAATACTGTTGGTCAACTATATTTCAGTAAAAAAGTCTTGTAGAGAAATAATAATTTAAAAAACCCTTTTTATTAAAAAAGAATAAAAAGAACAAATGCTCTACCACCCTCTGATTATGTGATCTTGGGAAACTGGGCAACTTTCATGGAAATCTTGTGAGCAGTAATCTTGTGAGCAGTAAGCAGTAAGTAAGCAGTGTACATAGAACCAAGAAGATGATCAAGAAACTATGGCTTTAATTATTATTATAATTTATTTAAATGAATGCTGTCTTATTGATAAAGAACATGGACTTGGGAATCAGAATGAGTTCAAATCTAGGTTTTATCTGTAATACCCACTTGATATGGGGCTCATTATACAACTTATCCAAGCCCCAGTTTTTCATTTAGAAAACAGAGTTAATAGTCATTCCTAAATCTTAGGATTGGTGGAAAGGTAAAATGTACTTGACATATTATAAGTACCTAGCACATACTAAATCTTACCAGGTTTTTTTTATATCCTTAAGTGAAATTTGCTTATCTTTAATATTTTTTGAGAATTAGAAAATCTGATTCACTATTTTCATTCCACAATGCCCAGATTCAAAAATCATGGAAAGTTATTGCTTTGTGTCTGAGTGTGAATCTTCATAAACCCATGTAAAGCCACATCATGTTTAAAGTTCTCTAATATACAGAAAAATAATGATAAAGGCTGGAGAGCAGACACAGGGATCAACTAAGGCTGTATAAAAAGCCTGTTCCTGCATCCCACAGGGTAATTGGCACTTCTTAGTTATCCTTCACTCTACAACCCTCTAACCTTCAAACAAAACAATCCATAAACATATAAACAAAGAGGTTAGGTGCATGCCTAAGAAATTCAATGCTTCATTTTTCTCAGACCCTAAAAATAAGGGTATGAAGTTTTCTAAAAAGATTATATATGGACTCTTAAAGACCCTGTAACTTTTAGATTAGTAGAGCAGTAAGCTCTGAGGAAAGAAGAAAAAAGAAAGAGGGAATTTGAGTCCCTGAGCTGATTTTTTTGGAAACCACACCTAAACTATATCAAAGAGTCATGCTTGATGACTGTAGCACAACATTTTAAAGTGAAAACATTTGAATGGAATCTAAACTCAAGGAATTCACTTTCAAGAGCTCTTTGATCTACTTTTAGAAGAAAATATATGTTATATATTTATTCATTTGCTATGTACTTTTGACAAGCAACTAACATTTATTGAACATCTACTATGTGCTTCAAAGCCTCAATGGATGGTGACAATATTAAACAAATACTGTATGATATCCATTAAATGTGGAATCTAAAAAAGCCAAACCTGTAAAAACAGACAGTGAGATGGTGATTACCAGGGTCTGGTGAGTGAGGGGAATAGGAGAAATGTTTAAGGGTATAAACTTGCAGTTAGATGTAAGACCTAGAGATAGAATGCACAGTATGGTGAATATAGACAACAATATTGTATTATAATCATCATACTTACTAAGAAACTAGATCTTAATTATTCTAATAATTAGAATTAGAACTTAATTATTCAAATGAAACTCTATGAAAAAGAAATAATTATGTGACATGATAAAGGTGTTATCACTACAATGGCAATCATATTATATATAAAATCAACATGTTGTACACCTTAAATTTACACAATGTTATATGTCAAATATATTTTAATTAAGAAATTAAAAATATAAAATTTAGAGGAGCAGATTTGAAGGATGAAGAAGGAAGCAATAACATATAAAAATTATGGTAATGATAAAATCACATTAATAAATACTATAATTTGGACAAGGTACTGTACTAGTCCTAGTACTCAGAACTGTGCTTGTAATTGGTGGGCTTTATCTCATTAAACCTTTACCTGACTTCTTTCTTGCTCAGTATTTGACACTGCCTAGTTGTCCTAGGTGTCCAAGCAAAAACTCTGGACATAACTCTTGCTTCCTTATTTCAACAATCCCAAACTTTCATTCATCGAGTTCTACTAATAATCACTCTTAAACTTCTTTCCAGTTAATAAAATTCTCTCCATCATCATTGTCACTCTCTTTATTGCACCCATCACCCACTGCCACTATAACATAATAAATTATTCCTGTTTTTTGTGGTCCCTATTCTTCACCTCTCCCTGTATCTACACCTTTGCTATGGCCTCATGGTGAGCTGAGTGTATTTCTTCACCCCTTGACATTGTGTTTGCCCGTGGAGCTTGCTTTCACTTATGTGGTATGGGAGAAAGGAGCCTTAAGAAAACACTGTCCAATATAATTTTTAGCGATTATGGAAATATGCATTACCTGTGCTGTTTAAAACCATATTAATGGCATGTATCATTTGAGCCCTTGAAATGTGTCTATTACAAAATAAATAGATTTAAAAGTTTTTTTCTTTAATTTTAATTAATTAAAATAAATTTAAATGACCACATGTAGTGAATGGCTACCATATTAGACAGTACAGCCTTGCAGATCTCACAAATTTCTGTTTTCTCTCTAGCATCTCTGTTGTCTCTGTGAGATGTTATACATGCTTAGCTTGCCCACTAGTCTTAAAAAAATAAAATAAAAAAAAGAGAGAGACACACATAGAGCAAAGCAACTCCTGCTGAGCCCAGCCTAGATCAGCTGACCTTCAGCTGACCTGAAGTTTACATTAAATAGAATGTATTGTTGTTGTTTTTAGCCACCAAGCAGGGGGTGATTTATTATGCAGCAAAGTTAACTGATACACTTGGCCTGCATTGGTGCTTACTCCTTACTTCTTCTATATATTGAAATCAATGTGTTCTTTTACAACTGCTAGTCTAATTTTACTGCTGTACTCCTTATCATCCTTCAAAGGCTTCCCACTGTCCTCATAACAAAAAGTAAACTTGTTAATATGAGTTCTAGTGTTCTTAATAATTATTCCTTCCTTCAGCTGTCACATACTCTTTCCTTCATATTGAAGACCATCTCAACCCCTATGACTTTCCATATCCTAATTTTAACTTACTTAACTACTACTTATTCTTCAAGTCTTAGCTTGAATCTGTTTATCTTTGGAAATTGTTGACTGACCACACCTTTTGGGCTACAGAGTCCCCTCTTTCTGCTCTATGGAACCATTGAGTCACCCCTTTACAAACTCTCATCTTCTGCATTACAATCAATATTTTACTTGTCTTTCTCTCCCAGTATATTAATTCCTTGAGGGAAAGACTGTGAGGGTAGTAATTCCTATTCTAGAAGAGTTTCTAGGATAGCAAGGGCATAACAAATTAGTTTTGAATAAATGAATTACCATGTAAGTGTTAGAATTAGGGATGAAATTCTGGTAATTGGAATTTTGAGTTTAATATCCCTCCTAAATTGCAGTTATCTTGATCATGCCAAACTCAAGGCAAGGTTGCAAGAAGACACACAGAGTTTTGAAACACTATATATTTTATAGCTGTTAGGCTACTTTTATTATTACTAGAATTGTACACACTGTGCATGGCATAGGTAAAGTTGATAAAGGTAAAGTTGATGGGGGTACAGAAAGAATTTAAGTTTGGGAACCTGCCAGTTAAGTGTCCTTGGCTACATTTTAAAATTAATTTGAAACTTGGCTTCTGCACCTGAAATAAGGACTCTTCATTTCTTCTTCAGAGCATCCATGTGAGGAAAAAGGAAAAATCACAAAATAAATTTCTTGGCTCTGTGCATGACAAACAACAGGTTACCAAGATATTTGTTTTTGCTGACTTTCTCCTTTTTGGCAGTGGTAAAATAAGATTTAATTTTCTTGTCTTTCTTATTTGTGTGCTCTCTTCCCAGAAATCACCAGTCTCTTGCCTGCTTCTTTTCAATATTATTTTTTCACTCAGAGCCAACTTTAAATATTTGGCCACAAATATTTAGACCTGTTAATAAATTAACGCGTAATATTTTTGGAAAAATGCAAAGTTCTGCAAAATGTTCCCCCAAGTTACAGGTTTACAGTCCTATCTCTTCTCCCCTGTTCACTACCATCATAGTGACACTCTTCTCATTCATTCCTCTCTTTGTCCTACACAAGAATTCTCAAGTATAACACATGGTTTTGTCCTTTAGTACAAACAGAATAGTATAAATATTATTGTTTTTATTGTTTCAATTATAGGATATTTGCTGTTATTGTTAATCTTTTTTTTTTTTTTTTTTTGCGGTATGCGGGCCTGTCACTGCTGTGGCCTCTCCCGTTGCGGAGCACAGGCTCCGGACGTGCAGGCTCAATGGCCATGGCTCACGGGCCCAGCCGCTCCGCGGCATGTGGGATCTTCCCGGACCGGGGCACGAACCCGCGTCTCCTGCATCGGCAGGGGGACTCTCAACCATTGCGCCACCAGGGAAGCCTGTCATTGTTAATTTTTAAGTAAACATAGAATTTGGAGTCAATACACCTGGGCATGATTTCTGGTTCTGTGGTATGTTACCCCTTGGGTCAATTTTCAGTGCTTAGCATTTGAACTCCTGTTTTCTCATCTGCTACAGTGAAACTAATAATGTCTACCTCAGAGGTTTTTCTAAGAGCTAAGTGAGAGGAGATTCATGAAAATACTTAATATATTGCCAAGCACTTGGTAGACCATAAATATGAGTGGAATCTTGTTTATAGTGTGCTTACTGTGGACAGTGCACTGTGTACTAACTGCAGATATAATTCCATCCTTCACTCCATACAAACACCTGAGCCTTGACATTTTGGAGAGCTATGAATCATTAGTGGACTCCATTACACATGTTCCATGGAATCCAGAAATCTGGCTTAAATTTCACAACCTATGGTGGTATGAATCGCCAACAAGAAATGACCAGAGGTGAAGTATTATCCCCCCTATCATCTACTAGTGTATGTGGGTTACATAACCATATGCTTATACACTTATAGGTATAGATTAAAATACATGCACTAGACAACCACATCTTCTTTCCCACTCATGCACTGATACACTAGAGCAATGTATTTGAAAGTACATGGGCAGCTCTGGGGGTTCTTCTAAACTTTAACCCACAAGTTTATACTGTCTTTGCAATAAGAAGATTCTCTTTCAAATGGTAAGGAGCACTGAATTAGAAATACAAACACCTAGGCTTAGCCTTGATTCTTCCCTTACCTAGCTGTTGGACTTGCATAAACCACATCAGCTTACTACCTGTTTGTAAGGAAGCTCACCAGATTAAATTTACCCACTTCCTCCAGGTTCAACAGAAAGTGAGTGATATTCACTTTAGAGGAAAAACTGTACTCCTGTTTTCCTGTAAGTCATAATGCCTATTTCATAGGCAACTCGCGTCCCAGTCGTTCATACTGAGCACTGCATCATCTACCCCTTGAAACCAGTAAGCTTTTAGCCAGCAATAATCCAATGTCTGCAATCTATGACCTAGTAAGTGTTTGGAAAGGGTCAGGTATTATAATTTTGAGAAGATGGAGTCCAGATAGTTCCATGGCACCATACTGCAACAGCACCTCTAAGATTGCCTAGATGCTTATGTGGGAGGGTCAGGTTGTTCATCAGGACCACTGCTGTCTGTGTCTTTAGGGTCCTCTTTCTTTATCTTTCCAGTATGTAGTGGGATAACTGAGGACATGGAAAGGAGACGTGACCCATGAGCCCCCCCCCCCCGCAAACTGGGGGCTGGCGAATAAGTCAGAACTGCAAACAGTCCTGATTGCTTTGAGCCCCCCCCACCCCGCCCCCGCCAAACCGGGGGCATGCGAATAAGCCAGAGTTGTGAACAGTTCTCAATGCTTCGAGCGCACCCCCGGCAAACCGGGGGCCTGCAAAAGAAGCATTGAGTGCTTTGGGCACTGATCCATGAGATGTCCTCAGTATAAACAGAGTGGTGGGAACGCAAGGAGATGTCCTTGTGCTAGTTCAGTATAATCAAAATAATGGTGGGAACTTTGTGCTGTTTTTGCGCTCAAGGACGAAGCACGGCAGGTGCTCACGAAAGCCAATTATTGCTTGTATAATTAATAAAAACATAGGTTGCGGCTTTGGCACTTCTGAAATGTTAAGAAAAACAAGTCTTAAAGTGTAAACCTAGATAATGCTTTAATAAAAGTTACCACAGCAAGACAGACGGCGCTGTTTTGCCTGAGCGAGTGGCAGCCCTCTACTGCTGTGCTTTGGCACAATTCATCTCGTGTGATGAGCTTACTTTCGGCCCTGTCCTAAGAAACTACAACATTTGGCGCCTGAACAGGGACCTGAAAGTAAGTAATCGCGTGATCGCGGGACCGAAGGGGAAATTGGTCCGCTCAGAGTAAGCGAAATCTTCGGCAACAGTAGAGTAACTGTAATGGGGAATTCCCATTCAGTAGAATTTCAATTTAGTAAACTCCTGAAACAGTTATTATGGAGTTCAGGAGTAAAAGTGAAACAGGAATCGTTTGATGAATTGTTTGCGCTGGTACATAAACATTGTTACTGGTTTCAACCTACTGGTCATAACCAGTTAAATTTAAAAGTTTGGAAACAGGTTATGCGAGCCTTAAGAAGAGCTCATCAGCATGGAGACCCTATATCTGTCCGTGTTTGGTCTCTTTGTAAATTAATTTCCCTTGCCCTGGAACCATTACAATCTGAAACGGAAAGTGACAATGGGGCGCGTCCTCAGCGTCCGAATTCTGCTCCCGATCATTCTGCTGCTTTTTGTACTTTGTTTCGTGAGTCTCCTACAGAGGACCTTCCTCCGTCCCCTCCTCCTCTTGTGTCTGAGACAGGAGAGGATTTTTCAGACTCCAATGATGAAGGGGCTTTTTCTGATGATGATAAAGGTTAGGAGCAGGCTAGCAAACAAAATGAAATGCCACTTTCTCAACAAAATGAGATTTCTGATATACTTTCAAAGTTAAAAAATTTGATGACTAAATTGGAAGAAAATAAAAGCAATACTACTACTCCTTCATATCAGGAGCCATGTCCTACTATTCCTTCGGCTCCTCCTTTAGAATTAGCAGCTTATCCTGTTGGAGCCTCTCGTCAGTTTCGCTTTCCTCTAAAACCTGAATCTAATAGAATATTGTTGGAAGAAGAAATGAATAAGCAAGAAAAGCAATATTCTGAATCCTTTTTTGCTTTCCCTATTGTTAGACAAGCTATGCCTGCTAATGATCAATTTCCGAATGGATATGTAAATGTTGATTATAACCATCATGATATAAAAATTTTTAAAATGCTAGAAGAAGCCATTAATGCATATGGAATGCATTCTAATTATGTTCGGGGACTTTTATCTGGTTATGCTACTGAAGACATGTTGAGAAATTAATGTGTTTTCGGAAACATACCTAGATAAAAGACTTTAAAATAGTCACCGTGAACTTTCTCCCCAGGCTGAACAAGAACTTAAATGGATAGAAAAACATATACATGATGCACAACTGGATCGAATTGAATCTCTCGATCATTTACGACTTATTGTATTTCATACTCCTCATTCTCCTACTGGTTTACTACAACAACAAGATAATCTCATAGAATGGATATTTTTAGCTCATAAAGCTCAAAAGAAATTGCAATCTTATGTACAAAAAATAGCTGATATTATTATTAAAGGTAGGTTATGATTAAGGCAACTATGTGGTCAGGACCCACATGAACTTATAGTCCTTTTTCAAACAAAGAAATACAAACTCTTTTTCAACTAGAGGATAACTGGCAAATTGCCTGTGCTCATTATATAGGTAAAATACATAATCATTATCCTTCTGATAAACGTTTACAGTTTTTGAAAAAGACTAATTGGATTTTGAAAAAAATAGTTCAATCAGATCCTGTTATAGGACCAACTTTTTTTACTGATGCCAATAAAACGGGAAGAGCAGGATATGCTAACAGTCATGATCATAAGGTGTTACAATCTCCATATGTTTCAGTTCAAAAAGCAGAACTATTTGCTGTAATACTATTGTTACAAGATTATCCAATTGCTCTTAATATAATTACAGACTCTCAGTATGTGGAATTTACAGTTAAAAATATTAAAACCGCTTTTATCCCAGATAATGGATCAGAACTGCATTCTTTATTTTTGCAAATACAACATATAATTAGACTACGTACTGCACCACTTTATATTACTCATATTTGTGCTCATACTCATTTACCCGGTCCATTGGTAGATGGAAATGATTTTATTGATACTTTAGTGGGTACTATACAATTAGCTACAGCAGAACATCATAGATATCATACTAATGCCAGAGGATTGAAAAATAAATTTAATCTTACATGGAAACAAGCAAAAACTATTCTCCATACATGCCCGCAATGTGCTGCTATTAATCAACCTTGTTTGAATATTGGAGTTAACCCTAAAGGCTTATCTGCTAATACTATCTGGCAAATTGATGTAACTCAATATCCTGGTTTTGGGAAGTTAAAATATATTCATCATTCTGTAGATACCTACTCTCATTTCTCATGGGCAGCTCCATTATCTTCTGAAAAAGCTGATGCTGTAATAACTCATTTATTAGAAGCTTTTGCTGTATGGAAATTCCCAACAGCATAAAAACTGATAATGCTTCTGCATATCATTCTCAAAAATGTCAGACTTTTTTTGCCACACATAATATACAGCATGTTACAGGTATCCCAGAAAACAGTACGGGACAAGCGGTTATTGAACTAAAAACTGCACTTTGAAAGAAATGTTTATAAAACAAAAAGGGGGAGATGAGGTACAAAGTCTTGCTTTATTTACTCTTAATTTTTTGAATCATGGAGAAGATGATCTTAGTGCAGCTGACAGACATTGGACAAAAACAAGTACACAAGAACTTAGACAGCCTGTTTTTATATTAAATGAAAATACTAACACTTGGGAACCTGACAAGGTTCTTCACTGGGGTCGAGGATATGCTTTTGTTTCTGCAGGAGCTGAATCCTATTGGGTGCCGGCTAAGAAGATAAAGCTTCGGGATGGCAACTAAGCGTAGCCTTGATGTGATGGGAATGACAAAGGGATGTGTGGAGATGGATTTGAGCAAGAGAGCATTCCGTGTGCCGTTGGATCAAACAAAGAGGGCGTCTCCAGTGACTTGGGGGCAAATGAAAAAGTTTGCAGGCACTGCTGAAAATCTTGTCATTTCACAGGGTAAACCCCTCACTAGCACCAATCTTTTTGTAGCTATGTTGGCAATGTTGTCTGCAGAGGTAATAAGCATATCAGCCAATGAGATAAATTGTACTAACTATACTTATTGGACTTATATTCCTAACCCTCCTCTTAATATGGGGGTTACCTGGTGGGATGACCCAATTCTTGTATATGTAAATGAGTCTGGATGGTTGCCTGGTCCTTTTGATGATAGAGGCCCTTTGAAGCCAGAAGAAGAAGGAAGGATAATAGAAAATTACACTGTGGGTGTTAATGGACCTCTTATTTGTATGGGAAAGGGAGATCATTGTCTCAAAATGAATTATCAGGCATGGTTAAGTGTTGTCAAAAATGAAAACAGATATCATGGGTTACATCTTTTGAGTGCTTATAGTTTTAAAAGTTTTAATTCCACTCTTAATGAAAATGTTTCTGCACCTTATTTGCCTCCATGCCAGGTGCCTTTTGTGGATCGATTATCGGATTGGGTCCATTGGACTCGATGCCGAGGAGAAATGGCTCGGGTTCTTGTTAATACTTCTTGGGGAAGCGTCATTGATTGGAGCCCTTTTGGCTCCGCCTGAGGAAAAAAGTGTTTAAAGGATTTATACTGGCATAAAAAAGATAACACTATTTATAGCAATACTATTAATGATACCATAGTATGGCATGCTGGAGGGTTTTCTCCTCCTGGTCCTCATTTAAATGGATATCCTATCCAAAAGGACTTGTGGAAGCTTATGGCAGCTCTGAGAAAGATTAATGCCTGGGTAGGACATATGGTTAATAAATCTGAAAATCATAGTTTGATTTTTCATAAAGATGTTACTTGGTATACTCGTAGTTGTGTGAAATTACCTTATATATTGTTAAAGGGACCAGCTGTATGGAATGAGACTCAAGGTATTGCAATGTGTAAAAATTGCTCTCTGTATACCTGTATTAACTCTAGTATATCTTTTAACATATCTACTGAAAGTTTGTATATCTTACGAGTTCGGACAGGTCTTTGGCTTCCTGTCAATCTTGGAAGGGAATGGCAAGAATCTCTTCCTATGGCTGTTTTGCAATATTTAGTTGATGCATTAAAAAGAAGTAAAAGATTTGTAGGAATGTTGATTGCAGCTGTCATGGGTATTATAGCCATAACAGCTACTGCTGCAGTTGCTGGAGTTGCTTTAGAACAATCTATTCAGACCGTTGACTATATAACTGACTGGCATAAAAATTCTGGAATGCTTTGGTCCTATCAACGACAAATTGATTCGGAAATATATTCGGAAATAGCGGACTTACAACAAGCTGTGGTTATGTTGGGGGACCAACTTATAAATTTACAAAGACAAATGAAGCTACGTTGTGACTGCAATCAAAGTGCCTTTTGTGTCACTTCAGTTCCATATAATCAGTCTGCATTCCCCTCGACAACAATAAAAAAGCATTTATTACATCACAAAAATTTGACAGAAGAAATTGTAAATTTACAAGGGAAAATTCAACAAACTTTCCAGAAGAAATTACAACGACTTAATTCGCAAGAAGTATGGACTGGAATTATTCAAGGACTTAATAATCTAAATCCCATGTCTAAATTACATGCTTTATTTGGTTCTACTGCAGGATTGTTAATGCTCATTATAATAATAATCATATGTTTAATTGTAGTTCGACGACGAGTGAAAGCTACCCGCTATGCAACATCGCAACAAGCTGCTGTGTTTTCCTTGATGCTGCACAAGCTGCAAAATAATTCCATGTAGTTTAGTACCGAGAGTAATGCTGCCGTGTTCTCCTTGATGCTATAAAAATTATAAAACAAAAAGGGGGAAATGTAGTGGGATAACTGAGGACATGGAAAGGAGACGTGACCCATGAGCGCCACCTCGCAAACTGGGGGCTGGCGAATAAGTCAGAATTGCAAACAGTTCTGATTGCTTTGAGCCCCCCCCACCCCGCCCCCGCCAAACCGGGGGCATGCGAATAAGCCAGAGTTGTGAACAGTTCTCAATGCTTCGAGCGCACCCCCGGCAAACCGGGGGCCTGCAAAAGAAGCATTGAGTGCTTTGGGCACTGATCCATGAGATGTCCTCAGTATAAACAGAGTGGTGGGAACGCAAGGAGATGTCCTTGTGCTAGTTCAGTATAATCAAAATAATGGTGGGAACTTTGTGCTGTTTTTGCGCTCAAGGACGAAGCACGGCAGGTGCTCACGAAAGCCAATTATTGCTTGTATAATTAATAAAAACATAGGTTGCGGCTTTGGCACTTCTGAAATGTTAAGAAAAACAAGTCTTAAAGTGTAAACCTAGATAATGCTTTAATAAAAGTTACCACAGCAAGACAGACGGCGCTGTTTTGCCTGAGCGAGTGGCAGCCCTCTACTGCTGTGCTTTGGCACAATTCATCTCGTGTGATGAGCTTACTTTCGGCCCTGTCCTAAGAAACTACACCACCAGTACAACCAGGCATTGTAACCAATGCATCTTACTAGCATCTGAGTACCTTCCCTTTTGCTATCCTGTCTCCAGTTCTCCTGTCTCAAACCCAAAGAGTAGCAACAGGGAGCCTGACCCCATTGTATTTCTTACATTTCACTCCATAATCCAGAGTCAAACCTCCTTAAAGAAAGAGTTTACCTTTGGAACCTTCTAATCTCTTGCTGTAGGAAGCAGTTTACTTTTAAACCATGGGGTGATTCTCAGCTAAAAGATACTTTATGCAGTAAATAGCATCCTTGATAGAGTCCTTTGTCTACACCATGAGAGTCAAGTTATTTTATTGTCCACTATGAACATTTAACGTTTTATGCCGTGTTTTTTGTTGTTGTTGATTTTGTTCCTCCTGCTCAGAATGACCTTCTTCTCTTCTTCTAACATCTTGATTCTAAAATAATGTTTTTGTCTCTCTGCCCCAGTAGACTAAGTTCCACAAGGAGCAGAAAAACATCTTAATTCTTTATTCCCAGTTCCTAGCATGCTGCTTAGCACATTCTAAATGTTCAATGAACAGAAGATATACTGAAATTAATGGAACTAAAGCATGTGTTTGCTTTGCTCACATATCAGCCTCCCTTCTTAGATTCTAAAAATCCCCTGAAGATGGTGATCCCATCACAATCATGGTACATCCTCTAGGCCTAACCTATTGCCTGTCATACATAGGGTTTCAATAAATATTTAAAAAATATGAATAAAAGCACACATGAGAAAAATCTGATATTTACTCTGAAAGTTTAAAGAGCACAACAGTGGTATCATTTGAGTAACAGTTATCCTACAGGCCACTCCTTGATCATTATTTGAGTTCTGATAAAGATGGGACTGTAGGAAATCAGTTTAGTGTCAAAACACCTAATAAGTGTAACTTTTCCCAGGCAGCCACCTGTTAAGAGTTCATCTTCCTCTTTACAGCCACTCTCTGTGAAGAGAACACTCTCTACTCTTCAAAGATATGAATATTTCCTGGTAACATGCAATGTTTAATCTCCACATAAAGGGAAAACTTTGTCTTTTTTAGGACAAATATTTGACAGCTTGTTTGGATTGCAAATGAAGCTTGAGAAAGCTCTGAACAAAAATGTTACTGGGAACAGGGTCATTTTCCTAATCAAGGAGTGAAGTATGTCTATTATTTTCCTCAAATATATCCCTCAATGAGAAAAAATAATCTTTGTTGGGTAAATTCCAGCCTGGAAATAGTAGAGGATTTTTTGGGGGTTATTTAAAGACCTACAGCTCCTAGATCTTGGACATTCATGTCTAACCACTTTATTACCCACATTTATTTTAATATATAATGTGCTATGCTCTTCCTCAGACCTATCACATAACCTCTCATGAAATTATGAAATGACTTTTTGATTTTAAAATGTTTATACACATATATGTACATACATATGTACACATGTACTATATATATGCATATATATACACATACATACATACACATATACAAACATTTGGTGCCCAAATACTGTAGGATGTATGCAGTCTTGAAACAAACAAGTTACTATCTCAGTTATTTCAGTGAGTTACCAGGAAACTTCAAATTTTATATTCAAGTGAATTTAGGTAAAGCAAGTTACTTTAAAAATAGCCAAAAGAAATTCAAATCACCAACTCACTCTGATTTCACAGTATTTGCTTGGTTTAGCAACATTTTCTCACACACCTTTACCTCAATAAACATGTAAATAAATAACTAAAATAAATAATGAAAAAGTAAAAGCATTTTAAAGATTTGCTTGTATTGACAGACTATCTTCCTATGGACATATTGCCAACATGCTGAACAAATTATGTCTTTGACCATGGATAAGCAAAACAAGTAAAAATCAAAACATAAATTAAAGCAAACAACAATACCAAATGTGCTTTTGTGTGCATAAGGTGGAATTTGTGGTAAATAAAAGATTATTTAAAAATATTAACATTTCCTGTCCTCTTTACTTATCATTCTTCAAATGATATAGTGTTGACACATAGGACATTAGGCCAGAACAAATGGAGGAGATGGATTTGTTGCTGCAGAAATGACAGGATCAGACTTCTGTCCCTTAAGTGTCTCCCCAGTTTCCCCTTCATCCCTCATACATCCACTGAGGCACCTCCCGACAAACTCAGAGATACACAGAGCACAACAAATAACCTACTTATGTATCCTACTTATAACTGGGTTGGCTTTTCTCTAACTTGTACGTTCATCACACAATGTCATCCAGTTTTATCCTGTATTATAGCTGTTTATATCTGAGTCTACCTCTCCCTGTGGAGAAGGGAGAATTCCTGTGTGAGTAATTTTCATATTCTAACCACACAACCCAAAACAAACAAAAATAATACATTATATAGAAGGCCAAACAATATTTGCTTACTAACTAAAGCTAGTGTGAATGAGAAACAGCCATATTGAATAAGGCATTTTTTGTTGGGATCCAACTGTAGAGGGTATTGTTAATGACATTAATATATCAAGGGTGAATTCCACAGGCAATGGAAATGGACTGGAGTGACATAAGACATCTATGCTTTAGGAAGGGATGCAAAAATAAGATCCTAAAAGAAGCAAAAGTAATTGAAAAGGAAAGAAAAGTAAGATCACTAGATCTTCACTTCTAATCCATATACTAATAGCAGAGGTCATTAGGTTAAATATTCCCAAATCAAAATTGTCTATGGTATATATTCAATACCATGAATTTCTTTATTCCTCAGTTTACCCATCTAGAATATAACAAATAAATTTTCCTACTACCTAGAGTAGTTCTGAGGTCAGTGTGATAATACATGTGAAACCTCTCTATAAATGGGAAAGCACTATAAGGTATAAGGCATTATTAATATTAGATTAAATATCTTTATTCTTACAAATTCATAAAACACTAATAAACATGAAGAGTTAAAATATTTTACAGACATGAAACATGTCACAGGATCAGTTTTCTACAGATTTCTTCTATAAAAATCACAGGCTATTTTGACTATTTGAGCAACAGGGTTAGCTGCTCCCAAAAATGTACATTAGATCATGGAAGAAAATGTTACTTTAAGAAATCAAAATCAACCTATGATAAATATGACTAGCCAAGAGAAGTAAATATAATAATCAATAAAATACATACTAACTCGAATGAAGGGGTTTAATAAATCAAAGTAAGAAGATTAGTTTCAGTCAAGGCAGGTGAGTATATCCCCAGAAATATACAACTTGACTTTAACTTAATGAAAATAAAATGTTCTTTTTAATAGATTGAATTCTAACTTATTTGGTAGAAGGTCACGTCATTATTGAGGATAAAATGCAGTTAGACTGTTAGAATTGGGCTCCATTTTGCCTGGCGTATAGAAGAGGTGGTTTCACTTCAGATGACCTGCCTGGTTTCTTGGACAAAATTAACTATAGTCTATATGAAGGGCAGACACTCAATCCATAAGACCTTAAATAAAGTGCTTAAAATATATCCTCAATATTTGCGCCTGTAAAATTAGGACAAGCAGTTCTTAATCCATTTCACAGAATTGCTGCTATAAATATGCAAAGATACAAATGACTATAAATAATTATCTGGAATTCCTAACTCAATGTATAACATATCAATGCAATCAGTGACTGTTGATTTTTTATTGTTATTATTATCATTTTATTCAGTGTATGTCTTATCATGATCTGCCTTCGACATCTTCTTCCAGTTATTTCAACCTATGTGTTCAGATGTCAATAAAATGATACTGAACATACTTGATTCTTTAGAGTCTCAGGAGTTTTTCTCCTTGTATTTGTCTGATGAAAATAATGCACTACATGTCAAATATCCAAATTCTGCCCTTAATTTAAGGCTCAGTCATATTCTAGGTCTGTCATGAAGTTATCATCAACTACTCCATCTGGAAATGACTACTTCCTACACCAGGCTCTTGCACACCTTTTCTAAACATCTCTTGCCATTTTTGCCTTGCATGAAGAAGAATTTTGGTGGTGTTAAAAGTAACACAGACCAGTCTTTATAACTTGGCTCCATCACATGCCAATTATTTATTCCTGGACAAACAACATAACCTCCTTGCACTTTTATTTCCCCATCTGTACAAACGTGGCCCAGGTATCTGCCTCACCATTACGTGGTATAACACATGCAAGGTGTCTGGAACATATTCTGATATTAATTTGGGGAAGTCCCCTGATAAAAGAGGCCAAGTATTATGTCACTCATCCATGTGTGTTTCCCTGTGATATTTGTTAATTGCTCACTTTGTTCTTTTGCCCCAAACCAAAAACGTAATAAAAATTCTAGTCTACATTGTGCTCAGGGGAACTCCTACTAAGGACCAAAGTTAACAAATTAGTTAAGTGTCCTCAATGTATTACTCTATAATTTATGTCAAATATAGTAATAATTTTAGTTATAATTAATATTTATTTAGTATTTATGGTATATCAGGCATTCTATTAAGTGCTTAGATATGTGGCATTATTTATCAGCAGTCTTATAAATGTATTGTTTTTCCATAATTAATAGGCAAAATAACTGAGGCTTGGAAGGATTCGTGCCCTTGACCGAGGTGTGATTATGGAGAGCATGCCTTTGACTACTATAGTATGGAGAATTTATATATTACTTTTTAAAAAATCTCTTGGTTTTACATTTTTGGAAACTGAGGGCATTTCCTTTTGCTTCTTTATATACAGTCCAATAAATATCTGATTGACCAATGGGTATTCTTTATTTACCTACTTCCCAAAGTGTTGAGCCAAATCTATAAAATAGGCTCCAGTTCTCAATTAGATTGATTTACCAGTGTGGGAGGGGGAGTAACAATTGGAACTAATCAGTGTCTTGTAAGTTTGTAGTGGTGTGAACTTCGCTGAGTCTAAATGATTAAGGGCTAGATCTTGAAGAATCATTAAGGTCTCCCAAAAAATTACCCTTTATATTAACATGTACATATTACTATATAAAAAAATAGATAGCCAACAAGGACCTACTGTATAGCACAGGGAACTATACTCAATATTTTGTAATAACTTATAAGGGAAAATAATCTGAAAAATATATATATACGTATATACTTTATATATATATATATATATATAAACTGGATCACTTTGCTGTACACATTAAAGTAACACAACATTGTAAATCAACTATACTTTAATAAAAAATAAAATTAAATTTAAAAAGATTAATTTGTGAAAATGTGACTACAGTACTGAGTCTTCCAAGCAAGGAACATGAACTATTCCAGTATTTTATTTAATAAAGTTTTATTTTCTCCATGAAAAAAAAGTTACCTTTAACTCCAAAGGCAATTTGGAAGAAGCTTCAGGATTTTAAATTTGGTTGTTACTAAAAGTTAATCAGAACTGAAATGTTTGAACATAAATAGAAGCTCCATGGGCTTTGCTGTGTAGATTGGTAAAAAGAAAAAATATATATGATTTATGGTTTTGATCTTCAATCTATGGTTACCCTGCTATATCAGTGTGCTAACGTTTATTGGAAAGCTGCTATGCCAAAGGTGTTTTATGTATATTATCTTATTTAATTTCCTCACAAACCCTGTGAAGTAGTAATCATCATTTCACTTTGTACATGGGGAAACAATCTCATCTCTTGTTGAAGCAACCAGCCATCTTTGTCCTGTCATCTTTGATCTACAGCTTACTGAAGACTGAATTGTTTCTGCGAATCTCTGGGCAGGGTAGAATCGTCTCTGCTATAAAGCTTGAAAAGTAAAATAAGACAGGCATATTTCTTAAAATAGGTTTGTCCATCAGATCAGAGACTCCTCCTTCCCCGGCCAGGTACTCTATTACTTCAGCTACTAATGAAAATATTTTCGTGTGACTGTGACCTGACATCCTTCAGTCCCAGTTCATTAGGTAGCAATGATCTTCTTACTTACCTTAATGTTAACATATTCCCTTAGGGCAGGGGCACCTTGGAAAGAACACTGAATGAAAGAACACTGAAAGAACCTCATGAATGAAAAGGGATTGAATGTAGGGAAGGTTCTGTTCTGACTCTATAAGTTTGATTCTTAACAGATCTGCTTTGTTAAGAAAGAGTAATCACATTGACTGTTGATGCAAAGGCATTAGTCTCAGGATCACATTTTTATGCATTAAGCATCTGGACTATGACAGGGTAAATCTTCAAACAGTAGTAGATACTGTTCCAGCAAATTAGGCAGTTTGGTTACATGAACAGGGCACTGGACATTGGCCCTCGTCCTGGAATCACCATGGGCTATTTATGGAACCTTGAGAGAGTTATTCCATCCATTAGTTCTCTCAACTGAAAAACGAGGAGGGTGGATTTGATACTCGCTGAGGGTCCTTGTGACCATGTGTTAATGATTTATGTAGCAATAAATGATTATTGTGTTAATGTGTTAATTATCATGTGTTAATGATTTATGTAGCATTCTAAAGTAATGCATACACTACCACCTACTCATCGTTCACTAAGATATTTACTATCACTGCATCACTTATTAAAATCACTGCTTTAAACTTACTAGAATGCTGAAAATCTGTTTTTATTTGATTAACAATAACTGATTTTAAAAATATAGAGTCCTGTATATGTCCATTACTTTTTACAGATAAGCTTCTTTCGGAGAGTTTCAGGGTTTAACCAGGAATGTTAACAGACAGCAAGCTCCGATAGGGGAAGCCACTATTTTGTAAATATTTATACCCTAAATGACTGAATAATGTCTTGCTCATAATAGTCACGCTGTTTTATATTTTAAAAATAGTATTAATAAAACCAAAACAATCATCTTGAGTAATGTGTTTAATTAAAAAAGAAAAGAAAAAGAAAAGAAAAAAGACAAGCAATTTAACCTTTTTCATTTTGGCTTGGGGAATACTCCAGCTCTCTTCTGTTTTCTATTTTTATCCACCTCTTTTAGGATTTTTTTAAAATCTCCAATTCCCTTTGGAATTGTATGAGCTATTTTTCAGTCTCTTACCCACTTTGTATATGGAAATAAATCATAGAGTGGGCATCCTTTTTTTGACCTGGCAACCTTTTAGTTTAATGTTACTTCTGAGAATGGCTTCTGGATTGCAGGTCTCACATTCATGGGAGATAGTGGTTACCTTCTACTCTTTCCTGTGTCTCTTTCCTGAAATGGGATTTTAGTTATCTCAAAGAAAATCAAATAGGGTAGTAAGCTAGGGACTCACTAGGGATGAAGAATGTGGGAATGAAGTATGGAAAATAATCAATTGTGGTCAAATAAATACTATCTAGGGAGGTGAAATTTGAGCTAAGACCTCAATGAGGAGAAGGATCCATTCTTAGAAAATCTGTGGCAAGGACTACAGGCAGAGGGAAGAGTAAAGACTTAGGCACTGAGAAACATTATGTGTTTGGAATGTATAAGAAATAGAAAGAAAGCCAGTGCAGCAGACAATAGCAAGCAAGGGGAGCATAACTTAAAGAAAGACCTATTGTATAGCACAGGGAACTATGCTCAATATCTTGTAATAACCTATAATGTCAAAGAATCTAAAAAGAATATATACATACACATATATAACTGAATCACTTTGCTATACATCTGGAACTAACACAACAATGTAAATCAACTATACTTCAATAAAGGTAAAAACAGTCAAACAAAAAATAAACAAGTGAAAGGTGTAGGCAAAGGCCAGCCCACAGAGAGTTTTAAAGTTCCTAGAAAATCTTGTGTTTTATTATAATTGTAATGGGAAGTTAGGCATTACTGAATATTAAGATAAAGACTAAGAATTGAAGGTTACAAGTGACTTTGTTCTAACTATTTATTAAGGCCATAGGACATGGCTAATTGATACTTCACCCCTGATATAGAATATATTGACCTTCAAGAATAAATTCGATTTATTGCTTTCCATTAAAATAGTGAGGACTGCCACTCATATGACTTGCATAAATATGACATTTGGCTCTGTGGACTGTTTCTTCCTCCTCACCTGTGAGCTCTAGAATCAAAGGACAGGACAAGATCGGGTGAGAACTTGGAAGCTTATGCTACCAATATTGTCTCTTTATCCCTGGCACATGGATACTCTGGTTATGAGGTTAAAGCTTGTAAACATGGAAGATGTGGGTCCATATATGTCAAGCTTAAATTGTGGAATAAATATGACCATGACCAGAAGTTAGCTAAGTATTCATGCTTGGATAGTAACGCATGGTCATTGGGGAATGTTCCACCAACAGGTGTCTTTGAGAGAGAGTCTCAGACAGTACCATAGAGAATTTCCATCTTCTCCCCATATCAAACTCTCCTATTTTCTCTCCTTACAACTCCAAGAGAACATTGGCTAGGTTTTCATGAACATAATTTTGATTAACCATATGCCCAAACACACACACTTAAATTTCCTTCCCTAGTTGGATATTTCTTATATTATTTCTTGGTCTTAGTTCATGAGATCCTGTTTGTGGTAAACTAAATTCTAAGCCCCACAGAGATCTGCATTCTAACCCCTAGATTGTGTGATTATACTACTTCACATAGTAAAAAGGACTCTATATATGTGATTAAATTAAGCATCTTGAGATGCAGAGATTAGCTATGTGAGTTCAATGTAGTCACAAGGCTACTAATAAGAGGGAGACAGAAGGGTCAAAAGGGATGTGACAATGGATTCGAAGGTCTGTGAACCAGAGAGAAATTTGTAGGTACCATGCTAATGGCTTTGAAGATGGAGGAAGGGGCTGCAGGCTAAGGAATGAAGGTGGCCTCTAGAAGCTGGAAAAAGCAAAGGAATGGATGCTCCTCAAGAGTCTCTAAAAAGAACTAGCTTTTGTGAGACCTCAACTTTAGCCCAGCGAGACTAATTTTGATTTTCTTACTTTTGGAATTGTAAGATCATAACTTTTCTGTTTAAACTGTCAAGTTTGTGTTAATTTGCTAGAGAAGCACTAGTAAATTAATACATTGTCATTCTTCTCCCATTCAGCCTTTTTACTCCATTCCTCTCTATGTGCTTTTGGGATCACTTAGTTGACAGAAGATCTTACACTACAGTAGTATCATATCACTTTTATTTATTTATTTTTTCACCATTTTATTGGAGTATAGTTGATCTACAATGTTGTGTTAGTTTCAGTGTACAGCAAAGTGACTCAGTTATACATAGACATATATTCATTCTTTTTCAGATTATTTTCCCATTTAGGTTATTACAGAATACTAAGTAGAGTTCCTTGTGCTATACAGTAGGTCCTTGTTGGTTAACTATCTTATATATAGTAGTGTGTGTATGTTACTCCCAAGCTCCTTATTTATCCCTCCCTCCCACATTTCCCCTTTAGTAAATATAAATTTGTTTTTGATATCTGTAAGTCCATTTCATCACTTTATTTTGTATTTATTTTATTATATTTTATAATCAGTTTTAATATATTAATACAATTTCTTTTTTCCAGTTTAGCTTATCACAGCGTAAGGGTTGAGGTGCTGGCAAGAGGCTGTGGGACCCACTGGTCCTTTGCTCTACAATAGATGGTTCCAGAAGCAATGGCAGGAGGAATTGAAATTAAATCTTAGACCCATTGTTACATAAAGCTGACTCTCACTAGTAGATGCAAATAATGTACCGATAACTAAAGAATCAATTATTCTTTCTGAGGCCTATTCAATAATAGGAGATAGGATGCCAGAAATGAGCTGAGTTTCAAGGAAATGAATGGAGAGACCGAGGGAGCTTCCAGGAAGATAGTCTAGGATGCAGGATGGTGGTAAGTAGCCCAGAGAGAAGGAAGACACAAGACAAAAGACTGAGAATCAAGCAGCAAAAGAAAATTCAACCTAGAGGAATAATAAAAGAGATATAGTCTCTTTGTGCTGAGACCAAAAATAAAGAAATAATTAACTATATGTCCTTTGTGCATATATTTAAAAACATTCAGGGAGACAAAGACTCTTAGCAGCATATGGGACAGTAGTTGCTTTCACTCAAAACCCAAGTTGCTTTCACTATTTTCCTGCTCTCTTACTGTTGTAACTTCATATGCACAGACAGTCACTGGATCAAATTAAAAACACTTTCTTCTATATTTGCATTCAATAAAGTTTGAAGTTAATACTATTGAGTCATAGTGAACAATCCTATTATTATCCAAATGTCTAGTTATGACATTAGCAAGCCATGCCTGAAACTGCTGACCTCCCAAACAAAAATGAGATATTAGCTTTAAAGTGCAGCTGACATAAGTTAAGCCATAGCTGGAATAATTTAGTGTCTGCACCATAATATTTAGATCAAAGAGTGGAATTTTCCAATTCAATCTAATTTTAGTGGAAATGTATGGGTTTGTGGTCAATACCAATTAAAAATAAACACCCTAGATAACTTAATCTCGTTCCTGATGGGTCAGACATTCATTTCACTGAGTTGTTACTGCCAGCGATCCAATTAAAGGAAGGAAAAGAAAGAATTATGCATTGCAATAAACTTTAGTATTTGAAATAGCTTAATAAAATGAACATAATCTCAAAAGTGTTTTCCCTTCTAATGTGTGTTTTAATTACTCCATTTTGCATTAAAATAACGTTAAAAATGTCTAATTGCCACTTCCAACTGAATGATGTCGTAAGATTGCTGGGCCTTGCTTCTCTTTAAAGCACCTTGGGTTTGTATTTATAGGTCTTGCAGGAAAGAACTGCAGAAGACTAAGAGTGGCAATTAGTCCTGGATGCCTAGATGTCAGGAAAGGAGCAGAGCTCTGGAGTATGGTACAGAGGCAGGGAGTGGGAAACTGGTTAGGTCAATGTAAAGTAGGAGACACTGGGTCAGTGATCCATAAATAATACATCTTCTTTTTATCTTTAACAAAGTCAGGTTTAATGAGCTAAGAGAGATGGAAATCATTCTGGTATACATGAACAAGCAAGGGAAAGGTGGGGTGCTTTTTATAATTTTGTTTTCTTTTTTCATGCTTTTATTTCAATTTTTTACTTATTAAAAAATAGGACAAGGGTAAATAAAAATAAATCACTCACAATCCCATGACTCTCATGTACCAATATAATTATGTTTTCCTATTAAAAGAGTACATATTCACTGCTAACAATTCAGAAAATTTGAAACCAAAAAGAGGTAAAGAATAAATATATTACACAAAGATGAAAACCTGTTTGAGGAAGGTATTTAAGACTTTGAACTGCTTTCAGATGTTTTTTATGACCTCCATGAACACTGTGACATTGATTGGGGCAGCCACCACCCCAAGAAATGCTGGATGACAGGACGGGGATGGGGATGAGTCTAAGGGAATAGCTATTACTCTTGAGGGTGGGTTCAAAAAACCATGCAGTGGTGAACTTCAGCCAGCAGCATTCTGAACTTCAAGGATCCATCCATGCCTCTGATGGATGGAGATGCAGGGAGCCAAGCTTCTTCAGAGAGGGATAATTATGCTAGAAAAATGCCTTAGTTCTTACAGAACTGACCAAGCATGCTGAGTTTCCTTACTAACAGGGACACTAAGAGTTTAAAACAGGAAACCAAGGACACAGCCTAGCTGTTATGCTGGATGTGCGAAGCAAAGAGGCAAACAGATGGTCTTTTGACATAGTCCATTTTGCCCTTACTGTAGTATTCCAGGAAGAGGACTCTATCAACTGTTTCCACCATTTCATTTCTGTTACGATATCCCTCAGAATAAATCAAGCTTAAGATCTGCTGAGTCTAGATGGTACCTGTAAAAATAAATATCTTGTTTTCAACCCTGAATTATTTTTTTAATAACAAAGATCAATAGTAATGCCATTCATCTCAAAATTATTTGGAACTTTTTATTTCTTTTAACCACTTTAAGGCACAAGTGAATTTTTCCAAGGGTTTTGGTGGTTTGTATATTATGTTAAAATTGGTAAAGGTAAAATCAGGGGCTCTTAGTACCTTTTTTGCTCTGAAGTGTTGTAGTTTTTCTGATTCCATGACAGTGGTGATTCAGAATAATCCCTCAGCTCCTCTATTTCCTGTACTTCAATAAGGTCTGTTTGTACCATTTTCAGTGACTACCTCTGTTTCTCCTTCCTTACTCTCCTTTCTTAGAGCTTTATCCTTTAGAAGTATAGACAAATTAAGAGTTCCAGGCCCCTTTCACCTCTTTTATTTTTAATTTTTAATTTTATTTTATTGTGTAGCATAGGTCGTCTCATACAATGTTGAATAACAGTAGCGATAGCAGCCATTCTTGTCTTGTTCCTGATTTTAAATATAGTATTTTAAATGTTTCACTATTGCATATGTGGTTTGTGGTAAATTTTGGTAGATTCTGTTTTGTAGGTTAAGGAATTCTCTTTTCTCCCTAGTTTGCTAACAGTTTCCTTTATGAACAGTTGCTGAATTTTATTGAATGCTTGTTCTGCGTATATTGAGATAATGCAGGATTTCTTATTCTCTGGTAATGTGGGTAAACTACATTAATCAATTTTTAAACAAAAAAAAAAAAAAAGAAAGAAAGAACACACTCTAAAATGGAGGTATAAGGACTAAAAAGCCTGAGTTTCAGAAATGTTGAAAGATTAATTCTAAGCACCATTCGCTGGGTATTGTGTGACTAATGGACTAAAAGCATGGTGAATACCGCCCCTGGGCAGAGATGAGCTGGTATATTGAATGTTCTTAACTGTTTGTCTCTTTCCCCATTACAAGTAAACTCCATGAGGGCAGGTTTTGTTTATTTAGTTTTCTGAAGCATCCCTGATGATTAGAACAGTGTCTGGAAATTAGTACTACTCAATAATTATTTTCGTAATTAATTAGTCAGTTAATTAATATGGCTGGTAAATGTGTCATGTCACTAGATACCCAGTGAAGATTTAAAAAGCTAATGAGAGCAGAGTGTAAGGATGAAGCAACAGGACAAGCACAGGAGATGGAATGAGATGACCTGGCTTCTCAGATCCATTGTTCAGCATGTGTATATCATGGACACATTAGCTAATTTATTTCTACCTTGCCTTTCTTATTCATAAAAACAAGAGTGTTGACTGCAGTCAGGCAGCTCTGATTCTGTGCCTGGTGCCATCTCTGATGTTCTATGGGTCATGAGACATTTTACTTAACCTTTGTGTCTTCATGCTCCAGTGTCTCCCTGTATAAAATGTGGACACTAATCACATGTCATCCAAAGGTTTCCTATGAGTTGGTACAAGTTGGGAAAATTTTAAACATGAATAATCTATTGCATATAGGCACTGAGCAGATCTCAGTTCTTAATTTTACTAGTAATGCTATTTATAATTAATTTTATTTATGATTAAAAAAAAGCTTGGAGAGAGACTTTCAAGATGGCAGAGGAGTAAGATGTGGAGATCACCTTCTTCTCCACAAATACATCAGAAATACATCTACATGTGGAACAACTCCTACAGAAAACTGACTGAATGCTGGCAGAAGACCTCAGACTTCCCAAAAGGCAAGAAACTCGACACGTACCTGGGTAGGGCAAAAGAAAAAACAGAGACAAAAGAATAGGGATGGAACCTGAACCTACTTTAATCCCGTCCTGTCTGAGCAAAGAACAAATACACTAAGATGACCTACACGCAGAGGCTGGGCCAAATACAAAGCTGAACCCCAGGAGTTTTGCAAAAAATGAAGAGAAAGGGAAATCCCTTCCAGCAGCCTCAGGAGTAGCAGATTAAACCTCCACAATCAGCTTGATGTACCCTGCATCTCTGGAATACCTGAATAGACAACAAATCATCCCAAAATTGAGGCGGTGGACTTTGGGAGCAACTGTAGACATGGTGTTTGCTTTCTGAATCTAATTTGTTTCTGGTTTTATGTTTAATTTAGTTTAGTATTTAGAGTTCATTATCATTGGTGGATTTGTTTATTGATTTGGGAGCTCTGTTCCTTTTTCTTTTTAATATATAGATGTATATATATCTTTTTCCTTTCTCTCTTTGTGTGCGTGTGTATGTGTATGCTTCTTTGCGTGATTTTGTCTGTATAGATTTGCTTTAAACATTTGTCCTAGGGCTCTGACTGTCCTTTTTTTTTTTTTTTTTCCTTTTTGGTATAGTTTTTAGCACTTGTTATCATTGGTGGATTTGTTTTTTGGTTTGGTTGCTCTCTTCTTTCTTTCTTTTTTATTACTTTTTAATCTTTTTATTTTTAATAACATTTTTTAGTTTTTATTTTAATAACTTTATTTCATTTTATTTATTTTTCTTTCTTTCTCTTTTTCTCCTTGATTTTCTGAGCCATTTGCCTGACAGGACCTTGGTGCTCTGGCCAGGTGTCAGGCGTGTGCCTCTAAGGTGGGAGAGCCGAGTCCAGGACATTGGTCCACCAAGGCCTCCCAGCTCCATGTAATATCAAATGGCAAAAGTGTTCTGAGAGATCTCCATCTCAATGCGGTTTCACTCAACAACCAGCAAGCTACAGTGTTGGACACCCTATGCCAAACAACTAGCAAGACAGTAGCACAACCAGAACCATTAACAGAGAGGCTGTCTAAAATCATAATAAGGTCAGAGACACCCCAAAACACACCACTGGACACGGTCCTGCCCACCAAAAAGACAAGAACCAGCCTCATTCACCAGAGCTGAGGAACCAGTACCCTCCACCAAGGAGCCTACTCAACCGACTGAACACACCTTAGCCACTGGGGGCAGACACCAAAAACAATAGGAACTACAAACCTGCAGGCTGTGAAAAGGAAACCCCATACAAAGAAAGTTAAGCAAAATGAGAAGACAGAGAAACACACAGCAGATGAAGGAGAAAGGTAAAAACCCACCAGACTGGGCTTCCCTGGTGGCGCAGTGGTCGAGAGTCTGCCTGCCGATGCAG
This sequence comes from Lagenorhynchus albirostris, assembly GCF_949774975.1. Taxonomy (NCBI): domain Eukaryota; kingdom Metazoa; phylum Chordata; class Mammalia; order Artiodactyla; family Delphinidae; genus Lagenorhynchus; species Lagenorhynchus albirostris. Next base: position 108,910,449 of record NC_083098.1, on the reverse strand, counting down.
GGGACGTGGGTTCGTGCCCCAATCCAGGAAGATCCCACATGCCATGGAGCAGCTAGGCCCGTGAGCCATGGTCGCTGAGCCTGCGCGTCTGGAGCCTGTGCTTTGCAACGGGACAGGCCACAACAGTGAGAGGCCTGCGTACCGCAAAAAAAAAAAAAAAAAAAAACCTACCAGACCAAACAAATGAAGAAGAAATAAGAAATCTATCTGAAAGAGAATTCAGAGTAATGATAATAAAGATGATCCAACATCTGGGAAATCGAATGGAGAAAATATAAGAAACGTTTAACAAGAATCTAGAAGAATTAAAGAGGAAACAATGATGAACAACACAATAAATGAAATTAAAAATTCTCTAGAAGGAACCAATAGCAGAATAACTGAGGCAGAAGAACAGATAAGTGACCTGGAAAATAAAATAGTGGAAATAACTAGCACAGAGCAGATTAAGAAAAAAGAATGAAAAGAATTGAGGACAGTCTCAGAGAACTCTGGGACAACATTAAATGCACCAACATTTGAATTACAAGGGTCCCAGAAGTAGAGAAAGAAAGGGACTGAGAAAATATTTAAAGAGATTATAGATGAAAATTTCCCTAATATGCGAAAGGAAATAGCTAATCAAGTCCAGCAATCACAGAGAGTCCCATACAGGATAAATCCAAGGAGAAACACAACAAGACACATATTAATCAAACTATCAAAAATTAAATAAAAATGATCAAAAGCAACAAGGGAAAAGCAACAAATAATACACAAGAAAATCCCCAAAAGGTTAAGAGCTGATCTTTCAGCAGAAACTCCACAAGCCAGAAGGGAGTGTGAGGACATATTTAAAGTGATGAAAGGGAAAAACCTACAATGAAGATTACTCTACCCCTCAAGGATCTCATTCAGATTCAATGGAGAAATTAAAAACTTTACAGACAAGTAAAATCTAAGTGAATTCAGCACCACCAAACCAGCTTCACAACAAATGCTAAAGGAACCTCTCTAGTCAGGAAACACTAGAAAAGAAAAAGACCTACAATAACAACCCAAAACAATTAAGAAAATTATAATAGGAACATACATATCTATAACTACCTTAAATGTAAATGGATTAAATGCTCCAACAAAACAACATAGACTGGCTGAATGGATACAAAAAGAAGATGCATATAAATGCTGTCTATAAGACCCACTTCAGACCTAGGGACACACACACAGACTGAAAGTGAGGGAATGGAAAAAGATATTCCATGCAAATGGAAAGCAAAAGAAAGCTGGAATAGCAATTCATATATCAGAAAAACTAGATTTTAAAGTAAAGACTATTACAAGAGACAAAGAAGTACACTACATAATGATCAAGGGATCAATCCAAGAAGAAGTTATAACAATTGGAAATATTTATGTGCCTAACATAGGAGCACCTCAACACAAAAGGCAAATGCTAACAGCCATAAAAAGGGAAATCAACAGTAGCACAACCAATGGACAGATCATACAAAAAGAAAATAAATAAGGAAACACAAGCATTAAGTGATACATTAACCAAGGTGGACTTAATTGATATTTATAGGACATTCCATCCAAAAACAACAAAATACCCTTTTTTCTCAAGTGCACATGCAACATTCTCCAAGATAGATCATATCTTGGGTTACAAATCAAGCCTTGGTAAATTTAAGAAAATTGAAATAGTATCAGGTATCTTTTCTGACCACACACTATGAGACTAGATATCAATTACAGGAAAAAAATGTAAAAAATACAAACACATGGAGGCTAAACAATACACTACTTAATAACCAAGAGATCACTGAAGAAATCAGAGGAAATCAAAAAACACCTAGAAACAAATGACAATGAAAACACAATGACCCAAAACCTATGGGATGCAGCAAAGCAGTTCTAAGAGGGAAGTTTATAGCAATACAATCATACCTTAAGAAACAAGAAACATCGCAAATAAACAACCTAACCTTACACCTAAAGCAGTTAGAGAAGGAAGAACAAAAAACCCCAAAGTTAATGGAAGGAAAGAAATCATAAAGATCAGATCAGAAATAAATGAAAAAGAAATGAAGAAAACAACAGCAAAGATCAATAAAACAAAAAGCTGGTCCTTTGAGAAGATAAAAAAATTGATAAAACATTAGCCAGCCTCATCAAGAAAAAAAAGGAAAAAGACTCAAATCAACAGAATTAGAAATGAAAAAGGAGAAGTAACAACTGACACTGCAGAAATACAAAGGACATGAGCGATTACTACAAGCAACTATATGCCAAAAAAAATGGACAACCAGGAAAAAATGGACAAATTCTTAGAAAAGCACAACCTTCTGAGACTGAATCAGGAAGAAATAGAAAATATAAACAGACTAATCAGAAGCACTGAAATTGAGATTGTGATTAAAAATCTTCCAACAAACATAAGCCCAGGACCAGATGGCTTCACAGGAGAATTCAGTCAAACATTTAGAGAGGAGCTACCACCTATACTTCACAAACTTTTCCAAAATATAACAGAGACAGGAACACTCCCAAACTCATTCTACAAGGCCACCATCACTTTGATACTAAAACCAGATAAAGATGTCACAAAGAAAGAAAACTGCAGGCCAGTATCACTGATAAACATTGATGCAAAAATCCTGAACAAAATACTAGCAAACAGAATCCAACAGCACATTAAAAGGATCATACACCATGATCAAGTGTGGATAATCCCAGGAATGCAAGGAATCTTCAACATACGCATATCAATCAATGTGATACACCATATTAACAAATTTAAGGAGAAAACCCATATGATCATCTCAGTAGATGCAGAAAAACCTTTTGACCAAATTCAACACTCATTTATGATAAAAACCCTCCAGAAAGTAGGTGTAGAGGGAACTTACCTCAATAAAGTAAAGGCCATATATGACAAACCCACAGCCAACATCGTTCTCACTGGTGAAAAACTGAAACCATTTCCTGTAAGATCAGGAACCAGACACGGTTGTCCACTCTCACCACTATTATTCCACATAGTTTTGGAAGTTTTAGCCACAGCAATCATAGAAAAAAAAGAAATAAATGGAATCCAAATCAGAAAAGAAGAAGTAAAGCTGTCACTGTTTGCAGATGACATGATACTATACATAGAGAATCCTAAAGATGCTACCAGAAAACTACTAGAGTTAATCAATGAATTTGGTAAAGTAGAAGGATACAAAATTAATGCACTGAAATCTCTGGCATTCCTATACACTAATGATGAAAAATCTGAAAGGGAAATTAAGGAAACACTGCCATTTACCATTGCAACAAAAATAATAAAATACCTAGGAGTATACCTACCTAAGGAGACAAAAGACCTGTATGCAGAAAACTATGACACTGTTGTAATAAATTAAAGATGATACAAACAGATGGAGAGATATTCCACGTTCTTGGATTGAAAGAATCAACATTGTGAAAAAGACTATACTACACAAAGCAATCTACAGCTTTAGTACAATCCCTATCAAACTGCTGATGGCATTTTTCACAGAACTAGAACAAAATTTTTCACAATTTGTATGGAAACACAAAAGACCCCGAAGAGCCAAAGCAATCTTGAGAAAGAAAAATGGAGCTGGAGGAATCAGGCTCCCTGACTTCAGACTATACTACAAAGCTACAGTAATCAAGACAGCATGATACTCTCACAGAAATACAGATTGATGGAAAAGGATAGAAATCCCAGAGACAAACCCACGTACGTATGGTCACCTTATTTTTGATAAAGGAGGCAAGAATATACAATAGAGGAAATACAGCCTGTTCAATAAGTGGTGCTGGGAAAACTGTACAGCTACATGTAAAAGAATGAAATTAGAACACTCCTTAACACCATACACAAAAATAAACTCAAAATGGATTAAAGACATAAATGTAAGGCCAGACACTATAAAACTCTTAGAGGAAAACATAGGCAGAACACTCTATGACATAAATCACAACAAGATCCTTTTGACCCAGCTCCTAGAAAAATGGAAAGAAAAACAAAAATAAGGAAATGGGACCTAATGAAACTTAAAATCTTTTGCATAGCAAAGGAAAACATAAACAAGATGAAAAGACAACCATTAGAATGGAAGAAAACATTTGCAAATGAAGCAACTGAAAAAGGATTAATCTCCAAAATTTACAAGCAGCTGGTGCAGCTCAATATTAAAAACAACAAACAGCCCAATCCAAAAATGGCAGAAGACCTAAATAGCCATTCCTCCAAAGAAGATATAAAGCTTGCCAACAAACACATGAAAGGATGCTCAACATCACTAATCATTAGAGAAATGCAAATCAAAACTACAATGAGATATTACCTCACACCAATCAGAATGGCCATCATTAAAAAATCTACAAACAATAAATGCTGTAGAGGTTGTGGAGGAAAGGGAATCCTCTTGCACTGTTGGGTGGAATGTAAATTGATACAGCCACTATGGAGAACAATATGGAGGTTCCTTAAAAAACTAAAAATAGACATATCATATGACCCTACAATCCCACTACTGAGCATATACCCTGAGAAAACCATAATTCAGTAAGAGATATTTACCACTATATTTATTGCAGCTCTATTTACAATAGCCAGGACATGGAAGCAACCTAAGTGTCCATCAATAGATGAATGGATAAAGAAGATATGGCACATATATACAATGGAATATTACTCAGCCATAAAAAGAAACGAGATTGCGTTAATTGCAGTGAGGTGGATGGGCCTAGAATCTATCATGCAGAGTGAAGTAAGTCAGAAAGAGAAAAATAAATACCATATGTTAACACATATGTATGGAATCTAAAAAACAAAAGGAATAAAATGGTTTTGAAGAACTTAGGGGCAGGACGGGAATAAAGATGCAGAAGTAGAGAATGGACTTGAGGACATGGTGAGTGGGAATGGTAAGCTGGTATGAAGTGAGAGAGTGGCACGTACTTACATACACTACCAAATGTAATATAGGTAGCTAATGGGAAGCAGCCACATAGCACAAGGAGATCAGCTCTGTGCTTTGTGAACACCTAGTTTGGTGGGATAGGGAGGATGGGAGGAAGACGCAAGAGGGATGAAGTATGGGGATATATGTATATGTATAGTTGATTCACTTTGTTATAAAGGAGAAACTAGCACACCATTGTAAAGCAATTATATTCCAATAAAGATGTTATAAAAATAAATTAAAAAAAAAATAACAACAACAAAAACTTTATGCCAATAGACTCCTGTAGATTCCTGTACCTCCTTTTAAGCTCCTCTTTTTTGCATGACTATCTTATTGTTGCTTTATAAATGGAATAGAAATTTCCATGTAGACAGCAGGCTTATCTTTCCCCCACGTTATTTTACCCTCCATAACCAAGCATGATGCCTAACATATAGGAGGCACTTATTAGATATTTTCTGATGATTTAATAAAATGTTGATAGAGGTTTTAAAAAGATTTTTTAAGTGAAGCCGTATAATAATAGAAGTGGTTTTATTTTCATTTCTGGGACCACTTACTTAGTGTTTGGAGTCTTCTAGACTAACAGGATTGTTTTTCCCATCACAATTTTCTTAGCTGTGGTGATAGTAATAAATGCATTCATTGATGTCTTCAAGAAGTCTTTTTAAAAAAGGAAAAATAACATCTTTATATGACATAGAATAGACAATAAAGTTTTACCATTAAGATATGGAGTCAATCTAAAACAAACAGGAGGACAATGACACAGATAATGAGGAGATACCATGGTGCACTTTATTATTTAGTCATTCATTCATGTACTTAACAGATATTTAAGGATGCATATTATTCACCAGGTCCAGTTACAAAAATAAAATGATAGTCTCAAAAATTTTAAAGAAATCATAAAGCAGTGTAATGACAAACATAAACAATTACATAATAAAATAAATGATGTCACAGAGATGGGAAAGAAAATAAACGACATTTTGTTTTGTCTAAACTATATGTTAGGAAAAATTTCATGCAAGAAGTGATGATTAAGATTAAAAAATGGGTATGAAATTTCTAGGTGTGCAAATTGGGTCAGATACCCCAGCCAGAGTAAACAGCAACTGTAAAAATTACAAATGTGTGGGTTTTCCTGGTGGTTCAGTGGTAAAGAATCCTCCTTTCAATGCAGGGGATGTGGGTTCAATCCCTAGTCGGGGAACTAAGATCCCTCATGCCGGGGGGCAACTAAGCCCATATGTCACAACTAGTGAGCTCTTGTGCCTCAACTAGAGATCCCAGGTGCTGCAAACTACAGAGCTCATGCACCCTGGAGCCTGCGCACCACAACTAGAGAAGAGAAAAACCTGCTTGCCACAAATAAGAGAAGCCCATGCACCACAATGAAGATCCCAGATGCTGCAACAAAGACCTAACACAGCCAAAAATAAATAAAATAAATAAATAATAAAGTTAAAAAAAATACAAACGTGTGAAATCATGTCATGAGTGTGGAACCATGCATAGTTCAAGATCATTGGTGTGTAAATAAGAGGTGAGGATATGTAGGGTAAATAATATCTATTCAGTAATAGAGAAAAAAAATCTGAAATGTTTTTGGCTAGAGAGAACTGTGTTTGCCTATGAGAAGGCAAACACTGATTTATTGTCCTGTTTGGTCTGTTTGCCTATTATGGTGTGAGTATGAAGGATTAATTTATTTTGATTTGTAGATAGTTGATGGTAGTAGCATAAGAACTAACAAAGAAGGTATTGTTGAAGATTAGATATTTCAGGAGAAGTCGAGATGGAAAAGAGAAAGTACAGTTAGCAGAACTGAGAAGACTTGGTAACTAGTTAGATATAGGAAATAGAGCTTAGAAAATCATCTTTGTTATATGTGAGATCATCTCTGGTAAAGATAACATGGGTCCTCCTGAGGGACTGTCCTTCTACCTGACTGTTCTAGTACAGGTCACTGATCCCATCCTGGGGACTCCACTCTCCCAATCTCATCTAAACCTAACTTCCTCCCAAATACCCCACCTCCAAATACTACCATCACATTGTGGGGCAGGAGGATGAGTTTCAATATATGAATTTTAAGGGCACACAAACATTCAGTCCATAACAAAGACTCACTGTTACCAATACATATAGGTTTTTTTTTGTTGTTTGTTTTTTGTTTTATGCCTCCATGACCTTTGGGAAAACTCTTTGTATGTAGATTTCATGGGAAACAATTACTGACACCATCTCTCCATTAATGCCTCTCATTGTGGAAGCCCAGGAACTAGGTTCTTTTTCTACCCATCCATAATCACAGCTAATTGTTTGGATTGTGAATCCTGAGAAAAGTATGAAGAGGACAGGGACAGTGTTCAGGAGGTGAGACCTGGTGCAGTGCCTGTAGCAATATTGGTATGGCCCAAACTGTTCCCATGGTATAGCCTTGGCTGTGGTTTCTGGTGCTCCAGTATGGAGATACTTTGATCATTGTCCACATTTTCCAAGTCTTATTCTCCAGTCTCCCAACAGGTCTTTGAGTTCCCATTTCCTCCCAATAAATTCTCTTCTTGCTTATGATAGCCTGAGTTGATTTTTCTTTCTTATAACCAAACCCCTAACATATCCATTCCTCATTTCTTTCAGATACCTGAATGTGCTCCAATTGGTTGAAAACTCTAATTGATTTCAAGAATGTAAGAGCTTTTCTATCATATTCTTATCAGAAAGACTGAAAGAATGAAAGAAAATGAACATTCTTCTTATATTAACGATTAAATTTAATAACATAACAACACTGACTCCAAATCAATGCACTCTTACTTCCTTTTCCTGCCATTAATCTTTTTCCCCTTTATGATGATTTGTATAGGACTTCAGTAGCACTCTAATTCTCAATTTCTGACCTTCATCCTCTGCCTTCCTTTACTACATATCAGGCCTTTCTGGATGGCCTCTTTGGATCTTTTTCTACAGCCATACTGCTTCTGATCATGTGATACAAAAAAAATCTAATCCATAAGAGTTTCAGATTTAGGCTGCTGCCAATAGAAATAATATATACTTAAGTCTGGAACAATACACAAATCTATTTCTTCACCCCTTCTTGAACTATCCCAGAGTCAGGAAACTAATCTGAAAGCTGATGGAAATAGTGAAATCCATAGACATGGCCAAGCTTCAAGAAGATTGAAGTTCCTAGCTGAAAATGGACCTCATTGAATTTTTAGCCATGAGGTCCCAAGATGGGTATGATATATCCTGCCATAATTATGAATATTTATTGAAGACTGGTTATGTGCTGGGCACCATCTTGTGTGATGGTGTAACAGGGAAGAGCCAATCCTGACTCTATGTTAGATCTGTTTCTTTCCTTTAACCTTTGCTTCCCATTGCTTTTGTTCACTAAAAGGATACTATCTATACATAATGGCCTGGTAGGGGAACACTGCCCATCTGCCTGACTGTTAAACCAAAGTGCCTTTGTTCAGTGAAACATCCTGACCCTGTCCACCTATGAATGGCTGCAAGAAAGAAGAAATTAACACTTACTTAACACCCGAGGTTAGCCATTCCAGGAGATATTTGCAAGACTTATGGCGTTTTTATTTTACTTCCTCACCTCCTCCGCCTCTCTATTCTATAAAAGAAACTGGCATCCAGACCCCGATAAGATAGTGTTTTGGAGACATTAGTCTGCCATCTTTTTGGTATGGTGGATTTCTGAATAAAGCCATGATCCTTACCTGAACACCTCATCTCCTGATTTATTGGCCTGTCCTGCAGCAAGGAGAGCAAGCTTGGACTCGGTAACAATGGGATTTAGTCATGAGGAAAAAAGACCAGTCCCTACACTTAAAGGCCATGCACTCTAATAAAGAAGGAGGGAATCAATAATTTAATAAATGAATAATATAATTTCAGTTAGTGACAAGCAATAGGAGAAAAAAAAAGTGGGAATAGAATAAAATGAGATACTTAGGAGAGAGTATAGGTTCTTTCGATGTGATGAGGTAAGTCCACTCTGAAATGTGATATTTAAGCAAAAATCTGAATGATAAAGAGAAATCAAACCAAATATCCCCAAACACAAAAATATTTCATGCACATGTATGGACTGTAAAAAGGAGTAGTAGCTTATTTTTTTCAAAGATAGAATGCTTGTTGCTGGAGAATTAAGATTGAGGTGTCTCTTAGGAAAAGCAGGAAAAAAACAGAAACTTTGGCATGCTCTTCTCCAGCAAGGCAGAGTTAGTTCTCCCATCCATGTTTCTGCAAGGTCCAAGGCATTTTTATGAGGGATGTGTAACATTTCTGGATGACTCTGCACAATTCACAGAGGACCAAAGTGGAAATCTACCACCTCTTCCAAAGGGGAAGCAAGAGTGGGTAACTTAATGATTATGTTTTAGAATTCTAATTCCTATCTCAGATCTTACCTTAGATTTGTTCACAACCACTGTGGAAAATCCCAGAAAGGACTTGTTGGATCCATCTACTATGAACTAATCCCAAGAGCAAAGGCCAAAGATCTGGCCTTACTATAAATTGTTTGTGTGTGCGTGTGTGTGGTTGTTTGTGTGTGGTGATAAGGTACTTCTTGGCAACATTTAGCTATCTCAGCTCAGCTGTCATCAAAATCTGAGGCTGAAGGAGAGCATCTCAGAATAAATACATTCAGACTTAGCTTTCTAGAAATAACTTAGGGCCTTTGACCACAACCTTCTGTATTACTACATTATCTTCCTTGACATTCCTTTTTATTGTAGTAGGCACCACATGGAATATTCTGTGGGTATTCCCTATATTTTCTCATTCAATTTTCATAACTATAGGGGAGTTATTAACTTACATTTTGTAGATAAGTAAACTGAGGCCTGACGTTTTTAGCCTTTTCTCTAAATCACACAACTTGTAAATTAAAAAAAAATCAGTTCAGATGTAACTCTGAAGTGTATGTTCTTGTCAATATACTCTTAAGCTTTATTTCAAAAGGAGGACTGTTCATCAGATAAGAGAAAAAGATTACATAAGCATTCATGAAGGGTATAAAGATATAAACTCTGGTTCTTTTTTCATACACATTTATTTGCATTTTCCAAACGTGGCTTGTTATTTATATTTAAGTTCTGCCACTGGAGAAAATCACATTTTGTCTTTTGTGCCAAGCTGCAGAGTCGGCTCATTTCATTACATTTCTGACTTCTCAGAAAGACACTACGCAACTGGAATTTCATCTGTATCAATAGTCTGCTGCCAACTGTCGGATATTGCTGACAGTGGATCAATTTTAATTTACAGCCTATCTTGAAAGGCCATTTAAATAGTGGTAATTAAGAAGCAAAATGTGGATCTGGAAATGTAGAAAAATGTGGATAGATTTAAACAAATGAAGTACTTGAAGCCCTTTCTCTACAAAGCCAAGATGTTCAATGTAAAGTTTCTCTGCAGTATACATAATTATTTTTGGCAGAGTTGAGGAAAATCACAAGGTTCCCAGTGTCAGACTAGATTATACCCATCTACACTGCTATTCCTGAGCCTATGAGAGACAGCCCTTCCCTCACACCTGACTGGGCCTCTAGGCCAAGGAGGTGCTGCATGAAAGGAAATCTGAGGCACAGAGAAGTTAACTCCCTGGTCCAGAATCACAGGAGTACCGTGTGGCTGACAGGGTCTTGGTGCTCCGACCAAGTGTCAGACCTGAGCCTTTGAGTGGGAGAGTCAAGTTCAGGACATTGGTCTACCAGAGACCTCCCAGTTCCATGGGAGAGCTCTCCCAGAGCTCTCCATCTCAATGCTAAGACCCAGCTCCACTCAACAACCAGAGAGCTACAGTGCTGGACACCCTATGCCAAACAACTAGCAAGACAGTAGCAAAACTCCACCCTTTAGGAGAGAGGCTGCATAAAATCATAATAAGCTAACAGACACCCCAAAACACACCACCGGATGTGACTTTACCCACCAGAAAGAAAAGATTCAGCCTCATCAAACAGAACACAGAAACCAGTCTCCTCAACCAGGAAGCCTATACAACCCACTGAAAACACCTTACCCCTGGGGTCAGACACCAAAAACAAAGGGAACTATGAAACTGCAGCCTTTGAAAAGGAGACCAAAAACACAGTAAGTTAAGCAAAATGAGAAGACAGAGAAACACACAGAAAATGAAGGAGCAAGGTAAAAGCCCACCAGACCAAATGAATGAAGAGGAAATAGGCAGACTACCTGAAAAAGAATTCAGAGTAATGACAGTAAAGATGATACAAAATCTTGGAAAGAGAACTGAAAAAATAGAAGAAGTGTTAAACAAGAACTTAGAAGAACTAAAGAGCAAACAAACAGTGATGAACAACATAATAAATGAAATTAAAAATTCTCTAGAAGGAATCAGTAGCAGATTAACTGTGGCAGAATAATGAATAAGTGATCTGGATTATAAAATAGTGAAAATAATTACCACAGAGCTGAATAAAGAAAAAAGAATGAAAAGAATTGAGAACAGTCTCAGAGACTTCTGAGACAACACTAAATGCATCAACATTCGAATTATATGGGTCTCAGAAGAAGAAGAGAAAAAGAAAGGGACTGAGAAAATATTTGAACAGATTATAGTTGAAAACTTCCCTAATATGGGAAAGGGAATATTTAGTCAAATTCAGGAAGCGCAGAGAGTCCCATACAGGATAAATCCAAAGAGAAACATGACAAGACACATATTAATCAAACCATCAAAAATTAAATACAAAGAAAAAATATTAAAAGCAACAAGGGAAAAGCAACAAATAACATACATGGGAATCCCCATAAGGTTAAGAGCTGATCTTTCAACAGAAACTCTGCAAGCCATAAAGGAGTGGCGAGACATATTTAAAGTAATGAAAAGGAAAAACTTACAACCAAGACTACTCTACCCAGCAAAGATCTCATTAAGATTTGGTGGAAAAATTAAAAACTTTACAGAAAAGCAAAGGCTAAGAGAATTCAGCACTACCCTATCAGCTTTACAACAAATGCTAAAGGAACTTCTTTAGGCAAGAAACACAAAAGAAAGAAAAGACCTACAATAAGAGAAGGAAAAGACCTACAATAACAACCCCAAAATAATTAAGAAAATAGTAATAAGAACATACCTACAATAACTACCTTAAATGTAAATGTATTAAATGCTTCAACCAAAAGACACAGACTGCCTAAATGAAAACAAAAACAAGACTTGTATATATGTTGTCTACAGGAGATGCAATTCAGACCTAGGGACACATACAGATGGAAAGTGAGGGGATGGAAAAAGATATTCCATGCAAATGGAAATCAAAAGAAACCTGGAATAGGAATTCTCATATCAGACAAAATAGACTTTAAAATAGTCTATTACAAGAGACAAGGAAGGACACTACATAATGATCAAGGGATCAATCCAAGAAGATGATATAAGAATTGTAAATATGTATGCACCCAACATAGGAGCACTTCAATACATAAGGAAAATACTAACAGCTATAAAAGGGGAAATTGACAGTAACACAATCATAATAGGGGACTTAACACCCCACTTTCACCAACAGAGAGATAACCCCAAATGAGAATAAATAAGGAAACACAAGCTTTAATTGGTACATTAAACAAGATGGACTTAATTGATATTTATAGGATACTCCAACCAAAAACAGAATATACTCTCTTCTTAAGTGTTCATGGAATATTCTCCAGGAATGATTATATCTTGGGTCACAAGTCAGGCCTTGGTAAATTTAAGAAAATTGGAATTGTATCAAGTATATTTTCTGACCATAGTGCTATGAGACTAGATATCAATTACAGGAAAAAAATCTGTAAACTATATAAACACATGGAGGCTAAACAATACAGTAATAAATAACTGAGAGATCACTGAAGAAATGAAAGAGGAAATAAGAAAATACCTAGAAATAAATGACAATGAAAACACAATGACCCAAAACCTATGGGAACAGTTCTAAAAGGGAAGTTTATACCAATACAGTCCTACTAAAGAAACGAGAATCATCTCAAATAAACAACCTAACTTCCAACTAAAGCAATTAGAGAAAGAAGAACAAAAGTCCCCAAAGTTAGTAGAAGGAAAGAAATCATAAAGACCAGATCAGAAATAAATGAAAGATAAATGAAGGAAACAATAGCAAAAATCAATAAAACTAAAAGATGGTTCTTTGGGAAGATAAACAAAATTGATAAACAATTCACCAGACTCATCAAGAAAAAAAGGAAGAAGACTCATATCAACAGAATTAGGAATGAAAAAGGAGAAGTCAAAGCTGACACTGCAAAAATACAAAGGATCATGAGAGATTACTACAAGCAACTGTATGCCAATAAAAAGGACAACCTGGAAGAAATGGACAAATTCTTACAAAAGAACAATCTTCCGAGACTGAACCAGGAAGAAATAGAAAATATGAACAGACCAATCACAAGCACTGAAATTGAAACTCTGATTAAAAATCTTCCACCAAATAAAAGCCCAGGACCAGATGGCTTCAGAGGCAAATTCTATGAAACATTTAGAGAAGAGCTAACATATATGCTTCTCAAACTCTTCCAAAATATAGCAGAAGGAGGAACACTCCCAACTCATTCAATAAGGCCACTATCACCTGATACCAAAACTAAACAAAGATGTCACAAAAAAAGAAAACTGCAGGCCAATATCACTGATGAATATAGATGTAAATATCCTCAACAAATTACTAGCAAAGAGAACCCAACAGCACATTAAAGGATCATACACCATTATCGAGTGGGTTTTATCCCAGGAAGGCAAGGATTCTTCAATATACGCAAATCAATTAATGTGATACACCATATTAACAAATTGAAGGAGAAAAACCATATAATCATCTCAATAGATGCAGAAAAAGCTTTCAACAAAATTCAACACCCATTTATGATAAAAACTCTCAAGAAATTAGGCATAGAGGGAACTTTCCTCAACATAATGAAGGCCATATATGACAAACCCACAGCCAACATTGTTCTCAATGGTGAAAAATTGAAACCATTTCCTCTAAAATCAGAAATAATACAAGGTTGCCCACTATCACCACTATTATTCAATGTAGTTTTGAAACTTTTAGTCACAGCAATCAGAGAAGAAAAAGAAATAAAAGGTATCCAAATTGGAAAAGAATAAATAAAGCTGTCACTGTTTGCAGATGACATGATACTAAACAGAGAATCCTAAAAATGCTACCAGAAAACTGCTAGAGCTAATCAATGAATTGGGTAAAGTAGCAGGATACAAAATTAATGCACAGAAATCTCTTACATTCCCATACATTAATGATGAAAAAATCTGAAAGAGAAATTAAGAAAACACTCTCATTTACTATTGCAACAAAAAGAATACAATACCTAGAATAAACCTACCTAAGGAGACAAAAGACTTGTATGCAGAAAACTATGACACTGATGAAAGAAATTAAAAATGATACAAACAGATGGAGGAATATACCATGTTCTTGGATTGGAAGAATCAACATTGTGAAAAAGACTATACTACTCAAAGCAATCTACAGATTCAAGGCAATCTCTATCAGATTACCAATGGCATTTTTCACAGAACTAGAACAAAAATTTTGCAATTTGTATTGAAACACAAAAGACCCCGAATAGCTAAAGCAATCTTGAGAAAGATAAATGGAGCTGGAGGAATCAGTCTCCCTGACTTCAAACTATATTACAAAGCTACAGTAATCAAGACAGTATGGTACTGGCACAAAAACAGAAATATAGATCAGTGGAACAGGGTAGAAAGGCCAGACATTAATCCTCACACATATGGTCACCTTATCTTTGGTAAAGGAGGCAGGAATATACAGTGGAGAAAAGACAGCCTCTTCAGTAAATGATGCTGGGAAAACTGGACAGCTACTTGTAAAAGAATGAAATTAGAACACTCCCTAACACCATACACAAAAATAAGCTCAAAATGGATTAAAGACATAAATGTAAGGCCAGACATTATAAAACGCTTAGAAGAAAACATAAGCAGAACACTCTATGACATAAATCATAGTAAGATCCTTTCTGACCCACCTCCTAGAGAAATAGAAGAAAAACAAAAATAAACAAATGAGACCTAATGAAACTTTAAAGCTTTTGCATAGCAAAGGAAACCATAAACAAATTGAAAAGTCAACCATCAGAATGGGAAAAAATATTTGCAAATGAAGCAATTGACAAAGGATTAACCTCCAAATTATACAAGCAGCTCATGCAGCTCAATATCAAAAAAAAAAAACAACAACCCAATCCAAAAATGGGCAGAAGACAGAAATAGCCATTTCTCCAAAGAAGATATGCAGATTGCTAACAAACACACGAAAGGATGCTCAACATCAATAATCATTAGAGAAATGCAAATCAAAACTACAATGAGGTATCACCTCATGCCAGTCAGAATGGCCATCATCAAAAAATCTACAAACAATAAATGCTGAAGAGGGTGTGGAGAAAAGGGAACCCTCCTGCACTGTTGGTGAGAATGTAAATTGATCCAGCTACTGTGGAGAACAGTATGGAGGTTCCTTTAAAAACTACAAATAGAACTACCATACGACCCAGCAATCCCACTAATGAGCATAAACATTGAGAAAAACCATAATTCGGAAAGAGCCATGTGCCACATTGCTCATTGCATCTCTATTTACAATGGCCAAGACATGGTAGCAACCTAAGTGTCCATCAACATATGAATGGATAAAGAAGGTGTGGCACATATGTACAATGGAATATTACTCAGCCATAAAAAGAAACGAAATTGAGTTATTTGTAGTGAGGTGGATGGACCTAGAGACTGTCATACAGAGTGAAGTAAGTCAGAAAGAGAAAAACAAATACTGTATGCTAATATATATATATGGAATATAAAAAAAAAGTGGCCTTTAAGAACCTAGGGCCAGGACTGGAATAAAGACATAGACATAGAGAATTGACTTGAGGACATGGGGAGGGGGAAGTGTAAGCTGGGACAGTGTGAGAATGGCATGGACATATATTCACTACCAAATGTAAAATAGATAGCTAGTGGGAAGCAGCCACATAGCACAGGGATATCAGCTCAGTGCTTTGTGTCCACCTAGAGGGGTGGGATAGGGAGGTTGGGAGGGAGATGCAAGAGGGAGGAAATATGGGAATATATGTATATGTGTAGCTGATTCACTTTGTTTTACAGTAGAAACTAGCACACAATTGTAAAGCAATTATACTCCAATAACAATGTTAAAAATAAAATAAAATAAAATGCTATTCCTTTCTATACTGCATTTCCTTTTCATAATACACACCTCACTGGTACCCCTTGTTCAGTATTTGTATTCTCCACAATCATAATTCCATAGAGTAGAACCTATCTCCACCATATTACCCATACATATAGAACCCATTCAGGCGTATGGTTGATGCTTAGTAATTATTTGCTTGAATCATTGATGACAATATAACTATATCAATAAAAGAAGAGAGCTCCATTTACATATGCAAAGGTATCCATTGATGCATCCCTGAATCTTTAAATGAGACTGCAATAAAAAATAATATGTGTGAAAATACTTCAGACCATACAAGTCTCAGCATTGCAACTCCAGGTTTTGTCTCTAGTATGTTAGTTCTTATGAATTCTGAAACTTGATGAAATCTTTCCTTCTCATCTACGTCTTTGTTTACCCTTTTCTCTTCATTTTCTTGGGGGTCAATCCCTGCAGAATCTTTGTGATGAGCTTCCAGGAGGACAAAGACCATCAGATTTCACAATCTTAATGTAACCATCCCTTTATATATCAACTAATAGGTACTTGGTCAACATTTGTTTTAACTGATTTCAGCCTTTCTCATGACAGGCAGTGAATTGTTCTAAGGTGAGAATCATAGTGTTCAAATTCTAACTGCATTTACCTTTCTTTTTCTTCTTTTATTTTCCAGTTGTACTTCTCAACAATGGATGAAGAAAGCTGGCTTGAAGTCATTCTTGCAGAAGAATACAGTGGTGAATGGTAAGGGGTTGCAATAACTTCAAGGGTTTCATTTTGGCAAATGTAAATGTCAACAGGGAACTGTCATGCAAATAAGGAAAGGAGATGCGGTGTGTACACACACCTATCACAGTACTACGTGCATTACTGGAAATTAATTAATTAATTTATATTTGGCTATGTTGGGTCTTCGTTGCTGTGCATGGGCTTTCTCAATTTGTGGTTAGTGGGGGCTACTCTTCATTGAGGTGTGTGGGTTTCTCATTTCGGTGGGTTCTCTTGTTGCAGAGCATGGGCTCTAGGCATACAGGCTTCAGTAGTTGTGGTGTGCAGGCTTAGTTGCCTGGTGGCATGTTCGATCTTCCTGGACCAGGGATTGAACCCGTGTCCCCTTCATTGGCAGGCAGATTCTTAACCACTGTGCCACCAGGGAAGTCCCAGGAAATTAATTTGAATGTTTTGCATTTCTAAAGTATTATCTACCCTATGCAAATTAAGTAAGACCATCCTACTAAGTCATTTCATGGCCAGCAAGCAATAAGCAGAAACTTTGGGTATCTCAGCTATGTTAATGACAAAACATCTTTGCTCTTAGATTCTTTATCTAAATATTGCAAAGTCTACTTTTGTCTTCCTCCAAAGTCCATTTGTAATCAAAGTCCGTTTGTTTCTTAGATCTGACAATGTTTATACCTTTTCAAGCTAACTTGGTATGACTTACATACAGTGCAGTTACTTTCCCTAACATTTGCAATCTTGGTGAATACATTCACCAAGCACAGCTCACAGCCTTGACATTGGCATACCAGCCTGGTGATGCTCCAAGGAATGATCAGAAACATCTGTCTCCTTGGTGCATATGTCTTCATTCTTCCACACTGTACTGCAATGACTTCTTCCCCAGGAAACCTTCCCTAATACCTTTAATGAGATGAGCTCTTTCTTGTTTTTTTTTTTTTTTAATTTTGTAGAGTCATTTATTTACATCTCCCTTACAATCCTTACCCAGTTCTATTATTTGTACACAAATTACTCTAATGATTAATAGTAAAGTCTTTAGGGGCAGGAATCATGTTCTATTATTCTGAATTCTGAATGCTAACATGTTACTTGATGTAGATTCACATTCCATAAATATTTTACATGAATGAGTGAATGACTTACAAAAAAATGCAATGTTGGATTTATTGTGTACTATACTATATATTTATTTTTGACTCCTGACTTTAAAAAAAATGTTAGTTTGATCTAACTATTATAATGGATTTATTTCCAGTCATATTTAATTCTTTTATATAGTGTTATTTAATTTGATTCTATGTCTCCTTATAACTCTCTTGTGTGGCCTATTGTATTTTCCTTTTTGTTCTTATGATTTTATTTTCAACATGTAAATGGGAAAAAAAAAGTATTATGACGTGGATAAAATCTTACTAAATTAAAAGCTAACTCATCCCTCTTGGATGACCCACCCATGTGACCTAAAGAGCAAGTAAAATGGAAAGGGGCACCACTTTCTTTTTCCCCAATATGCCTAACTGGTATTGAGATGTTTTGAATTATTTATGATGTTTACTGAAAAGGAAAAAAAGACAGAGGATTTCAGTTCTTATAATGAGTAGAACAAAGTGCAAAGATCAAATAAAGTCAAAGAAAAAATCCAATAAATAATAAAAGACTCATGTAAATTAGCATTTGTTTTTGGAATGCCTTGCACTGTAAAGTCATAGATCATGTTTATAGAAGCTTTAGAAATGAATAAAAATTCTCTCATTTCCTGTGCATTGCTTCACTTTTCTTTATTATAGATACATGGGCTAGTCAATGTTGCAAAGTGTCTAGAAGCTCACTTTCTCCAAGGTGGGCTTTGGGATATAGATCCAGAAATTAGACCCTACTCACATAAGCAACATGATTAAGTGTTTAGGCAAAATACCAAAGGTCACTTTTACCCAAATGTGAGGTGTGCCTTGAACAAATAGCAGAAAACACAATTATAAACCATGTTTGGGACAAAAGTTGTGAGAAAGGAAGCTATTGTGCCAGATATCTAGAAAAAAAAAAAAGAAAATCTGGCAAAAATGGTTACCCTTTCCTATTGTCCAATGTTATGGTAGGAAATAATATGGCTTCTAGTGCCAACCTGCCTTGCAGAATGTGCCAACACATCCAGAAAATAGCCAGCCATTGCATGAACACCAAGGAGCAAGAAATGCCTTACCTCTATGCAGTAGATTACATTGTCTTACCCATTTATTTAAAAAGAGACTTCTTTATGCAGAAGTAAAACAACAATATGTGGTAGAAATACTACACAATCTGAAACCACAAAGATATGAATGAAGGTTTGGCTTGGCAATTTCCTATCTGTCCAATCTCAGGCATAGCATTTACACGCTTTCCATTCCGTCTTTTCACATAATTTGAACCCTTCATTTATAATGCATTAAATCTCTTAACTTATAAAATACCATCTTTTCTTCCTACCTTAACAGAAGTCAATAATATATATGAGTTAAGTGATAATATATATGAAAGTATAAATTGCTTTTGATAAGTGATGATTATACATGAATATCATCACCTTTATAAATCTTCCAACCATTAAGCCTGTGACTAATATTTGGGCCTGTGGAAGAAAATTCTATTTCTCTAACACTTCAGTACCAACTGGATTTGAATTCTATTATTAGGTTTTTCAGGAAAATTAAAATAAATTAGGAGAAACTTAAGACAATAAAGAAGCACTAGAAGAAAACCAGCCACAGCATGTATACATGAAGAAAGAACACTATACATGATTGTTATCTCCCGTGTGAAGAAAACAGAAGAAAATTTTAGGGTAATCAGAGAAAGAAGACAAACACAGCAATATAGAAACAGTTGGATGAAAAGAATACATTTCATCTCTAGTTAGATTTATCTGGAGTGAATATGGTTTGATGTAATTGGCATCCTCTAAATGAATGGTAGTGGTATCTCCACAAAATATAAATGTTTAATCACCACCAGGAGGAAAGCGCAGATAGGATTTAGCTGATTCATAACCCTAATGTTTCTTTTTAAATCTACTGATGAAAAATATTGAAAGAAATATTTAGTGATGTAGTGCACATTGAGATGAATACATGCAATTTGGCCTGAAGCCAGCCCTTTGAACATAACGTCATTATTTCCAAACTTTAATCCACTGGGAGCTTCTAAGATATTTCTGGAGGAATTTCTTACCTTGAAAGATAATATCATTCTGGACTAAAAAAAAAAAAATTAGATTGCACATAAAGAAAACTTATAGGAGTTGGATCTTCTCTCCCAGCTGGGAAATGCATAGTGATTTTACTAACTGAGTATTATGGTTCCAAGGGTGAAACTCAAGACAAAATTTTGGATGTAGTTTTCTCTGCATATTATCAGTGTTCTGTATGTATCACAGCAACATTTCACTCCACACCTAAGTAGAAAAAAATCATTCTTCTCACAGGAACCCTCATCTTACTGATACAAGTTTTAGTAACTGTGACAATTATAGGTGGATAGATGACAATCAACTAGGTGGTTCACAAATTAAGATGAATGAAAAAATAGCCAAAAAGTCTCCCTTTCTCATACTACCTCTATGATTTACCAATATAAAAATCCAGATTTCTTTTCTCTTGACTTAAGGCATTGGCTATTCTGTTAAAACTCATCTACTATGAGAAGAACGAAACCCTTTTCAGACTGAATATATATATTGCACTTTCCAATTAAGCATCTCCCGTGGAGAACACAGAATGAGATGCCTGACATAGAGAATAACAATTGGTAGCTGACTGGTTCAGTAGATATTACAAGTGAGTCTGAATATACAGCATCTATCCCAGCTCAATCATTTATTAGCCTGTGACTCTGAGAACCTTAAGTAATTTCTGTGAATCTCAGAAATGAGAATGCTTATTCCTATGTTGCTCATTGGACAATTATCAGGAGAAAAAAACATTGCATAAAGAAGCAATATATCAACTGTAAAAGCCTACCCAAATGCCGGTCATTGCTTTTATGATTACTATGGAATTCTTGACCAGGGAGCAGGACAGAGCTGTAGAGTGTGACTTCCTTCAGAGAATGCTTCTATATAACAATTATCTTGTTGTCATGGTCATCTGTGGGAGCCTTGAGGGTGGGAAGCATATCCCATTCCTCTCACTTCTTCCACTGCTGTTGCAGAGCTCTCATCATAAAGTGTGTTCTATGTAAGAAGCTATTTAGAACATTTCTGGGTAAAAGTAACAAGAAGCTTCTAAAGGGCATGCTTCTTTTCTAGCTTGAAAAGTCTATAAAAATGAGACCACAGTAGAATTAGATTATCCTACCCCTAGAGCCAGATTTTGTCCTCATGCAGGACACTTAGGGAAGTATAAAAAACTTAATTCACCCTCTTAAACCATAAGAATTTAACTTGGATACATGTGAGTTTAAAATAAATATATTTAATTCTATTTAGTTTTTTAACAACTTTATTGAGGTATAATAGGTATACAAAGGACTGCACATATTTAATGTGCACAATTTTATGAATTTGGACATATACAAGCACCTATGATACTATCAGTTCAATTCAGGAAATATATATATATATATCTTTGGAGATATATATATATATATATATGTCTCCCAAACCTCCCAAAGTTTCCTTGTATACCTTTGTTTTTGTTTTGTGTAGTAAGTACACTTAATATGAGATCTATCCTATTCAATTCTGAAGTGCAAAATACTATATTTTTAACTCTAGGCAATATGTTGTACAGAAAATTGCTAGAACTTCTTTATCTAGCAAAGATGAAACTTTGCATCCATTAAACAACTCTCCATTTTCCCCATCTCCTAGCCCTAAGCAACAACTATTGTATTCTCTTCTTCTATGAGTTTAACTATTTTAGATACCTCGTATAAGTGGAATCATGCAGTATTTGTCCTTCTGTGACTGGCTTATTTCACTTAGCATAATGTCCTCAAGGTTCATCTCTGTTGTTACAAACAGCAGGATTTCCTTCTTTCTCATGATTGAAAAATATTCCATTGTATCTATATATCACATTATCTTTATCCATTCATCCGTCAATGGACACGAGTTGTTTCTATATGTTGGTTATTGTAAATAATGCTGCAATGAATGTGGCAGTGCACATAATGCTTCATTATCCTGACCTCAATTCTTTTGGATATATACTCAGAAGTGGTATTGCTGATCATATGGTAGTTTTATTTTTATTTTCTTAAGGTACCTCCATACTGTTTCCCATAGTTGCTGCACCAAATTACATTCCCATCAACAGAATACAAGGATTTCAGTTTCTCCACAATCTAGGCAACATGTGTGTGTTATCTTTTATTATTTTAATAATAGTCATCCTAACAGATTTGAGGTGGTATCTCATTATGGTTTTGATTTGTATTTTCCTGATAATTAATGATGTTAAACATCTTTTTATATACCTATTAGCCATTAGTATATCTTCTTTGGAAAAATAGCTGCTCAAGTCCTTTGTCCATTTTTAATTGTTATTTTTATTGTGTTTTGTTTTATTTTGTTGCCATTAAGCTGTAAGAGTTCCTTATAAATTTTGGAAATCAACCCTTTATCTGGTGTATAGTTTGCAAATGCTTTCTCCCATTCTTTTGGTTGCCTTTTAATTCTGATGGTTTCCTTTGTTGTGCAGAAGTTTTTAATTTGATATAATCCCACTTGCCTAATTTTGCTCTTGTTGCTTGTGTTTTGGTCATATACAAGGAATCATTGCCAAGACCAATGTTAAGGAGGTTTTACTCTAATGTTTTCTTTTAAGAACTTTACAGTTTCAGGTCTAACCTTTATGTCTTTATCCATTTAGAGTTTATTTTTGTGTATGGTAAGGTAGAGCTCCAATTTCATTCTT
Source organism: Lagenorhynchus albirostris (assembly GCF_949774975.1). Classification (NCBI taxonomy): domain Eukaryota; kingdom Metazoa; phylum Chordata; class Mammalia; order Artiodactyla; family Delphinidae; genus Lagenorhynchus; species Lagenorhynchus albirostris. The sequence goes on along the minus strand of NC_083098.1, from coordinate 108,887,553 downwards.
TTGCAAGTGGATATCCAATTCTCCCACACTATTTGTTAAAAAGACTATCTTTTCCCCACTGTGCATTCTAGGGACACTTGTAAAAGTTCAGCTTATTGTAATGTTATATATGTGGGTTTAATTCTGGGTTCTCTATACTTTTCCATTGGTCTACAGTTTGGAACTTGCGATACCTCCAGCTTTACTCTTCTTTCTCAGGATTGCTTTGGCTATTCTGAGTCTTTTGTGTTTCCATATGAATTTTAGAATTGTTTTTTCTATTTTCTTAAAAAAATTCCTTTAATGGGGTTAGAATTGAGTCTTTAGATCTCTTTTGGTAGTATGAAAATTCCAACAGTATTGTCAACTAATACATGAACACAGGATTTCTTTCCATTTATTTGTGTATTCTTTCATTTCCTTCATGAATGTTTTATAGCTTTTGTTGTACCTGCTTGGTACCTGTTGTACCTGTTGTACCTGCTTGGTTACATTTATCGCTAAGTATTTTAGTCTTTATTATGCTATTGTAAGTGGAATTGTTTCCTTAAACTCCATGTAGGTTTAATCTTCATAGATGAGAAGTGAAATCAATGCAACACTAAACAAGAGATTAAAAATAAAAATTTAATCTAACATGGTAACATAACAAAATAAAAGTATAAAACAGGGGCTTCCCTGGTGGCACAGTGGTTGAGAGTTCACCGGCCGACACAGGGGACACAGGTTCGTGCCCCGGTCTGGGAAGATCCCACATGCCACGGAGCGGCTGGGCCCGTGAGCCATGGCCACTGAGCCTGCGCGTCTGGAGCCTGTGCTCTGCAATGGGAGAGGCCACGACAGTGAGAGGCCCGCGTATGGCAAAAAAAAAAAAGTATAAAAGCAGGGTAAGCATTCAAAGTAAATTAGTGAACACGTGTTGGGATGGACTAGGGAAATAAATATAAGAGCCACTTATTGAGCCCCTGCTCTATGGCAGACACTACATCTAAATTGTCTTTATAATAATAAAATTATAAATTAGGTATACCTCTTCCCAAATTGCAGGTTTTGAAGGTGAAACCCAAAGATGTTGAATGAATTGCCCAAATTCATATATATTAAAATTCAGGATTTTAAACTCCCATCTGGCCTATGCCAAATTTCTTAGTTTTACATTATTGTAGGACGAATGGGTCACATTCATTTGGATTCAAACTATTTTCCAATCTATGTTCATATACTTTCTACAAAGAGTTAGTACATTTTGATGCCTTATAACACAAACCCCAAAATCATCAGATTGCCTGATTTCCATCATAAATCTACCACTTAATACCTGCTAGGAATTAATACATACATACATCTCACACACACACACTCACAAACAGAGGAAAGCATTAGGTGGCTCAAACAGAGGAAGTTTTAACTAGATTGGAATGAAAATATCAGCTGAATTTCTGATTTGCATATTTCGAAAAAGTGAAAATTGAACACTTTTTTAATTTAATTTTATTTATTTTTTTATACAGCATGTTCTTATTAGTCATCAATTTTATACACATCAGTGTATACATGTCAATCCCAATCAGCCATTTCAGCACACCACCACCACCACCCCACCACCACTTCCCCACTTGGTGTCCATACGTTTGTTTCAATTTCTGCCCTGCAAACTGGTTCATCTGTACCATTTTTCTAGGTTCCACATATATGCGTTAATATACAATATTTGTTTTTCTCTTTCTGACTTATTTCACTCTGTATTACAGTCTCTAGATCCATCCACATCTCAACAAATGACCCAATTCCGTTCATTTTTATGGCTGAGTAATATTCCATTGTATATATGTACCACATCTTCTTTATCCATTCGTCTGTTGATGGGCATTTAGGTTGCTTCCATGACCTGCCTATTGTAAATAGTGCTGCAATGAACATTGGGGTGCATGTGTCTTTTCGGACTAGGGTTTTCTCTGGGTATATGCCCAGTAGTGGGATTGCTGGGTCATATGGTAATTCTATTTTTAGATCTTTAAGGAACATCCATACTGTTTTCCACAGTGGCTGTATCAATTTACATTCCACCAACAATACAAGAGGGTTGGGGGGACCTTGAAGATGGCGGAAGAATAAGACGCGGAGATCACCTTCCTCCCCACAGATACACCAGAAATACATCTACACGTGGAAAAACTCCTACAGAACACCTACTGGACGCTGGCAGAAGACCTCAGACCTCCCAAAAGGCAAGAAACTCCCCACTTACCTGGGTAGGGCAAAAGAAAAAAAGAAAAAACAGAGACAAAAGAATAGGGTCGGCACCTGCACCAGTGGGAGGGAGCTGTGAAGGAGGAAAAGTTTCCACACACTAGGAAGCCCCTTCACGGGCGGAGACTGCGGGAGGCGGAGGGGGGAGCTTCGGAGCCGCAGAGGAGTGCACAGCAACGGGTGCGGAGGACAAAGAGGGGAGATTCCCGCACAGAGGATCGGTGCCGACTGGCACTCACCAGCCCGAGAGGCTAGTCTGCTCACCCGCCGGGGCGGGCGGGGCTGCGAGCTGAGGCTCGGTTTCGGTTTCAGACGGAGAGCAGGGAGAGGACTGGGGTTGGCGGCTTGAACATAGCCTGAAGGGGTTAATGCACCACGGCTAGCCGGGAGGGAGTCCAGGGGAAAGTCTGCACCTGCCGAAGAGGCAAGAGACTTTTTCTTCTCTGTTTCCTGGTGCTTGAGGAGAGGGGTTTAAGAGCGCTGCTTAAAGGAACTCCAGAGATGGGCGCAAGCCGCGGCTAAAAGCGCGGACTCCAGAGACGGGCGCGAGCCACGGCTAAAAGCACGGACCCCAGAGACGGGTGTGAGCCGCAGCTAAAAGCACGGACCCCAGGGACGGGCGGGAGATGCTAAGGCTGCTGCTGCCGCCACCAAGGGACCTGTGCGCGAGCACAGGTCACTCTCCACACCCCTCTTCCGCAGAGCCTGTGCAGCCCGCCACTGCCAGGTGCCCGGGATCCAGGGACAACTTTCCCGGGAGAACGCACAGCGGGCCTCAGGCTGGTGCAACGTTACGCCGGCCTCTGCCGCCGCAGGCCCGCCCCGCACGCAGTGCCCCTCCCTCCCCCCTGGCCTGAGTGCGCCAGAGCCCCCGAATCAGCGGCTCCTTTAACCCCGTCCTGTCTGAGCAAAAAACGGACGCCCTCCAGTGACCTACACGCAGAGGCAGGGCCAAATCCAAAGCTGAGCCCCTGTGAGCTGTGAGAACAAAGAAGAGAAAGGGAAATCTCTCCCAGCAACCTCAGAAGCAGCGGATTAAAGCTCCACAATCAACTTGATGTACCCTGCATCTGTGGAATACATGAACAGGCAACGAATCATCCCAAATTGAGGAGGTGGACTTTGAGAGCAAGATTTATGATTTTTTCCCCTTTTCCTCTTTTTGTGAATGTGTATGTGTATGCTTCTGTGTGAGATCTTGTCTGTATAGTCTTGCTTCCACCATTTGCCCTAGGGTTCTATCCGTCCATGGTTTTTTAAAATTTTTTTCTTAATAATTAATTTTAATAACTTTATTATACTTTTCTTTCTTTCTTTCTTTCTTTCTTTCTTTCTTTCTCTTTCTTTCTTTCTTTCTTTCTTTCTTTCTTTCTTTCTTTCTTTCTTTCTTTCTTTCTTTCTTTCTTTCTTTCTTTCTTTCTTTCTTTCTTTCTTTCTTTCTTTCTTTCTTTCTTTCTTTCTTTCTTTCTTTCTTTCTTTCCTTCCCTCCTTTAGACAACAAATCATCCCAAATTGAGGAGGTGGTCTCTGAGAGCAAGATTGATGATTTTTTCCCCTTTACCTCTTTTTGTGAGGGTGTATGTGTATGCTTCTGTGTAAGATTTTTGTCTGTATAGCTTTGCTTCCAACATTTGTCCTAAGGTTCTATCCGTCCCTTTTTTTTTTTCTAAATAAGTATTTTTTTAATTCAATAACTTTATTATACTTTATTTTATTTTACTGTATCTTCTTTCTTTCTGTCTTTTTTCCTTCTTTCCCTCCTTCCTTCCTTCATCCCTCCCTCCCTCCTTTCTTTCCTTCTTACCTTCTTTCCTTCTTTGCTTCTTTCTTTCTTTTTTCTTTCTTTCCTTCCTTCTTTCTTTCTTTCTTTTTCTTTCTTTCTTTCTTTCTTTCTTTCTTTCTTTCTTTCTTTCTTTCTTTCTTTCTTTCTTTCTTTCTTTCTTTCTTTCTTTCTTTCTTCCCTCCTTTCCTTCTTTCTTTCTTCATACTTCTACTAATTATCTCTACTTTTTCTCCCTTTTATTCTGAGTCGTGTGGATGAAAGACTCTTCGTGTTCCAGCCAGGAGTCAGGGCTCTGCCTCTGAGGTAGGAGAGCCAACTTCAGGACACTGGTCAACAATAGACCTCCCAGCTCCACATAATATCAAACAGCGAAAATCTCCCAGAGACCTCCATCTTAACACCAGCACCCAGCTTCACTCAACGACCAGCAAGCTACAGTGCTGGACAACCTATGCCAAACAACTAGCAAAACAAGAACACAACCCCAGCCATTAGCAGAGAGGCTTCCTAAAATCATAATAAGGCCACAGACACCCCAAAACACACCACCAGACGTGAACCTGCCCTCTAGAGAGACAAGATCCAGCCTCATCCGCCACAACACAGGCAGTAGTCCGCTCCACCAGGAAGCCTACACAACCCACGGAACCAACCTTAGCCACTGGAGACAGACATCAAAAACAGCAGGAACTACGAACCTGCAGCCTGCAAAAAGGAGACCCCAAACACAGTAAGATAAGCAAAATGAGAAGACAGAAAAACACACAGCAGATGAAAGAGCAAGATAAAAACCCACCAGACCTAACAAATGAAGAGGAAATAGGCAGTCTACCTGAAAAACAATTCAGAATAATGATAGTAAGGATGATCCAAAATCTTGGAAATAGAATTGACAAAATGCAAGAAACAGTTAACAAGGACCTAGAAGAAATAAAGATGAAATAAGCAACAATGAACAACACAATAAATGAAATTAAAAGTACTCTAGATGGGATCAATAGCAGAATAACTGAGGCAAAAGAAAGGATAAGTGACCTGAAAGATAAAATAGTGGAAATAACTACTGCAGAGCAGAATAAAGAAAAAAGAATGAAAAGAACTGAGGACAGTCTCAGAGACCTCTGGGACAACATTAAATGCACCAACATTCGAATTATAGGGGTTCCAGAAGAAGAGAAAAAGAGAGGGACTGAGAAAATATTTGAAGAGATTATAGTTGAAAACTTCCATAATATGGGAAAGGAAATAGTTAATCAAGTCCAGGAAGCACAGAGAGTCCCATACAGGATAAATCCAAGGAGAAATACACCAAGACACATAGTAATCAAACTGTCAAAAATTAAACACAAAGAAAGCATATTAAAAGCAGCAAGGGAAAAACAACAAATAACACATAAAGGAATCCCCATAAGGTTAACAGCTGATCTCTCAGCAGAAACCCTACAAGCCAGAAGGGAGTGGCAGGACATACTGAAAGTGATGAAGGAGAAAAACCTGAAACCAAGACTACTCAACCAAGCAAGGATCTCATTCAGATTTGATGGAGAAATTAAAACCTTTACAGACAAGCAAAAGCTGAGAGAGTTCAGCACCACCAAACCAGCTTTACAACAAATGCTAAAGGAATTTCTCTAGACAAGAAACACAAGGGAAGGTAAAGACCTATAATAACGAACCCAAAACAATTTAGAAAATGGGAATAGGAACATAAATATCGATAATTACCTTAAATGTAAATGGACTAAATGCTCCCACCAAAAGACACAGATTGGCTGAATGGATACAAAAATGAGACCCTTATATATGCTGTCTACAAGAGACCCACTTCAGACCTAGAGACACATACAGACTGAAAGTAAGGGGATGGAAAAAGATATTCCATGCAAATGGAAACCAAAGAAAGCTGGAGTAGCAATTCTCATATCAGACAAAATAGACTTTAAAATAAGGACTATTAGAAGAGACAAAGAAGGACACTACATAATGACCAAGGGATCGATCCAAGAAGAAGATATAACAATTGTAAATATTTATGCACCCAACATAGGTGCACCTCAATACATAAGGCAAATACTAACAGCCATAAAAGGGGAAATCGACAGTAACACATTCATAGTAGGGGACTTAAACACCCCACCTTCACCCATGTACAGATCATCCAAAATGAAAATCAATAAGGAAACACAAGCTTTAAATGATACATTAAACAAGATGGACTTAATTGATATTTATAGGACACTCCATCCAAAAACAACAGAATACACATTTTTCTCAAGTGCTCATGGAACATTTTCCAGGATAGATCATATCTTGGGTCACAAATCAAGCCTTGGTAAATTTAAGAAAACTGAAGTTGTATCAAGTATCTTTTCCGACCGCAACGCCATGAGACTAGATATCAATTACTGGAAAAGATCTGTAAAAAATACAAACACATGGAAGCTAAACAATACACTACTTAATAATGAAGTGATCATTGAAGAAATCAAAGAGGAAATCAAAAAATACCTAGAAACAAATGACAATGGAGACACAACGATCCAAAACCTATGGGATGCAGCAAAAGCAGTTCTAAGGGGGAAGTTTATAGCAATACAAGCCCACCTTAAGAAGCAGGAAACATCTCGAATAAACAACCTAACCTTGCACCTTAAGCAATTAGAGAAAGAAGAACAAAGAAACCCCAAAGCTAGCAGAAGGAAAGAAATCATAAAAATCAGATCAGAAATAAATGAAAAAGAAATGAAGGAAACAATAGCAAAGATCAATAAAACTAAAAGCTGGTTCTTTGAGAAGATAAACAAAATAGATAAACCACTAGCCAGACTCATCAAGAAAAAAAGGGAGAAGACTCAAATCAATAGAATTAGAAATGAAAAAGGAGAAGTAACAACTGACACTGCAGAAATAAAAAAAGATCATGAGAGATTACTACAAGCAACTCTATGCCAATAAAATGGACAATCTGGAAGAAATGGACAAATTCTTAGAAATGCACAACCTGCCAAGACTGAATCAGGAAGAAACAGAAAATATGAACAGACCAATCACAAGCACTGAAATTGAAACTGTGATTAAAAACCTTCCAACAAACAAAAGCCCAGGACCAGATGGCTTCACAGGCGAATTCTATCAAACATTTAGAGAAGAGCTAACACCTATCCTTCTCAAACTCTTCCAAAATATAGCAGAGGGAGGAACACTCCCAAATTCCTTCTACAAGGCCGCCATCACCTTGATACCAAAACCAGACAAGGATGTCACAAAGAAAGAAAACTACAGGCCAATATCACTGATGAACATAGATGCAAAAATCCTCAACAAAATACTAGCAAACAGAATCCAACAGCACATTAAAAGGATCATACACCATGATCAAGTGGGGTTTATTCCAGGAATGCAAGGATTCTTCAATATACGAAAATCTCTCAATGTGATAAACCATATTAATAAATTGAAGAAGAAAAATCATATGATCATCTCAATAGATGCAGAGAAAACTTTTGACAAAATTCAACACCAATTTATGATAAAAACCCTGCAGAAAGTAGGCATAGAGGGAACTTTCCTCAACATAATGAAGGCCATATATGACAAGCCCACAGCCAACATTGTCCTCAATGGTGAAAAACTGAAAGCATTTCCACTAAGATCAGGAAAAAGACAAGATTGCCCACTCTCACCACTGTTATTCAACATAGTTTTGGAAGTTTTAGCCACAGCATTCAGAGAAGAAAAGGAAATAAAAGAAATCCAAATTGGAAAAGAAGAAGTAAAGCTGTCACTGTTTGCAGATGACATGATACTATACATAGAGAATCCTAAAGATGCTACCAGAAAACTACTAGAGCTAATCAATGAACTTGGTAAAGTAGCAGGATACAAAATTAATGCACAGAAATCTCTGGCATTCTTACATACTAATGATGAAAAATCTGAAATTGAAATCAAGAAAACACTCCCATTTACCATTGCAACAAAAAGAATAAAATATCTAGGAATAAATCTACCTAAGGAGACAAAAGACCTGTATGCAGAAAATTATAAGACACTGATGAAAGAAATTAAAGGTGATACAAATAGATGGAAAGATATACCATGTTCTTGGATTGGAAGAATCAACATTGTGAAAATGACTATACTACCCAAAGCAATCTATAGATTCAATGCAATCCCTATCAAATTACCACTGGTATTTTTCACAGAACTAGAACAAAAAATCTCCCAATTTGTATGGAAACACAAAAGACCCCGAATAGCCAAAGCAATCTTGAGAACGAAAAAAGGAGCTGGAGGAATCAGGCTCCCTGACTTCAGACTATACTACAAAGCTAAAGTAATCAAGACAGTATGGTACTGGCACAAAAAGAGAAAGATACCTCAATGGAACAGGATAGAAAGCCCAGAGATAAACCCATGCACATATGGACACCTTATCTTTGATAAAGGTGGCAGGAATGTACAATGGAGAAAGGACAGCCTGTTCAATAAGTGGTGCTGGGAAAACTGGACAGATACATGTAAAAGTATGAGATTAGATCACTCCCTAACACCATACACAAAAGTAAGCTCAAAATGGATTAAAGACCTAAATGTAAGGCCAGAAACTATCAAACTCTTAGAGAAAAACATAGGCAGAACACTCTATGACATAAATCACAGCAAGATCCTTTCTGACCCACCTCCTAGAGTAATGGAAATAAAAACAAAAATAAACAAATGGGACCTAATGAAACTTCAAAGCTTTTGCACAGCAAAGGAAACCATAAGCAAGACCAAAAGACAACCCTCAGAATGGGAGAAAATATTTGCAAATGAAGCAACTGACAAAGGATTAATCTCCAAAATTTATAAGCAGCTCATGCAACTAAATAACAAGAAAACAAACAACCCAATCCAAAAATGGGCAGAAGACCTAAATAGACATTTCTCCAAAGAAGATTACAGACTGCCAACACACACATGAAAGAATACTCAACATCACTAATCATTAGAGAAATGCAAATCAAAACTACAATGAGATATCATGTCACACCAGTCAGAATGGCCATCATCAAAAAATCTAGAAATAATAAATGCTGGAGAGGGTGTGGAGACAAGGGAACACTCTTGCACTGCTGGTGGGAATGTGAATTGGTTCAGCCACTATGGAGAACAGTATGAAGGTTCCTTAAAAAACTACAAATAAAACTACCATATGACCCAGCAATCCCACTACTGGGCATATACCCTGAGAAAACCATAATTCAAAAAGAGTCATGTACCAAAATGTTCATTGCAGCTCTATTTACAATAGCCCAGAGATGGAAACAACCTAAGTGTCCATCATATGATGAATGGATAAAGAAGATGGGGCACATATATACAGTGGAATATTACTCAGCCACAAAAAGAAACGAAATTGAGCTATTTGTAATGAGGTGGATAGACCTAGAGTCTGTCATACAGAGTGAAGTAAGTCAGAAAGAAAAAGACAAATACCATATGGTAACACATATATATGGAATTTAAGAAGAAAAAAATGTCATGAAGAACCTAGGGGTAAGACAGGAGTAAAGACACAGACCGACTGGAGAACAGACTTGAGGATATGGGGAGGGGGAAGGATGAGCTGTGACAGGGCGAGAGAGAGACATGGACATATACACACTAACAAAAGTAAGGTAGATAGCTAGTGGGAAGCAGCCGCATGGCACAGGGATATCGGCTCGGTGTTTTGTGACCGCCTGGAGGGGTGGGATAGAGAGGGTGGGAGGGAGGGAGGGAGATGCAAGAGGGAAGAGATATGGGAACATATGTATATGTATAACTGATTCACTTTGTTATAAAGCAGAAACTAACACACCATTGTAAAGCAATTACACCCCAATAAAGATGTTAAAAAAAAAATACAAGAGGGTTCCCTTTTCTCCACACCGTCTCCAGCATTTGTTGTTTGTAGATTTTCTGATGATGCCTATTCTAACTGGTGTGAGGTGATAACTCATTGTAGTTTTGATTTGCATTTCTCTAATAATTAGTGATGTTGAGCAGCTTTTCATGTGCTTCTTGACCATCTCTATGTCTTCTTTGGAAAAATGTCTATTTAGGTCTTCTGCCCATTTTTGGATTGGGTTCTTTGTTTTCTTAATATTGAGCTGCATGAGCTTTTTATATATTTTGGAGATAAATCTTTGTCCGTTGATTTATTTGCAAATATTTTCTCCCATTCTGAGGGTTGTCTTTTCGTCTCGTTTATGGTTTCCTTTGCTGTACAAAGGCTTTTATGTTTCATTAGGGTCCCATTTTTTTATCTTTGTTTTTATTTCCATTACTCTAGGAGGTGGATCAAAGAAAACATCTTGCTGTGATTTAAGTCAAAGAGTGTTCTTCCTACGTTTTCCTCTAAGAGTTTTATAGTGTCAAGTCTTACATTTAGGTCTCTAATCCATTTTGAGTTTATTTTATTGTGTATAGTGTTAGGGAATGTTCTAATTTCACTCTTTTACATATAGCTGCCCAGTTTTCCCAGCACCACTTATTGAAGAGACTGGTTTTTCTTCATTGTATATCCTTGCTTCCTTTGTCATAGATTAGTTGACCATAGGTCCATGGGTTTATCCCTGGGTTTTTATCTTCTTCCATTGATCTCTGTTTCTGTTTTTGTGCCGGTACCATATTGTCTTGATTACTGTAGCTTTATAGTATAGTCTGAGGTCATGGAGTCTGATTCCTCCAGCTCCGTTTTTTTCCCTCAACACTGCTTTGGTTATTTGGGATCTTTTGTGCCTCTATACAAATTTTAAGACTTTTTGTTCTAGTTCCATAAAATATGCCATTGGTAATTTGATAGGGATTGCATTGAATCTGTAGATTGCTTTCAGTAGTATAGTCATTTTCACAATGTTGATTCTTCCCATCCAAGAACATGGTATATCTCTCCATCTGTTGGTATCATCTTTAATGTCTTTCATCAGTGTCTTATAGTTTTCTGCCTACAGGTCTTTTGTCTCCCTAGGTAAGTTTAATCTTAGGTATTTTATTCTTTATGTTGCAGTGGTAAATATGAGTGTTAATTTAATTTCTTAATTCTTAATTTCACTTTCAGATTTTTATCATTAGTGTATAGGAATGCAAGAGATTTCTGTGCATTAATTTTGTTCTGTGCATTAATCCTGCAACTTTACCAAATTCATTCAGCAGCTCTAGTAGTTTTCTGGTGGCATCTTTAGGATTCTCTATGTATAGTTTCATGTCATCTGCAAACACTGACAGTTTTACTTCTTCTTTTCCAGTTTGTATTCTTTTATTTCTTTTTCTTCTCTCATTGCCATGGCTAGGACTTCCAAAACTATGTTGAATAATAGTGGCGAGAGTGGACATCCTTGTTTGTTCCTGATCTTAGAGGAAATGTTTTCTGTTTTTCATCATTGAGAATGATGTTTGCTGTAGGTCTTTCGTGTATGGCCTTTATTATATTCAGGTAGGTTCCCTCTATGCCCACTTTCTGGAGAGTTTTTATCATAAATAGGTGTTGAATTTTGTCAAAAGCTTTTTGTGCATCTATTGAGTTGATCATATGGTTTTTATTCTTCAGTTTGCTAGTGTGGTATATCACATTCATTGATTTGCGTATATTGAAGAATCCTTGCATACCTGGGATAAATCCCACTGATTATGGTGTATGATCCTTTTAATGTGCTGTTGGATTCTGTTTGCTAGTAGTTTGTTGAGAACTTTTGCATCTATATTCATCAGTGATATTGGTCTGTAATTTTTTTTATTTTTGTACAATCTTTGTCTGGTTTTGGTATCAGGGTGATGGTGCATTCATGGAAAGAGTTTGGGAGTGTTCCTTCCTCCACAATTTTTTGGAAGAATTTGACTAGAATGGTTTTTAACTCTTCTCTAAATGTTTGATAGAATTCACCTGTGAAGCCATCTGGTGCTGGACTTTTGTTTGTTGGAAGACTTTTAATCACAGTTTCAAATTCATTACTTGTGATTGGTCTGTTCATATTTCCTATTTCTTCCTGGATCAGTCTTGGAAAGTTATACCTTTCTAAGAATTTCTCCATTTCTTCCAGGTTGTCCAATATATTGGCAAAGAGTTGCTTGTAGTAGTCTCTTAGAATGCTTTGTATTTCTGCAGTGTCTGTTGTAACTTCTCCATTTTCATTTCTAATTTCATTGATTTGAGTTCTCTCTTTCTTTTTCTTAATGAGTCTGGCTAACAGTTTATCAATTTTGTTTATCTTCTCAAAGAACCAGCTTTTAGTTTTATTGATTTTTGCTATTGGTTTCCTTGTTTCTATTTCATTTATTTCTGCTCTGATCTTTATGATTTGTTTCCTTCTGCTAACTTTGGGTTTTTCTTGGTCTTTTGTCTAGTTCCTTTAAGTGTGAGATTAGTTTGTTTATTTGAGATTTTTCTTGTTTCTTGAGTTAGGCTTGTATAGCTATAAACTTCCCTCTTAGAACTGCTTTTGGTGCATCCCATAAGTTTTGGATCATTGTGTTTTCATTGTCATTTGTCTCTAGATTTTTTTGATTTCTTCTTTGATTTCTTCAGTAACCTCTTGGTTATTTAGTAACGTTTTATTTAGCCTCCTTTTTTGTGTGTTGTTTATGATTTTTTCCCTGTGATTGATTTCTAATCTCATAGTGTGGTGGTCAGAAAATATGCTTGATATGATTTCAATTTTCTTTAATTTACTGAGGCTTGATTTGTGACCCAAGATGTGATGTATCCTGGAGAATGTTCCCTGCACACCTGCGAAGAAAGTGTAATCTGCTCTTTATGGATGGAATGTCCTATAAATATCAACTAAGTTTATCTGGCCTAATTGAGTCATTTCAAGCTTCTGTTTCTCTATTTATTTTCATTTTGGATGATCTGTCCATTGGTGTGAGTGAGGTGTTAAAGTCCTCCACTATTACTGTGTTACTGTCAATTTCTTTTTTTATAGCTGTTAGCAGTTGCCTTATGTATTAAGGTGCTCCTACTTTGGGTGCATATATATTTATAATTGTTATATCTTCTTCTTGGATTGATCCCTTGATCATTATGTAGTGTCCTTCCTTGTGCCTTGTAACATTCTTTATTTTAAAGTCTATTTTTTTTCTGATATGAGTATTGCTACTCCAGCTTTCTTTTGATTTTCCTTTGTATTGAATATCTTTTTCTATCCTCTCACTTTCAGTCTGAATGTGTCCCTAGGTCTGAAGTTGGTCTTTTGTAGACAGCATATATATAGGTCTTGTTTTTGTATCCATTCAGCAAGCCTCTGTCTTTTGGTTGGAACATTTAATCCATTCACGTTTAAGGTAATTATTGATATGTATGTTCCTATGACAATTTTCTTAATTGTTTTGGGTTTGTTTTTGTAGGTCCTTTTCTTCTATTGTGTTTCCCACTTAGAGAAGTTCCTTTAGCATTTGTTGTAGAGCTGGTTTGGTGGTTCTGAATTCCCTTAACTTTTGCTTGTCTGTAAAGCTTTTGATTTCTCCATCGTATCTAAATGAGATCCTTGCCATGTAGAGTAATCTTGGTTGTAGGTTCTTCCCTTTCATCACTTTAAGTATATCATGCCACTCCCTTCTGCCTTGTACAGTTTGTGCTGAGAAATCAGCTGTTAACCTTATGGGAGTTCCCTCGTATGTTATTTGTCGTTTTTTCCTTGCTGCTTTTAATAATTTTTCTTTGTCTTTAATTTTTGCAAACTTGATTCCTATGTGTCTTGGCGTGTTTCTCCTTTGGTTTATCCTATATGGCACTCTCTGCACTTCCTGGACGTGGGTGGCTATTTCCTTTCCCATGTTAGGGAAGTTTTTGGCTATAATCTCTTCAAATATTCTCTCAGTTCCTTTCTCTCTCTCTTCTCCTTCTGGGACCCCTATAACGCTAATATTGTTGCTTTTAATATTGTCCCAGAGGTCTCTTAGGCTGTCTTAATTTCTTTTCATTCTTTTTTCTTTATTCTGTTCCACAGCAGTGAATTCCACCATTCTGTTTTCCAGGTCACTTATCCATTCTGCCACAGTTATTCTGCTATTGATTCCTTCTATTGTAGTTTTCATTTCAGTTATTGTATTGTTCATCTGTGATTGTTTGTTCTTTAATTCTCCTAGGTCTTTGTTAAACATTTCTTGCATCTTCTCAATCTTTGTCTACATTCTTTTCTGAGGTCCTGGATCATCTTCACTATCATTATTCTGAATTTTTTTTTCTGGAAGTTTACCTATCTCCACTTCATTTAGTTGTTTTTCTGAGGTTTTATCTTGTCCCTTCATCTGGTACATAGCCCTCTGCCTTTCATCTTGTCTCCCTTTCTGTGAATGCGTTTTTTGTTCCACAGTGTGCAGGATTGTAGTTCTTCTTGCTTCTGCTGTCTGCCCTCTGGTCGAAAATTGAACTTTTGAAATTGAAGACATATGTAGCTCACCTGTGATTATACAGTACTACTACTACTATTAGACCTCATATCTATAGAATTTCTATTCCATGAGGCTTCATTTCCTATCTTATTTCTAAAAACCTATCTCTGAGAGATTGTCTCATCTCAACAAATATTTTAACAAAAAAGTAATTATGAATTACTGGAAAACAGAAAGATAACATTATGCAATTTATATAATTTATAGAAGATTTCTGATATAAACTGCAACAATGTGGTTAAAAAAAAAAAGTGCAGACTTTGAGGGTCAAAGACCTGAAACTGAGTTTCAGACTTTGCCAGAGATTTATGATACATATGGAGAAAATCAAATCTAGGCCTCCTCAACTCATCTCTATGAACGACTGTTACTTTAGTAATGTGGTAAAACCATCATTACTATCTATTTGTAAAAAGTTCCTATCACCCAAACAGAAAATTTGTATCCATTAAGCAGTGTCACCATTCCACTTCTCCAACTTATGGTAACCTCAAATATATTTTCCATCTGTATGAATTTGCCCATTCTAGACATTTCTTATAAATGCAATCATACAATATTTTTCCTTTTGTGTCCGACCTACTTCACTTAGTTTCAAGTTTGGGTTGTTTTCAAGGTTCATCTATATTGTGTATCAGAATGTCATGCTTTTTTTTATAGTTGAATAATATTCCATTGCACAAATATATAGAGCCACATTTAATCACCCTACTAAGGTATGCTGAATCATGTTAAGAGGTAATGATGGTTCTCATCTTCCAAGAAGGTTATAAAATTTAAATATGACAATGAAAGTAAAAATATTTTGTAAAGAACTATACACGTTTTAAATATTATTTTCTCTGAAGTTTTTTCTTAGCTAAACCTCATTTCTTTCATCATAATATGTAAAAAACACATCTGCCACTAATGAGAGGTTTAACCTGGAATCACAAGTTTTTAGGTAACTGTTTCTTCATCTTTAATAGTAAGGATCAGTATGGTATTTGTAGAGGGTGGTGTTGCCCCTGTTTTCAGGAAATATCCTAGTTTAAGTCCTGATTCTACTGCTAAAGAATTATTTCACTTAGGCCATTTACTTAGTCTCCCTGAGCCTCAGGTCCTGGCTGTGTAGGGAAGGGGTAGTTGCTCTCAAATACCATCAGCTCTAACATTGTGTAGATCCATCTAAAGAACAACTGGGGTGAGCTATAAGACATATTAATGACTAGAGTCAAACATTTATTTATTTATTTATTTTTTATGCAAGGAATACAAATTCATTCAGAAAGCTGGCGGACCACGAAGATGGCAGACTAGTATCTCCTGAAAAAATATCTTATTAGGGTTTGGATGCCAGTTTCTTTGATAGCACAGGGAGTGGGAGGGGATGAGGAAGTAAAGTAAACAGGCCATAAGGTTTGCAAATGTCCCCTGGAATGGCCAGCCTTGGGAAGGTGATGTGTTAATTTCTTCTTTCTTGCAACCATCCACAGGTGGACAGGGTCAGGATGTACAAAGGCACTTTGATTTAATATTCAGGCAAGGGGGCAGGGTTCCCTGAGGTAGGCCATTCTGTATGATTATAATAACAAAAGCAATGAAAAGCAAAGGTGAAAGCCGAAGAAACAAATAAAACTTGGAGTCCGATTTGGCTCTTCCCTGTCAATGTCCATTCCACAATCTTGTGGAAAAAGGTGTGACAATATTCTAACTGCCCCATCAGATGGATCTTTCCAGGAGTGTCCGCTATCGGTGTCAGTGTTCCAAGTGTTGAGATTTGTCTTTTGTTCTGCTTTGGAAGTGTCTACTTTACACCTGTAGATTTAAAAATATTCACAATCTAAAAGTTGAGAGTTATCAGGAATTTTGAGAGCTTCAAGCCCAAGAGGCCACATCATAAGTTAAGGAATTTAGCGTTTTTCTATGTATGGTAAGATGCAAGAGTCTGGGCTCACCAAAATCATTTTTTTTGATATGTACCATAGCTATCTGGGGCCTGTATCCTGTATTTGCATATCCTGAGCTTCCTCAGGGCTCAGCAGCTCATGTTGGAGGGCTGCCATCGCTGATGATTGATTCTCTCCTCTTGGTCAGAAATTTGCCCAATATTTGGGAGACATTTCATTATCAAACTTTGCCCCACAGTCCTGGGAGGCTTATCCCAGGTCAGGCAAAAATTCTCGATATGCCACTGCAGGTGCTAATTTTCAGATTAGGCCTACTGATAATTAAAGATGCTCTAGATCCTCTGTCTAACTATGATCCAGTCGAGATTTTCCCTTGTTGTTTCTTCCCATACCTAGAATCACATTATTATAATTTTTCTACGTTATAAAAGTGATCTATTTCCTTAAGATGTTTAGCCATAGAAATTTTGTTGGAGGCCTAGTTACACACTGGGTACTGCAAGAGACAGCAATCTTATAAAATAGACAGGATATAAGTAATACAGCTGGTAACACTGACAAAGACATAGTGCAGCAGGGAGACACAAAGCATAAACGATTTTTTAAAACATTTTTTGAGATGAGGCTTAATCTTTCAGAGATAGATTTTTAGAAATAAGATAGGAAATGAAGTCTCGTGGAATAGAAATTCTATAGGTGTGATGTCTAATAGTAGTTCTGTATAACCACAGGTGAGCTACCATGGAATATTACTCAGCCATAAAAAGGGACAAAATTGGGTCATTTGTAGAGATGTGGATGGACCTAGAGACTGTCATACAGAGTGAAAATCAGAAAGAGAAAAATATCATATATTAATGAATATATGTGTAATATAGAGTCAAACTTTTAGAAAGATAAAATTAATTATTTTGGAAATGTATTCTATGATATAGGATGATTTTCTGGAGAACATTCGAGTCATTATCAGGAATGTCTTAAGAAAAAAGTGATTTTGGATTATTCCCAAATTGAACTGATGAGACTATCCCCAGCTAATGTCAATTACTTTAATTAGCCTACTACATGTACACTAATTAATTAATCTTCAAATTCCCTCTATAGAGAAAAACATTAATGAGGAAATCAATTTATTAACAGATATTAAATACAGATATGATATGATTAGCCCAAGGATATGGAGTAAGTCATAGTCCAGGTTTGACTGTGGAAGCAGAGCCCCCAGCCAGACCTGGGCCATTATGGCCCTGTATAAAATATGATTTAATGAATATCCCTAATAGGGGTTTCAGTCAACTCACTGAGGGTCTTGAGGTCTGTATCCCTCAGTTCTTAGTATTTTCCTTGAAGTTATATCTCCTGCAAAGTTCAGTCTTTCCTTCTTTTCTTCTCTCTTACTGAGCCATTGGTTTCCACTGGCTATACTATTAGATGGAATATACACGATGATGAATAAGTCATAGGTATTTCTAAAATAGAAAATCAACAGTAACATAATAATAGTGGGGGACTTTAACACCTCACACCAATGGACAGATCATCCACACAGAAAATTAATAAATAAACACAAGCTTTAAATGACACAATAGACCAGATAGATTTAGTTGATATTTATAGCACATTCCATCCAAAAGCAGCAGATTATACTTTCTTCTCAAGTGCACATGGAACATTCTGCAGGATAGATCACATCTTGGGTCACAAATCAAACCTTAGTAAATTTAAGAAAATTGAAATCATATCAAGCTTCTTTTCTGAACACAACGCTATGAGATTAGAAATCAATTACAGGGAAAAAAAGTAGAAAACACAAACACATGGTGGCTGAAAAATACGTTACTAAATAAACAAGAGATCACTGAAGATATCAAAAAATACCTAGAGACAAATGACAATGAAAACACGACGATCCAAAACCTGTGGGATGCAGCAAAAGCAGTTCTAAGAGGGAAGTTTATAGCTATACAAGCCTACCTCAAGAAACAAGAAAAATCTCAAATAAACAATTTAATCTTACACCTAAAGGAACTAGAGAAAAGAACAAGAAAAACCCAAAGTTAGCAGAAGGATACAAATGATAAAGATCAGAGCAGAAATAAATGAAATAGAAACAAAGAAAACAATAGAAAAGATCAATAAAACTAAAAGCTGGTACTTTGAGAAGATAAACAAAATTGATAAACTGTTAGCCAGACTCATCAAGAAAAGGAGGGAGAGGACTCAAATCAATAAAATTAGAAATGGAAACAGAGAAGTTACAACAGGCACCGCAGAAATACAAAGCATCCTAAGAGACTACTAGAAGCAGCTTTATCCCAATAAAATGGACAACGTGGAAGAAATGGACAAATTCTTAGAAATGTATAACTTTCCAAGACTGAACCAGGAAGAAATAGAAAATATGAACAGACCAATCACAAGTAATGAAATTGAAACTGTGATTAAAAATCTTCCAGCAAACAAAAGTACAGGACCAGATGGCTTCAAAGGTAAATTCTATGAAACATTTAGAGAAGAGCTAACACCCATTCTTCTCAAACTCCTCCAAAAATTTGTGGAGGAAGGAACACTCCCAAACTCATTCTGTGAGGCCACCATCACCCTGATACCAAAACCAGACAAAGATACTACAGAAAAAGAAAATTACAGATCAATATCACTGATGAATACAGATACAAAAATCCTCAACAAAATACTAGCAAACAGAATCTAACAACACATGAAAAGGACCATACACCATAATCAGTGGGATTTATACCAGGGACACAAGAATTCTTCAATATATGCAAGTCAATCAATATGGTACACCATATTAACAAATTTAAGAATAAAAACCATATGATCATCTCAACAGATGCAGAAAAAGCTTTTGACAAAATTCAACACCCATTTATCATAAAAACTCTCCAGAAAGTGGGTATAGAGGGAACCTACTTTAATTTAATAAAGCCCATATACAACAAACCCACAGCTAACATCATTCTCAGTGGTGAAAAACTGAAAGCATTTCCTCTAAGATCAGGAATCAGACAAGGATGTCCACTCTCACCACTATTATTCAACATAGTTTTGGAAGTCCTAGCCATGGCAATGAGAGAAGAAAAA
The DNA here is from genome assembly GCF_949774975.1 of Lagenorhynchus albirostris. NCBI lineage: Eukaryota > Metazoa > Chordata > Mammalia > Artiodactyla > Delphinidae > Lagenorhynchus > Lagenorhynchus albirostris. Next base: position 108,868,131 of record NC_083098.1, on the reverse strand, counting down.
GAAATAAAAGGATACAAACTGGAGAAGAAGAAGTAAAACTGTCAGTGTCTGCAGATGACATGAGACTATACATAGAGCATCCTAAAAATGCCACCAGAAAACTACTAGAGCTGCTGAATGAATTTGGTAAAGTTGCAGGTTGCAAAATTAATGCACAAAAATCTCTAGCATTCCTATACACTAATGATGAAAAATCTGAAAGTGAAATTAAGGAAATGCTCCCATTTACCACTGCAACAAAAAGAATAAAATACATAGGACTAAACCTACCTAGGGAGAAAAAGACCCTTATGCAGAAAACTATAAGAATCTGGTGAAAGAAATGAAAGATGATACAAACAGATGGAGAGACATACATGTTCTTGGATTGGAAGAATCAATATTGTGAAAATGACTATACTACCCAAAGCAATCTACAGATTCAATGCAAATCCTATCAAATTACTAATGGTATTTTTTACAGAACTGGAACAAAAAATCTTAAAATTTATATGGAGACACAAAAGACCCCGACTAACCAAAGCAGTCTTGAGGGGAAAAAAAGGAGCTGGAGGAATCAGACTCCCTGACTTCAGACTATACTACAAAGCTACAGTAATCAAGGCAGTATGGTACTGTCACAAAAACAGGAATATAGATCAATGGAACAGGATAGAAAACCCAGAGCTAAACCCACCCACCTATGGTCAACTAATCTATTACAAAAGGGGCAAGGATATACAATGGAGAAAAGACAGTCTCTTCAATAAGTGGTGCTGGTAAAACTGGATAGCTACATGTAAAAGAATGAAATTAGAACACTCCCTAACACCATACACCAAAAAAACCCTCAAAATGGATTAGAGATCTAAATGTAAGACTGAGCACTATAAAACTCTTAGAGGAAAACAAAGGAAGAACACTCTTTGACATTAATCACAGCAAGATCTTTTTTGATCCACCTCCTAGAGTAATGGAAATAAAAACAAAAATAAACAAATGGGACCTAATGAAACTTAAAAGCTTTTGTACAGCAAAGGAAACCATAAACAAAGGAAAAGACAACCCTTAGAATGGGAGAAAATATTTGCAAATGAATCATTGGACAAAGGATTAATCTCCAAAATATGTAAACAGCACATGCAGCTCAATATTAAGAAAACAAACAACCCAATCCAAAAATGGGCAGAAGACCTAAATAGACATTTCTCCAAAGAAGACGTACAGATGGCCAAGAAGCACATGAAATCTGCTCAACATCACTAATTATGAGAGAAATGCAAATCAAGCCTACAATAAGGTATCATGTCACACCAGTCAGAATGGCCGTTATCAGAAAATCTACAAACAACAAATGCTGTAGAGGGTGTGGAGGAAAGGAAACCCTCTTGCACTGTTGGTGGGAATGTAAATTGATTCTGCCACTATGGAGAACAGTATGGTTGTTCCTTAAAGAACTAAAAATAGAACTACCATATGACCCAGCAATCCCACTACTGGGCATATACCCAGAGAAAACCATAATTAAAGAAGACACATGCACCCCAATATTCATTGCAGCACTATTTACAGTAGCCAGGTCATGGAAACAACCTAAATGCCCATTGACAGAAGAATAGACAAAGAAGATGTGGTATATATATATACAATGGAATATTACTCAGCCATATAAAGGAATGAAATTGGGTCATTTGTAGAGATGTGGATGCATCTAGAGACTGTCATACAGAGTGAAGTAAGTCAGAAAGAGAAGAACAAATATCATATATTAACACATATATGTGGAACCTAGAAAATGGTACAGACGAACTGGTTTGCAGAGCAGAAATCTAGACACAGAAGTACAGGAAAAACGTATGGATACCAAAGGGGGAAAGCGGCGGGGGTGGGTTGTGTGTGTGATGAATTGTGAGATTGGGATTGACATGTTTACACTGATGTGTATAAAATGGATGACTAATAAAAATAAATAAATAAACATAAAAAAGTCCAAATGACAAAAGCGTGTTGTGATTGTGCAATGCACGTCAGACCTGGAGGAGTGTAATGCAGTAAATATGAGTGCTGCCCCTGAAGACTTTGTAACGTAAAAGGCAACACAGTGACAAAGGCAGAGACAGTCGCTGTATCCTTCAGAAATTGACAATGGATAAATTGCAGGAGACTCCAGTTATTAAGAAACAATCTTTCATAATGGAAGATAAACGAACAGATTAAAGCTTACTCAAGAGGAAATGTAGGATCCACGGTGGACCACAGGGTGAACAGCTATCAGGAGCTCAGGCATCCTGCTGTCGAGTGGGAGCATGAGCTGTGACGTCACGCAGACTGAAGTCTGAAATTCTCCATCACTCATTATCTCTGTGACTCTGCAAAACCTCACTGAATCTCAGAAGGAAAAAAAAAAGAAAAAAATATGTTTCATTTAAGTGTGCGATTTGTTACTCAGTAGGACCTTAGTACATACTTCTTTGCTTCTTATCTCCCTCTATTATTCACAAAAGTAAATGAAATACATACCGACTATAATACATTTGAAAACTGGCAGTAACTCCTTCAACATCATCATTTAGCAGAATATAAGGGAACTGCAGTTATGAAATTTGGAAGCTCGTTTAAGAGAAATGACTTGTCGTCTTTTTTAATATGAGAATTTAAAGCTATAATTTCCCTCTAAGCATGTCTTCACTACATCCCACAAATTGTGATGTTGCATTTGCATTTTCATTCCGTTCAAAATACTTTATTTCCTTTGTCACTACTTTTATGACTTGAGGGTTATTTACACATATGTTGTTTAATGTAATACAATTTTTGAGAATTTTGTGGATATCTTGGTTACTATTTTTAATTTAGTTTATTTGTGGTCAGAGAACATGTCCTATATAAATTCAGTCCTTTTAACTATATTGAGACTTGTTCTATGGTTCAACATACAGTCTGTTTTGATTGATGTTCTGTGTGTATACTTGAAAAGAATGTGAGTGCTGCTGTTGTTTGGTGGAGTGCTCTATAAATATGAATTAAACCACTTTGGTTCAGACTATTGTACAAAAACAAAACAAAACACAAGAAAACAAAACAAAACAAAACCAAAATAAGCCCTGATCAATGATCACTGTTGAGTAGCCAGTCATATGAGGCAAACTCAGATTTAAGGAACTACATGCCTGTACCAAATGAATATTATCAATATTTCTAGACTAAGTGTGCTCGGCTATCTTGCCTGATCTGCTTCATATGACTATCCAACTTTTAGCTGATCATGGAACTTGCTGGGTGTTTCCATAAAAGCAAAACAATATATTGCAGCATGACTCAGTAAAGGCATTTCAAATTGGATATGGCTGTTTGAGGAGCCAGAATGCCAAGATCTATATGCTATGACGATGATCATCATCATTGTCATGATCTTAAATTCTTTGTTCAGGGCCCATAATGTTCTTGGCGCTATATGTCCTAGGCATGGCCATTTTTGATAATTATTTCAGGTGCTTCAAAGGAAACTATCTAAAAAATACCAAGGTGAAAGGACTTGCCACTGAGCTTCTGTTTGGACTTTTTTTTTTTTTTTTGCATTGTTTCCTATACACTGACTGCTGTGCACACATTTCCCACGGTTGACGAGGATGAGTAAATTAACTCTGTTTAGCATCTTAGCCAGTATATCAGAGAATTTAGATTATAAGGAGCATCTCAGCTCAAGGATGCCATTTGCCATTACACTTATTTTTGATGACACCACCATTCCACTTTTATTTGGTAGGATGGGAGATGTTCTGATATCTGAGAAGGTCTATTTATTCCCAGATGCATCTTTCTCAGTGATTCGAATGGATGTTATAAATGCTAAAAAGAGGACTTGGAGCTTGAGTTAGGGTCTATAGGAATATTGACTGGAGCGTCCAGAAGTAGGACATACCAGGGTAGATGCAAACTGAACATAAATATGGAAAAACACGGAGAAAGCCAGACTGTGTTTACACCTAAAGGGACAATTTCAGATAAAACAATAGAGGAGCAGGACAGCAGGATCCCAGTGAACACAGAGATGAGGCCTTTGATGATGAGACCCTTTGATCAAATCTTGGTGAGCATTAAAGTGCACATCTGGCCAGGTGAATCTAGCGTGAAAGACTAGAGGCACATTGGGCTCTTTGGAGAAATGAGAAATGGTGAGGAGGAAATTCTGGATCTCTGCAGATGGACAGTGGGCATGGAACTGTGTGCCTGTGGAGAATCTGGGAAAATCAGAGTTGATGGGAGCTGACCTATGGGGTTCTGCCTCCAGAAGTGTCCAGGGGAGTGAATAGGGAGCCCAGCAATTCAACAGATGCTGTCTTGGGTAAACCTCACAACATCACAAAGAGCAGCACATGGTGGGTATACAAACTCCTTTTCACCAAGAAAAAAAAATAAGGTTCACAAGAGCTGAAAGGACTGTAGTTAAGTCAAACAGTCAGGCAATTGCAGACTCAGGACTCAAATTCGATCAGCTTACTCTCAGCCCAGGGCACTTTTCACCCTAAGAATAAGCCTTCTCTCAAGCTTCTTTCCTTATCTTTTGGTCAGAATTATACCTTCTTATTTTATCTGTTATAACTAACTCAATTTATCCTGGGTAGTAGTTAGTAATTTCCATGTCTCATACCATATTAAAACCTCTAATAATAATAACAATAACAGTAATAAAATGGTAATGATGATGATGACAGTGGCTAAAATCTATTATGGACAATGCACTAGGTGCTAAGCATTTTACACATATAGGTATTATCCAATTTAATTACAGTAAGCAAGAAGATAGGTACTGTAATTTTCTCCATTTTATAGAATGGGAAGCTGAGACTCATGGTGCTTGAGCTACTTTCACATAGCTGGTAAGTGGTAGACGTGAAATATTGAACCCAGATCTTCTGACCCCAGAGATATCCTTCTTTACCCCTCAGAATAATGTGTCCTTCCATTGCAAGCAGGGATCAAGCTGTTCTTATTTTTATTTCTACAGCATCGTGCATCATGGTTTGTAACTATCTACTGCACTACATTTGTTTAACATGACATTTGCCAAAAAAAAAGCTTGTTGAAGTGAATCATAGCTTGATACTTCAGGAGCATTGAGTCAATTATTAAGGAGAACACCATTGTCAGTTGAGAAACAGTGGTTTGATATAAACCAGAAGTACATTGTCTGCCTGTACCCAGATGTGGAAAGTGTGAAGCAGAGATGACAATAAGAAAGAACATATAGTGAACCCTTTCTATGACTCAGGCAAATTCTTCTAGAGGCAAGTTTGGGAGAAGTAAAGTGGACCAAGAGAATATGCAGCTTTGAAGTTCAGACCTGGGTTTCAATCTTGACTAGCTATTTGGCTTAGTTCTGTGTTATTAGACAAAATAGAGTAGCTTCTCTGAGTCTCAGCTTTTACCATTTCTACAATGAATATAGCAATCAGCATTTTGGAATCATGTAGAAATTAAATCAGATAATGTATACATCAGCCTTCTGAAGGTTCCTATATCTCTCTCTCCTGAGTCATGTCACTACCAGATTTACATGTGGCTTCTTTATCTGCTTTTAACTGATTAAATTTCATAGAATCTTGAAAGGCAGTTATGATTATCCCTATTTCACTAATAAAAAAGTGAGTCATGGTTGTTAAGTATGTATATTGAGGAGAAGAAAAGGGCCCAGATGGGGTTGATTGAAAACCCCATAGTTTTCCCATAATATATGTAAAATATTCCCTCATCAGAGATCTCCAGGACTATTTTAAGACCCTCTTAAATAGTGTAGAGGCTATGGTCACCCATTTTTAGTTTGAATTCCATTTTGCTACATGGTCAACCTGTGTTGAAAGCCATTCAATAGATAGTTTCAAAATTCCACAAGAAAGCTTAAAAGGCCCTTTGTTGACAATTCTCTTCTTATATTTTTGTGCCTCAGTCTTGGACTTTTCTGCATTTTCATATTGATTTCATTAATATCTAGTTGCTTATTTTTCTCAAATGTACTGGCTACGATTTTGCCTCTGTAATTTGGAACACAATGTTCACTCTGCTTGAAAAAGACTCACCTCACCTGGTTTGCTTGGTGAACTCCTATACATCCTGAAAACTCCCATTCATATTGTTCCTCCCTTTTTGCCATTCCCTGGATCCAGGGTATCCCTCATTATTCCCATAACACCTGGTGCTAACCTTCAATACAATATTGCCCAAACCTGCCAATCTTAAAACACACACGCACACACACACACACACACTTAGGAACCTTTGAAAAACAGATTTCCAGACCAGATCCAAGTCAGTGCAATTAAAACTTCCAATGGAGGCACATATAAACCTTAATGTTTATAAGCTCTTCAATCAATTTTATGGTCTGATAAGTCTAGTACTACTTAAATGAACCAAATAGTAAGTTGCAATAAAATTGTCTATGTGCAGGCTTCCCTGTTGGTGCAGTGGTTGAGAGTCCACCTGCCAATGCAGGGGATATGGGTTCATGCCCCGGTCCGGGAGGATCCCACATGCTGCGGAGCGGCTGGGCCCGTGAGCCATGACCACTGAGCCTGCACCTCTGGAGCTTGTGCTCCACAACGGGAGAGGCTACAACAGCGAGAGGCCCACGTACCACAAAAAAAAAAAAATTGTCTATGTGTGTCTGTCTGTCTCTATCTAGCTTGTGGTGTCCTTTAAGAATATAACTGTACCTTTTTCAGGATTAATTTTCTAGTTTATTGCCTGGAAATACAGTCTTCAGAAATTATTTGATGAATGAATGAGCTAACAAAAGAATAGAATGAAAACAAACCTCTCATATTATCTCTAGAAATCTTTCCAAGTGATCATGAATAAGAATTCTAGATGTCCTGTTGCAGATTTCTATCTGGCACTATGTGTTTTGTTTTCATTAAAAAAAATGTTTGGTGTTAGATCAGCAGAGACTCTTTGACCTGAAGACCTGACATGAGTTCTGAAGCAGCTGATCATCAGAGTCAAATTAGATTGGTGAAATTTTGACTGTAGACAAGTATACATCCAAAAGTCATTCAACATGCATATAGACTTGAATTTGTTGAAGCTCATAACAGGTAATATATACTGAAAAAAAAAAAAGATCCTTCCTTTAAAAATTCTAAATGATGATAGAGAAGAAAAGTAGTGATAAACAAGAATATCAGAGAAAAGGTAAGGACAGCAGACAAAAGATTAAAATATATCCCTGAGTTCTAGGACTTCTATAATCACTAAGGACCTCTTCAGTTTATAACATGTATCTCTCTTCTTTGCATTATAAAGTCCACACTCCTCCTCATGGCATATAAGGCCTTCCAAGTCTTGACCAATCAACTCTGAAAATTTCATTTTATTTTGTTTCACCACTCATCCATAGAACCACTTATAAGAAACACCTCTTTTTTCCCTTTCCCTCTTCTTCTTTCTCTCTCTCCCTCATGAACTGTTTCATCAAAGAGAAATAAGCTAGACACTAAAGAAGGATTTACCTTGTACACTTTCTACAACAGGGAAGAAGGTCCAGTGTAAACTGAGCTCGACTTTGCCTAAATAAAAAGCAGGAAACTTTTTAAATGCTAGGGTGTATTAAAGGAAAGGTGCTCAAGGGCATTGAAGGCAGTTTGGTTCATGTGACCACATCATCTGTGTTTGCTAATCAGAACTTATCTGGAGGGAGGGGAAACAAACTTCTTGATGACAGGACACAGTTGTGCAATTTGGAGCAAAGTTCCAATCAAGCTAGGCCTTTACCCTCCCAGAGGACTGGGAGGTTAGAATTATCTCCTAAATTGTCTGCATTTCAGAGAGTATGCTCCTAGGTCCTTGAGGAGAGAGTTCAGGTTGATAGAAGGTTCATATCCCAAAGGGCAGGTAAATGATTTATCACTGCCTCCTTAGCTGTTCTAAAAGGGGTTCAGGGATTTACAATCCTATCATCAAGTTTTGGCTGGAATAAACAGTTAGTTCTCCTGGCACTGCTGAGACTTTCTTAGGCCGGCATTTTTAAGGAGTCTGGGGGCATCCTGGGGACACAGCTTTAAGCTGCTAGAATCCATGTTAGTGTTTGATCAAATCTCTAAGTGAAGTGGTTCAGACTGAGTCATTAAATGCAGAGAGAGTTTGCATTTCTCGCTTGATTCTGGGATACACCTAATTTCATTTTTCCCTAGAGAGCAAATTCAAAAATAAAATCACAATGATATAATAATAAAGCTAATATTCAGGATGAACAGTGGGGGGAGAAAATAAATTCTATTTCCCAGGCAGTGAAAATAGCATGTACCAAGAAAGAGTAGTAATAAAGAGTCTGGAAAATTCCAGAAAAGCAAGAGGATGGTCATTGTTGTTAACAAGTTAACATCTCCATTCGTCAGCATGACAGGCAAATAGTCATTTACTTGTCTTGAACAAGGGAGGCAAAGGGAATCCCTGGGGGAAGCAGGTGCCTGAGGAGACAGACATTTTAGTTATCTATTGCTGTACAGCAAGCTATCCAAACCTTAGTGACCTAAAAGAACAAAGTTTTTCTTACATCTCATGCTTTTGTGGGTCAAGAACTCAAGCAGGGTTCAGCTGGTCAATTTTCTGCTTCATGTGGTATCGGTTGGGTCATTCTGTGATTTTTAAGTGGTGGCTTCACTCTCATGCCTGTGCCTTAGAAGGAGAGTTGGAGGTCGGACTTAGCTGTGCCATCTCCCCCTCCCTTTAGAGCTCTTCCACATGCTCTCTCTAGCATGGGAGTTGGGGGACTCAGGGCTTCCAGAGGCAAGGCAGAAGCTCCCAATCCTCCCAAAGTCTAGATTCAGAACATGGAACATGCAAAGCATCACTTTCCCTGTGCCCTATTGGTCAAACAGCCACAGGTCAACTCAGGTTCAAGGGGAGGGAAATAGGCCTTAACTTTTGGTTAAACGAGTGGTGAAAAATGTGTGGCCATCTTTAATCAACTACTGCAGACTTATACAGATGTTACTTATTCACCCAGAATCCATGTCATAAGAAGAGAGAATGTTTGGTCTTTTTATGGTTGTGTTTATATTATCAAATAAAGTGTCTAAAGATACCAATGTGACAAGTAAAAATAAATAAGATGGCCCCTAATGTCTACTGAGTATACAAAATATCTTTGTGTTCATTAGTAATGGTGTTAATTGCTATTATTAAACACCTCCTACGTGTCGAAATTTATACTTGCATCACTTCATACAATTCTCACAACCATTTTGAGAGAGGCATTTTATCTTCATTTTGCAAGTTAGAAAACTGATATTCAGAAACACAAATTTTGTTGTCCCAGGGCACATAGTTAGAATTCTGGAGTTGAAATTCATGGACATCAAAGTTCGGGGTCTTTCAATGGAGTCACATCACCATCCCACATGCCACATAAAGACACCTGTGCTGCCAGAACAGTGGTCATTATTTCTGTTTCACATATAATATGACACAGGCTTAAGGTAAGCAGTTTACCCAACAGTGTAAAGCTGAAAAGTAAAGTGCACGGACTCATCATACCATGCAATTTTTTTTAATTTAACATCTTTACTGGAGTATAATTGCTTTACAATGTTGTGTTAGCTATGGCTGTATAACAAAGTGAATCAGCTTTATGTATACATATATCCCCATATCTCCTCCCTCTTGCACTTCCCTCCCACCCTCCCTATCCCACCCTTCTAGGTGGACACAAAGCACTGAGCTGCTCTCCCTGTGCTATGTGCTGCTTCCCACTAGCTATTTAGTGGTAGTGTATATATGTCAATGCTACTCTCGCACTTTTTCCTAACTTATACTTCCCTCTCCCCATGTCCTCAAGTCCATTCTCTACATCTGTGTCTTTATTCCTTTATCGCTAGGTTCTGCAGAATCATTTTTTTTTAGATTCCGTAAATGTGTGTTCACATATGGTATTTGTTTTTCTCTTTCTGACTTTCTTCACTCTGCATGAGAGTCTCTAGGTCCATCCTCACTGCAAATAACTCAATTTTGTTTCTTTTTATGACTGAGTAATATTCCATTGTATATACGTGCCACATCTTCTTTATCCATTCATCTGTCGATGGACACTTAGGTTGCTTCCATGTCCTGGCTATTGTAAATAGATCTGCAAGAAACATTGTGGTACATGACTCTTTTTGAATTATGGTTTTCTCAGAGTATATGCCCAGTAGTGGGATTGCTGGGTAATATGGTAGTTCTATTTTTAGTTTTTTAAGGACCACCATACTGGTCTCCATAGTGGCTATTTCAATTTATATTCTCACCAACAGTGCAAGAGGGTTCCCTTTTCTCCACACCCTTTCCAGCATTTATTGTTTGTATATTTTTTGATGATGGCCATTCTGACCAGTGTGAGGTGATACTTCATTGTAGTTTTGATTTGCATTTCTCTAATAATTAGTCATGTTCAGCATCCTTTCATGTGTTTGTTGGCAATCTGAATATCTTCTTTGGAGAAATGTCTATTTAGGTCTTCTGCCCATTTTTGGATTGGGTTATTGTTTTTTTTGATATTGAGCTGCATGAGCTTCTTGTATGTTTTGGAGATTAATCATTTGTCAGTTGCTTCATGTGCAAATATTTTCTCCCATTCTGAGGGTTGTCTTTTCATCTTGTTTATGGTTTCCTTTGTTGTAAAAAAGCTTTTAAGTTTCATTAGGTCCCATTTGTTTATGTTTCTTTTCTTTCCATTTCTCTAGGAAGTGTGTCAAAAAGGATCTTGCTGTGATTTATGTCATAGAGTGTTCTGCCTATGTTTTCCTCTAAGAGTTTTATAGTGTCTGCTTTACATTTAGGTCTTTAATCCATCTAGAGTTTATTTTTGTGTATGGTGTTAGGGAGTGTTCTAATTGCATTCTTTTACATGTAGCTGGCCAATTTTCCCACACCACTTATTGAAGAGGCTGGCTTTTCTTCATCGTGTATTATTTTCTGCTTTATCAAAGATAAGGTGACCATATGTGCGTGGATTTATCTCTGGGCTTTCTACCCTGTTCCATTGATCTATATTTCTGTTTTTGTGCCAGCACCATACTGCCTTGATTACTGTAGCTTTGTAGTATAGTCTGAAGTCCAGGAGCCTGGTTCCTCCAGCTCCATTTTTAGTTCTCAAGATTGCTTTGGAAATTCGGGGTCTTTTGTGTTTCCATACAAATTGTGAAATTTTGTTCTAGTTCTGTAGTTTGATAAGGATTGTATTGAATATGTAGATTGCTTTGGGTAGTATAATCATCTTCACAATGTTGATTCTTCCAATCCAAGAACATGGTATATCTCTCCATCTGTTTGTACCACGTTTAATTTCTTTCACCAGTGTCTTATATTTTTCTACATACAGGTCTTTTGTCTCCTTAGGTAGGTTTATTCCTAGGTATTTTATTCTTTATGTTGCACTGGTAAATGGGAGTGTTTCCTTAATTTCTCTTTCAGATTTTTCACCATTATTGTATAGGAATGCAAGAGATTTCTGTGCATTAATTTTGTATCCTGCTACTTTACCAAATTCATTGATTAGCTCTAGTAGTTTTCTGGTAGCATCTTTAGGATCCTCTATGTATAGTATCATGTCATCTGCAAAGAGTGACAGCTTTACTTCTTCTTTCTGATTTGGATTCCTTTTATTTCTTTTTCTTTTCTGATTGCTATGGCTAAAAATTCCAAAACTATGTTGAATAATATTGGTGAGAGTGGATAACCTTGTCTCATTCTTGATCTTAGAGGAAATGGTTTCAGTTTTTTGCCATTAAGAACTATGTTGGCTGTGAGTTTGTCATATATGGCCTTTAATATGTTGAGGTAAGTTCTCTCTATGCATAGTTTCTGCAGAGCTTTTATCATAAATTGGTGTTAAATTTTGTCAAAAGCTTTTCGTTTTTTGGTTTTCCTCCTTCAATTTGTTAATATGGCATATCACATTAAATGATTTGCATATGTTGAAGAATCCTTGCATTCCTGGGATAAACCCCACTTGATCATCGTGTATGATCCTTTTAATGTGCTGTTGGATTCTGTTTGCTAGTATTTTGTTGAGGAATTTTACATCTATGTTCATCAGTGATATTGGCCTGTAATTTTCTCTTTTGTGCCATCTTTGTCTGGTTTTGATATCAAGGTGATGTTGGCCTCGTAGAATGAGTTTGGGAGTTTTCCTCCCTCTGCTATATTTTGGAAGAATTTGAGAAGGATAGGTGTTAGTTCTTCTGTAAATGTTTGATAGAATTCACCTGTGAAGCCATCTGGTCCTGGGCTTTTGTTTGTTGAAGGATTTTAAATCATAGTTTCAATTTCAGTGCTTGTGATTTGTCTGTTTATATTTTCTATATCTTCCTAGTTCTGTCTTGGAAGGTTATGCTTTTCTAGGCATTTGTCCATTTCTTCCAGGTTGTCCATTTTAATGGCATATAGTTGCTTTTAGTAATCTCATGATCCTTTTTATTTCTGCCGTGTCAGTTGTTTCTTCTCCTTTTTCATTTCTAATTCTATTGATTTGAGTTTTCTCCCTTTTTTTCTTGATGAGTCTGGTTTATGGTTTATCAAGTTTGTTTATCTTCTCAAAGAACCATCTTTTAGTTTTATTGATCTTTGCTCTTGTTTCCTTCATTTCTTTTTAATTTATTTCTTATCTGATCTTTATGATTTCTTTCTTTCTGTTAACTTTGGGGATTTTTTCATCTTCTTTCTCTAATTGCTTTAGGTTTAAGGTTAGGTTATTTATTTGAGATGTTTCTTGCTTCTTGCGGTAGGATTGTATTGCTATAAACTTCCCTCTTAGAACTGCTTTTGCTGCATCCCATAAGTTTTGCATTGTCATGTTTTCATTGTCATTTGTTTCTAGGTTTTCTCTTTTTTTTTTGATTTCTTCTTTGACTTCTTCAGTGATCTCCTGGTTATTTAGTAATGTATTTTTTAACCACCATGTGTTTGTATTTTTTACAGATTTTTTTCCTGTAATTGATATCTAGTGTCACAACGTTGTGGTCGGAAAAGATATCTGATACAATTTCAATTTTCTTAAATTTTCCTAGGTTTCATTTGTTACCCAACATATGATCTATTGTGGAGAATGTTCCATGAACACTTGAGAAGAAAGTGCATTTTGGTTTTTTTTGGATGGAATGTCCTATAAATATCAATTAGGTCCACCTTATTTAATGTATCATTTAAAGCTTGTGTTTCCTTGTTTATTTTCATTTTGTATGATCTCTCCATTGTTAAAAGTGGGTGTTAAAGTCCCCTACTATGATTGTGTTACTCTTGACTTCCCCTTTTAAGGCTGTTAGCATTTGCCTTATGTATTGAGGTGCTCCTATGTTGGGTGCATAAATATTTACAATTGTTATAACTTCTTCTTGGATTGATCCCTTGATCATTATGTAGTGTCCTTTTTGTCTCTTGTAATAATTTTAAAGTTTATTTTGTCTGATATGAAGAATTGCTACTCCAGCTTTCTCTTGCTTTCCATTTGAATGGAATGTCTTTTTCCATCCCCTCACTTTCAGTCTGTATGTGTCTTTAGGTCTGAAGTGGGTCTCTCGTAGACAGGATATATACAGGTCTTGTTTTTCTATCCATTCAGCCAGTCTACATCTTTTGGTTCAAGCATTTAATCCATTTGCATTTAAGGCAATTATTGATGTGTATGTTCCTATTACCATTTTATGAATTGTTTTGGGTTTGTTATTGTAGGTGTTTTCCTTCTTTTGTTTTTCCTGCCTAGAGAAGTTCTGTTAGCATTTGTTGTAAAGCTGGTTCATTGGTGCTGAATTCTTTTAGCTTTTGTTTGTCTGTAAAGGTTTTAATTTCTGCCTCGAATCTGAATGAGATCCTTGATGGTAGCGTAATCTTGGCTGTAAGTTTTCCCCTTTCATCACTTTTAATATATCTTGCCACTCCCTTCTGGCTTGCAGAGTTTCTGCTGAAAGATCAGCTGTTAACCTTATGGGGATTCCCTTTTATGTTATTTGTTGTTTTTTTCTTTGCTGCTTTTAATATTTTTTCTTTGTATTTAATTTTTGATAGTTTGATTGATATGTGTCTTGGTGTGTTTCTCCTTGGATTTATCCTGTTTGGGGCTCTCTACACTTCCTGGACTTGTTTATTTTCTTTCCCTTATTAGGGAAGCTTTCCATATAATCTCCTCAAATATTTTCTCAGTGCCTTTTTTTCTCTTCTTCTTCTGGGACCACTATAATTTGAATGTTGGTGTGTTTAATGTTGTCCCAGAGGTCTCTGAGACTGTCCTCAATTCTTTTCATTCTTTTTTCTTTATTCTGTTCTGTGGTAGTTTTTTCCACCATTTTGTCTTCAAGGTCACTTATCCAGTCTTCTACCTCTGTTATTATGCTATTGATTCTTTCTGGAGAATTTTTAATTTCATTTATTGTGCTCTTCATCTGTGTTTGCTTGCTCTTTAGTTCTCATAGGTCCTTGTTAAATGTTTCTTTTATTTTCTCCTTTCTTTTTCCATAATTTTGCATCATCTTTGTTTTCATTCCTCTGAATTCTTTTTCAGGTAGACTGCCTATTTCCTCTTCATTTGTTTGGTCTGGGGTTTTTTTACCTTGCTCCTTCATCTGCTGTGTGTTTCTCTGTCTTCTCATGTTGCTCAACTTACTGTGTGTGTGGTCTCCTTTTTGCAGGCTGCAGGTTCTTAGTTCCCATTGGTTTTGTTGTCTGCCCCCAGTGGCTAATGTGGGCTCAGTGGGTTGTGTAGGCTTCCTGGTCGAGGGGACTGTTGCCTGTGTTCTGGTGGAGGTGGGCAGGACTGCATCCGGTGTTGTGTTTTGGGGTGTCTGTGACCTTATTATGATTTTAGTCAGGCTCTCTGCTAATGATGGGGTTGTGTTCCTGTCTTGCCTGTTGTTTGGCATAGGGTGTCCAGCACTGTAGCTTGCTGTTCACTGAGTGGAGCTGGGTCTTAGCATTGAGATGGAGATCTCTGGGAGAGCTTTCACCATTTGATATTACATGGAGCTGGGAGGTGTCTGGTTGACCAATGTCCTGAACTCAGCTCTCCCAATGCAGAGGCTCAGGCTTGACACCTGGCTGGAGCACCAAGACCCTGTCAGCCACAGCAGCTGTGTGACAGCAGGTGAAGGATTCCACCTCTGTGCCTCAGTCTTCTCTTCTCAGCACTCTTTACTGGCTTTTCCTGAAGTCGTCTTCTCCCTTTGATCTTCTTTCTTATCTTCAATTCCACCATAGATGATGAAAGCCTCTCTATCTTTGATGTCGATTGATGGGTCTGGTGACATCTGGCTCACCAGGTCTGGGCCTAGGCTGCGCCAGATGATGGAGGGATGTTCATGGCGAACTGGGCCACACTTCTTATTCTGCCTGGGGCCCCTCACCTCTCCTCCCCACCTGTCGGTGGTGTTGGAAGACAGGGGGTGTGGCATCCAGTCTGACCCCTGGTCTCCCAACCCCAGCCTTGGGGTCTCAGCGGGCTGGGGTCCTCTGACACTCTTGCTTCACCTCCTCAGTGTGTCTCGCGAGAAGCACTCTACCCATGAATATTTAAGCTCCAGAAATTTTAGGTGTTACACACACCATTTATTTGTGATAATTTCAATCATGTTAAAGAACATCCAAACTGTGTGTAACCTTTTGTCATTTCTATGCTTTTGACTGTGTGCTCTTGGAAAATGTAAATTCTTTGCAATTTACAGTGGATTTTCCATTAATGGCAGTGTTCCCATTGTTTCGTTATCTCAGTTTGTTTTAAAACATTTATTACTAATTTGACACAGTGTTTCTCTAATTAAAGTTCATTCTCTAACATGAAATATAGTATTTTATAAAGCAGCAAGGACATTTCATTTCCATTTAGAGTGCCAGATATTTCATGGGTGGTTTACAGTACATGTTGCAAGTAATTTTGTTTATTTGTTTAGGAAATCATCATTCCCATCATTCTTACTCCATATTACCACCCTTAATTTTTCCAGCTAATTCTTGTGTTTCATTCAAAGCTCTTTTATGCAATAGGTTTTGTTTAGACACAATTGTTAATTAAAGTAAGTATATGAATTGCTAAATTGCCTGACAGAAAAAATTAGATTTTTCCAAGCAAGACTTATGCTTTTAGCAGAAAGATTATAAAAAACTTTCATACTTAAGGGAAAAAGTGTTTTGAAGACAAAATGAAATCATACTAAACCCTTTTAACCTAAGCAGAATCTAAATTATCTCTACTCAGTAGCCATCCCCTGTTGGTTCTACTTCCTAAATACATGTTACCAGTGTCTTTTTTCCACCCTACTCCCTTTCCTCCATTCTAGGTCACTGGTTGGTTCTCAAACTCTACATTTTTACCACCCTATCCATCCCCAACATTTTATTTTTTTTGTCATATTTTACATCTTTTTATTTTGTGTATCCCTTAACAACCTACTGTAGTTATCGTTGATTTTACATTTTTGTCTTTTAACCACCATACTAGATTTTTAAGTGGCCAATCCACTGCCTTTACTATACATCTGCCTTTACCACTGAGATTTTTCCTATCACATATTTTGTTATTTCTTGTTGTGGCCTTTTCTTTCCACTTTAAAAGACCCTTGCACGTTTCCAGTAAGTCTGGTTTAATGGTGATAAACTCTTTAGTTTTTCCTTGTCTGGGAAACTACTGCTCCCCAGTTCTGAATGATAACCAAGCCAAATAAAGTATTCTAGGTTGAAATTTTTTTTATTCCTTTTTAAATTTCTTTCTGGCCTGTAAAATTTGTGCTGCAAAATCAGCTGAGAATCTTACAAAGTTTTCTTTGTGTGTGGCTAGTTGTTTTTCTCTTGCTGATTTTAAGATTCTGCCTTTATTTTAACCCTTTCCATTTTAAATATAATATATGGGGGTGTAGATCTCTTTAGACTCACCTTGTTTGAGACTCTCTGTGATTGCTGCTCCTGGATGTCTGTTTCCTCCCCCAGGTCAGGAAAGTTTTCAGCCATAAGTTTTTCAAATAAGTTTTCTGTCCCTTTCTCTCTTCACCTTCTGGGACCCCTATAATATGAATGTTAGCATTCTTGATGTTGTCTCAGAGGTACCTTAAAGTCTCCTCATTAAAAAAAAAAACAAATTCTTTGTTCTTTTTGCTCTTTTGATTAGGTGATTTCCATTATTTTGTCTTCCAAATCACTTACCCATTTTTCTGTATTATCTAATCTGCTGTTGATTCCCTCTAGTGTATTTTTTATTTCAGTTGTTGTATTCTTCAGTCCTGATTGGTTCTTTCTTATATTTTCTAAGGCCTTGTTGAAGTTCTCACTGAGTTCTTCCATTCTTCTCCCGAGTTCGGTGAAATACTTAAAACATTTTCTTTGAACTCTTTAACAGGTAAATCACTTATCTCCATTTCATTATTATTTTTTGTTTGTTTCTCTCTGCTGGAGTCTTATTTTGTTTCATTTGGAAAATATTTCTCTGTCTCCTCATTTGTTTGGCTTCTGTTTTTTGTTTCTCTGAATTAGGCAAAACAGCTACCTCTCCTTATCTTGAAGAAGTGGCCTTGTGTGGGAGCATGCCCTGTGTAGACTGCTTGCAGCTGGTGGTTTTGTCATGCAGGCTGGGGAGTGCTGCACCCAAGCTGACTCTTCAGGGTTGCTGAGGCTAGAGTGGGTGTGTGCCAGGGGCAGTCTCTGGGGGGAATCAAACAATGATGCTCACTGATGTCTCCAATCCTGCGGTTGGTTCCAGAAGTTCCCTGCCCATTTGGCAGAAGCTCTAGGGTTAGTAAATGGATTTCCTTCTCATATAGTCCATGTGTCCTTTAAACTGCTGTTTTATCACTGTATCCCAAAGTGGGTAAGTCTGCTTTGGACCCCTCAGCATTATCACTGCCTACTGCATTGGGGGTGGAGTTCCCATGGATACCATGTCTCTGCCTTTCCTACCTATTTCTATGTGGTTCTTCTGTGTGCAGTACCTGTTCAGTCAACCATCACATGTTCTTTAAGAAAAACTGCTCTATATGTAGGTGTAGACTCAGTGTGTCCATGACTTCAGGATCTTTCTACACCATGACTGTGGACCCCTCCTCTTCCCCTTTGTTCTTAATATAAAAGGAAAAACTACTGAATTAAGGAGAAAATTCTTTTCTAGGAGCCAAAAAAAAAAAAAAAGGACAAAAAAGAATACCTCTTCAATTCTTTTTTGAGAAATCTGCAAAGGACTTAAAATATTTTATACTTCATATTAAATACTTCAGTTACATTGGAAAGGTTCATAACTCCCAGTGCATAGTCCTGCAATTAAAATATTTAACTGAAGAAAAATGGTATCATTTTTCCCCTACTGAAATTTAAAGTTAGTTAATTTTTGATTGTATAATGTTACCTTGGACTCCCACAAGGCCTTACCCTACATTAAAAATATTGTTTTGTACTAAAAATTCTTTTATTCCTAGCTCTCAAATTGTAAATAATGTAGAAGCATTGCTTAAAGTGTTAAAATAAAAAATGAATCATTTCTTTTTAATAGTCTGCTTGAATAATTATTGGATCAATAGTTCACAGTATACAACCTGCAATTAAATATATTCATTAATTCGATAAAATGGCCATATTTTATACTTGAAAGCCATTAAAGTAATATTATGTAACTCCTAATATAAGACCATTCTTCAGTTATAACATGTTTTTTTTTCAAATTTTCAAAAGTAATTGATTCCTTATTCCAAAAAAAATTTCCCTGAATGATTAAATAAATAAAAAAATATTTAACTCTTTTATGGACTGTATTCAATTAACAAAATCATAATCCTCAGCATAGTGAAATGTTTAAGTCTGAGCAAACACATTTAGGATTTTAACTCAGAAACATTTGTTACAAAAATGTTGAATAGAGTCCAAATCTAGATATTTTGAAAGCAAAAGCAAAAGGCTTTGAAATCAGTTCATAACTGGTTTATGTTAAGAGATATCAATCACTTTTCTTTTCAAACATTTTAGTGTATACCATTGGCCTTAGAAGTCACCATATGCTTGTTCTCATAGACCCAAACATGGAATGTAGACTCAAAACTATTTCTTGAGTGAACAGTTAACTTGATATTGTGCTGGAGAGTCTGGCTACTCAAAGTGTGGCTTCTGGGCCAGCAATATCGGCCCCACCTGAGACCTCGGCACAAAGGCAGAATTCAGACCTGCTTCAGTTCTATCGAATTGGAATCTTCATCTTGAATGGAGTCGCATTTTTTTGAATGCACAACATTTGAGAAGCAGTGCTGAAGGAGTTAACAGGACCTTAACTATTAGGAATCTGGATTTATTCTGCTTCTACCAAGTCATGGGTCTATCACTTTGAAGTGCCTTATAAAGTGTAAATGATCTATAAATATGCATTAATATTATTTCCCATGGTGAAGAGAGGTCATCTTATTGCTTATGTCACAAGGCCACCTGTGGTCTAGCAGAGTGAACTCTTGACTTTGAATCAGAAGATATGAACTTAATTATTAGCTTTGTCACCTCCCACTTGTTTTATCTCAGTTTCCCTGTTCAATTCTCTGAGTTTCAGATTCTAGGTCTGTAAAACCAGAATAATGACATTTCAGGGTTAATGTAAGGATCTAATGAGATAATAATATGAAATCACTCTGTAAGCTTTACAGTTCTACACATGTATTAAATATTAATATTGGAGAGCAATTGATAAATTGGTACAGGCTCTGATGACATGAGGTGGAGTACCCTAACCATATTTCATCATGTCTCTCTCCTTCCCAAAACCTTTTGATGACAAAAATCCAAACTCTTTGGCCCTCAGGTTTCTCCCTGAACTGAGCCCTGCCTCCCTCGTGGACATCACTTCCTACCCCCTATTCCTTTTCTCTCATTCTTACAGTCATATTGGCCTTGAGGTCTTTCTGTGAAGACAGCAATTATGTACTTGGCATTTGTCTCCTGTCCTTGCCATTCCCTAGGGCTGGAACTCACTTCCCTCAGATATCATCATGGCCTCAGCATTCAGTTCTCACTGCAAATGCACCTCCTCAGAGAAACCTTCCATGATCTCTGAAAGAGAACTTCACTCACTCTCTGCCCATTTACTCTGTTTCCTGTTTCACTGAATTTATTGTTACCTGACAGTATAATTCAGGGTTCAAACAGGAAATCAGAAAACACCTTAGGTATTTTGAGAAGGAAAATTTTAAAAGAGGAAACGTTTGCATAACAAAAACATTGGATGGTCTGGGAGAACAAAGATCAGACAGAGCCTTACATAACAGCAGGAAATATGGAAGAGCTGAAATTACAAGGAAACTACAACCATGGCCTCAGCTGCCAGAAAAACCTCAAGACTGTGGTTACACAGGAGTTAACCTGGTAGCTGATGCAAATGCCACCTTGGCTGTCTGCTCAATGGTCTGCCTCAGCTTCCACAGGTGGATATTGGCTCTTAGTTCTCTTTTCCTTTTCAGATCTGTGAAAATTGCCTCTTACTGATGGGCTCCTATAGGAACTCTGACTGCCTGCAAGAGTGTCCAGAAAACAATTTTGAGAGCTCAAGACCTCGCATCCCCAGGAATGCTTAGAAGAGTAGATATAAGAAAATGACAACAATATCTGGTATGCATGTATAGTTACTTTCCATCTACCCTACAAAACCATTCTCTCCATGAGAGCAAAGATTTCATCTATTTTCCTGATACAGTAAAAAAATAAAAGAGTAACTGAAATCTAGTTGACAGTCAAAATTTTCTTGTTGAATGAATAATTGAGTGGGTGGATAGTGCTTGAATGAATGGCAGAATCCCCAAAGCTAGTATTATGGTCACTACCTGGATTTCACCCTTTGGTGTGCTACAACTGCAAGTCAAAGGAGCACCCCTCTGCTTGTGGAGTTTGCAGTCACCCTTCCGAACCTGCAGGCACCTGCAGGGTCTCATGTGTTTACATATTTCTCTGTGGGGTAGGACAAGCTAAACCACAGTTAGACAGGGCCCTGGACTGAGAGTTAAGAGACTTGGGCTTCTAGCCGGATCTATTTTTCTGATAACTGGGGATGGGGTTTGAGGAGGTACTTAGAGAAGACACTTTACTTCTCTGAACCTCATTTTTATTTTCTGGGAAGTGGAGACTATGCTTGGTACCCTACTTAGCTCACAGGGATATTGGGAGGACCAGTGGAGACAACGTATTTTGCTACTCATTTATTCATTCACCAAACACTTACTCTATTTCAGGAACAGGGAAGACTCTGGGTATACAACAGTGTGTAAAACACTGTCCTTGAGCTTGAGAAACTCACCACTGTGGAATCTAAATCAACTGCCAATGAAATGAACCTGACAAGAGTTGGAAGGGGACGAGTCAAGTCAGAGTGGTGTGGCAACACATGGGACAGGGGTTTATTCTACTAAAGGAGACACTAACTCTGTATAGGTGCATTGGCATTTCAGCAGGATCTCCAGGGGCATTGAGTGTTGTCAAGGGGAGAACCAGAAGGAAGCGTGTGTTGCTGTAAAATGTTAAACACATAAGATAGAAAATTAAAAAAAATAAAATTTTGAATTTGGATAAACAATAAATATTCCTCCAATGGTAATGGTGGATGTGTTCTATGTTTGATAATACGTCTCTATGGAATGGTGTGTCTGTGCATCTATGTGTGTGTATATGTGTGCATGTGTGAGGGTATGTTTTATAGCATAGTGAATGCAATTCCCACCTAAGGAGGTGGATTGCTTAAATTCAAATTCTAGCTCTACCACCTACTAGCATGTAACTGTGGGCCATTAACTTAACTTATCTATGTATTAGTTTACTTACCTTAAACCTCATTTAATAATAGTACCTACTTTATAGAGTTGTGAAAACTATATGAGTTTATACATACAAACTTCTTTTAATAGTGTCTGACTATTGAACAGCGTAAACACAGAAAATCCAGCTATTATTACAATAACTGTGGTCTCTTAATTCAATTGTTGCTATTATTATTACTGATAGAATTTACTTCTCTGTAGAAACTGTTCTGCCCAGTGTGAGACCTCGGGATTCAGAACCATCAAAAGTAACAGCTTGAGTCCAGCCGATCTATGTACCATTTTCTTCCTCAGTAACTTGACACCCCCAGGGCCAGATGTTCACACAGTGTTACTCTAGCCCTGTACAGCCTCCAGGTCCAGGCCAGCTGAGCTGGGCACACCTCAGGATACACATGACTCAATTCAATGAGAATTTCTGCTGCTAACTTTCTTCTCTCGTTCTGCCATGTCCTTAAAAAATGTATTTATCAAGTTTTCTTTGATGTGCTTTCATCTGTTTAGTATATACACTTCCATTCAATGTTATATGAGAAAGGAAGCTGGGAGAACATGTTATCCTATCACTTCACTTTACAGATGGTGAATCTTCACTGAAGATGGCCTATCAGTTAAAATCTGAAGACACCTGGAACCTGAAGACCAGAGAGAGAGAGAGAGAGAGAGAGAGAGAGAGAGAGAGAGAGAGAGAAACAACCTATCCCGAGGTAACAGAGTTAAATAATGAAAGGAGTATATCCACAACAAAAATCTGCTCAGTCCCAGACTAATGCTCTTTTCCAGGCCCTTGTCCTCCTTCTGAATTACCGGAAAATAACAATTAAACATGCCATAACACTAAAAATGTGTCAGATTTACCTCATTGTGTTTTTTTATTTTAGCCTTAGCAAACACTATTGTGTTAGCAAATGTTGGTTTTAAAACCCAGGTTTAACAGCCACAGTACATGGATTGAGAGGATAATGATGCACACATTAATAATGATAATGCTAGAACTGACAATTATATGCCACATTACAGTTCACAAAGTATTGTACACACATTGGTTCAATTGTTTTCTGTTCAGCATAAACAAACACAAATTTTGGCATGGAAAGAGAATTCTGGCATACTCCTGTTTTCAGTTTGTACAGACCTTTCCCATTCTTCCAGGCTTATAGTAATTTCTGCCACACGAAGCTTGTGCTTTTGTCATAGGCTTAGAGAACAGTCTCATAACCTCCTTTTAACTACAATGTCCTTTAATCCTACTGGTGAGGGATGGGGTGTGTGTGTGTGTGTGTGTGTGTGTGTGTGTGTGTGTGTGTAGCTTTTTCAACCACTAGGAGCTCCTTTGGAACAGTATCTTGTCTCAGTAATTAGCAGAGTAACAAGATGCGAAGCAAATAAAGCACCAGTATGCAAATAAATGCCTGCAAATTCACGGATTGGATAAGGCTCATGTAGAATATCTAAAGAAGAAGTTATTGCAATATTGAAAACAACCTCTGTGCTTACACTTTTGGGTGGTTGTCAGAAAGGGATCAGGGATGAACAGAGTCATGGATACAGCACATCAAATTCACTCTATTGTGAAGGAAAATAAAAAGGGAGATTCAGGTAAAGGATTGGTTAAAGATTTATATGTATCTGATGCATTGAGAAACTGGGAACATCTCTGTTTAATGGGTTGATTTGGGGTGGTGAAATCCACAGGTTGATGTCAAGTGAGGCATCTAGTTATTAATGTTTCCAAAATACAACTCCTAATTTCTTTATCAACCTGTCTTTCAAAACCTTCCTTCCTTTAGTCTCAGTAAATATCCTTAAGACCTGCTCATTGATCCACCCAAAACCTAAGGGTTACTGTTGCATGATTTTTCTCCCTCCGTCAGGACAGGAAATCTTTGCAAAGCCCATCAGTTAAAATTTGAAGACACCTGGAATTTGTTCCTTCCTCTCCACCTCCACTACCCCAGCTCAAACCTTTATTTCTTGCCTTGACTACCACAATTCTTTTTAAATTTGTATTATCATTTAATCTTCATGCCTATAATCTAGTCTTTCACTCTATATGCATTTACATCAGTAAATTAACCCTTTTAGAGCTCTATGAGTTTTGAAGAATAGATACAAAATGGTTTCATTGCTTGCCCAAATTCTCTCTTACTTCTCCTTTATAGTAAATCCTACCTCCCACTCACAATCTCACTGATCTGCTTTCTGTTCCTGTTAAGTCTACCTTTTCTAGGACATCCTATAAACAGTATCATATTCTCTCACTTAGGAAAATTCATTTGAGATTAATCCATATTGTTGTGTGCAGTTTGTTCTTTTTCAATGCTGAGTTGTATTCCGTTGTGGAGATATATTACAATTTATTTACCCATTCACAAAGTGCAGGACATTTGTGTTGTTTCTAGTTTGGGATGATTATGAATGAAGTTACTAGATACATTCACACACAGGATTTTGTGTGAACATAGCTTTTAATTTCTCTTTGATGATTTCCTAGAAATTGGATTGTTGGATCATATGGTATGCATACATTTGACTTTATAAGAAACTGCCAAATTGCTTTCCAGAGTGGCTTTACCATTTTTCATGTTTATGAGAAATGAATGAGAAATCTCCATTTACTGTGAATCTTTGCTAGCAAATGACTATTTGGAGACTATATGTATTATAATAGTATGTATTATACATATTATATTAGTATATATAATATAGGACATCTTTTCATGTGCTTATTTGTCATTTGTGTATAATTTTGGTGAGAATCTGTTATATATTCTTTGTCAGATATGAATTTTGCAATTATTTTATCCCAGTCTATGTCTAGTCTTTTATTCCCTTAGCCGAGTCTTTCACAGAGAAAACATTTTAACATTTAAGTTTAATTTATCTTTTTTTCTTCTAGATCAGGATTTTCATGTCATATCAAAGGTATGTTCACTTAGACCAAGATCACAAAGTTTTGTAGTTTTAGGTTTTATATTTAAATCCATAACCAATTTTGAGTTACATTTCTGTAAAGATACAAGATATGGGTCAAAGTTCTTTTCCCTTTTATTTTTGCAGATGACATGCATATAATGCATTTTTTAAAATACTTCAGACACTACATGTTAAAAAGCATATATTTTCCCATTTAACTCTCTTTTCATTTTTGACAAAAAACAATTGATCATATATGTGGAGCCTATTTCTGGACTCTCTATTCTACTTCATTGGTCTATGAATTTATCCTTTCATTAATACCACATTTTCTTGACCCTTGTAGCTTTATAATAAGTCTTGAAATCAGGGAGTCCTCCAAATTTCTTCATTTTCAAAATCATTTTGGTTATTTCAAACCTTTGACTTCCCATAAATTTATAATAAGCTTGTTGATAACTACCAAAAAAATCCAGCTGGTATTTTAATTGAGTTTTCATTAAATCTATGGAACAATTTGGGCAGAACTGACAATTTAATCTTGTGTCTTCTAATCCATGAACTCAGTATATTTATAAACTTTTATGTTTTTTTCATTCATTTATAAACATAAATTACCTTTTATATTGACATTATATGCTACAAACATGTTAAATATAATTAGTTTGAGATTGATTGAGCCTTTTTTAGTAGGAAATAATGAATTGAGGCAGTTTTATTTCCTTTTTCAATTCATATCCTATCTATCATCTATTTATCTAATTATCTACTTATCTACTTTTTTGCACTGTCTCAGACCTCTAGTTTGATAATGAATTAGAGTATAAAGAGCAGACATCCTTTCTTGATCTCAATCTTGGGAAAGGAATATTGTCTTTAACCATTAAATTTAAAGTTAATAATGTTTTCTTCTTTTTCTCTTTGCTAAGTGTTTTCAATATGAATGGATGTTGAATTTTGTCAAATGCTTTCTTTGCATCTATTGAGATGACATTTTTATTTATCTGCTAATATGGTGAATTACATTACTTGATTTCCAAATGGTGAATCTGCTCTTTTTAATATTAACATTAATTGATCACGATGCATTATTTTTTATATATTTCTGTATTTGATTTGTTAATATTCTGTTCATTGCTTTTACATCTACATTCAAAGGAATATTGATATGTAGTGTTAATGTTTGACTCTGGATTAGATCTATCTGGATTTATAAAATAAATTCAGAGTGTGCACACATTTTATTTTCTGGAAGAGTTTGTATAGTATGGGTATTATTTATTTCTTAAATGTTTAGTAGGAACCACCAGTACAGCCATCTGGGATGGAGGTTTTATTTCTGTAAATTATTCAAATAAGAATTAAAATTTGTTGCTAGATATAGGATTATTCTAGTTTTCTAATTCTTAGTGACTTCTGCTTGTGTTCTGATAGACTGGTTTATTTAAAATAATGAATTTTTAGCTATGAAATTAGCCCTAAATGTTTATCAAGTTATTGACATATTCAAAGAAACAGCTTTGTTCTCACTGTATTTGTTTCAGTTTTTCTGATTTCAATGGAGTTGAATTCTGTTATTATCTTTATTATTTCTCTTATTTTGTTTGCTTTTGATTTCATTTGCTCTTATGTCTTTAGTTTAATTATTTATTTAATTTTAATTTTTAAGGGAAATATAAGATTACTGATTTAAACTTTTGTTTTTATTCTAATAGAAGTATATAATGATATAAATTTCTCCCTAAGTACCGCCTTAACATAATCCCACCCTATTTTCATTCAATCACAATATTTTCCACCTTCACTTTGAATTTTTCTTGACTCATGGATTTTTTAGAAGTGTACCTAGTTTTCAGATATTTGTAGATTTTTAAGATATCTTTTTGCTACTGATTTTAATTTTAATTATTTTAAGATTACAAACCATACTTTAGATTTTTTTTAGCCTTTGAACTGCTGAGTTTTATTTTTTGGCTAAGAATATGTCTTATCTTTACAAATATTCAATGTGCACTTAAAAAAATGTATCCTGCTGTTGTTGAGTGGATTAGTCTATAAATATCAAATAGATCAAATCTGCTTTTAGTGCTGTTCAGGTCTTCTATGTCCTTACTGATTTTCTGTCTCCTTTTTTGATAACAAACAAGGAATGTTGAAGTCTCCAACTAAAATTTTTGGATTTGCTTATATCTACTTCAGTTCTATCAGATTTTACTTCATGCACTATAACTTTCTTCTTAGGTGCATACACATTTACAAATTTTAAATCTTCTTGGTAAACTAACTGTTATATCATTATATAATTTTTCTCTTCATTTTGGCTATTTTTTCTTATGCTGAGGTTTCCTTTCTCTGATATTAATTTTGTCATCCAAACATTCTTTTGATTCATGTTTTTTAAATGATATCATGTTTTCTATTTTTTAGAAAAAGATTCTCCTATCTACATATTTATATTTAAAGTAAACTTTTTTTTTTTGTGGAAAATATGTGGTCAGAACTTCTTTTTCTATACAGCTCCACAGTCTATGGTTTTTTAATCACTGTGTTTAGACCATTTACATTTACTGTGAAATTGATATAATCTGACTTAGATCTGTCATTTTACTATTGGTTTTATGTTTGTATTTTTTGAGTTTTGTTTCTCTGTTCTCCTTTTCCTGCTTTCCTTTTAATTAGTTGAATTTTTATCCTTGGAGTTTTTTGGCCATATCTTGTTATATTTATTTTATACATTTATTTATTTTTGGCTGTTTTAGGGATTAAGCTTTCACTGTTTACATAAAGTTATTATTTTATCATTTTAAGAAAATAAGTTTTATAACCATATCAGTATGGTTTACCCTTCCTCACTGACATTTATGTTATAATGTCATGTGTATTATATCTATATTTAATGCCCCACCAAACAACGTCACCACTTTTTCTTGCAACTCTCATGCATATTTTAAAGGATTTCAGAGGATAAAGCTTGACTTTTAAATTTACCTGTACATTTACAATTGCTGCTGTTTTTGCCTTTATTTCTGAAACTCCAAGTTTCCCTCTGGTACTGTTTCCCTTCAATCTAAAGACATTATTTTATCATTTCCTTTAGATCAAGTTTTCAGGAAATTAATCCCCGGATTTATCCTTCATCTAAGAATTCCTTTAATTTGTGATCATTTTTGTAGGATATTTCCACTGGATATGGAATTCTGAGTGGGTGGTTCTTTCCTTTTAGCATTTTGAAATGTTGTTCCACTCTTTTTTGTCTTCCATAGTTTCTGGTAAAATATCCATAGCTTTTGAACTGTTGCTTCCCTACATTATGTAATGTGTTATATTCTCTAGCTGCTTTAAATAGCTTTAAAAAAATTTTAGTTTTCAAAAGACTGATTATGATCTGTCTAGGTATTATCTTCTTTTAGTTTATCCTTTTCAGGATTCACTGAGCCTTTGAACATGCAAATTTATATCTTTCATGATACTTGGGCAGTTTCTGGCTATTATATACTCAAAACTTTTTTCTGTGCCCTTCTTGCTCTTTCTGGGACTCCAATGACATGGATGTGCAATACTATGGCATGGGCGTGACCTTGGAACAAAGCCACAAGAGTAAGAAGGAAATAAGTAATCTCACCCCTGTACTGCCTGCTCTCTAAATTCTAACCCTTCACACTCTTTCTGCCTTGTTTACCTTTTAAGGTTTTCACATAGTTGCTCTTTTGAATTTTATACAGAGTTTTTAGTGTAATCTTTTGAAGAGATTAGCTGTGGTGAGTTTACTCTTTCTTGGCCTGAGCTAGAAGTTACAATCTTTTACACAGCTGACAGTATCTTTTGAAAAATATATTTTAGATTCAGTCATTTCCTGACTTAAAATATATTAACTGTTTTTTTTTAATATGGAATACGTTGCCATCTTTTAAAAATAGGTTATTCTAGACTTGACTATCTCTCCAACCCCACTTTGCCCCTAAATTTCAGCACTGGAATCATACTACCCACCATTTATTATTATTGTTTTATTATTAATGAATAAATTAATTAATTTACTAGAACATGGTACTGTTTTCCTGGCTCAGAGTCTTTGTACTTATTATTCTATTCTTATGAAATATTTTCCTTTTTTCTTAGATTATCACTTTTCATTATTCAGATCTCAGTTCAAATGTCTCCCTCGGACAGATTTTCTGGCCACTCAGTCTGAAGTAACTCTCTTTTTTTCCTCCATTCCAGCCAATATGTTCTCTATACCAACATCCCTAGTATTCAAAACTCTTATCACACACTGCATTTATTTTTTAAAATACTCATTTCTTATTTTTCTTCCCCGCTATAGTGTAAGTTACCTTGAGAAAGTAACTAGTTGTTTTGTTCAAGCTGCTAGGAACTGGATATATCTCCCACACCTAAAATAGGGCCTGATTCTTGTTGGCAATCACTAATGAGAAATTGGGCTCATTGAAGGTTATCTTACCTTTTGTTTGCAGAAGAGAGGACTCTCCCTTTCACATTAGGTATGCAAGTTTGGTTGTATGAATCTATAGTACTAATTGTGGTTCTCCTGGAGCCCTCTAAATTCAAGGCTTTGTGGTTCAAAAGACCTATGGTTTTGACCCAAACATTAGAACTTTTCACACATAGTGATTGATTTGGTGACCATAATTTGATACCACCCAATGGTATAATTTCATGGTAGGGAGTGCTCTTCTATATCACATACAGAATGTTTTTCCTATTTATTTCTGAGTAAATGTTATGGGATTAATTATGTCCCCTCAAAATTCATATGTTGCAGTCTTAACCTCCAGAAATCATACTGTGACTGTATATGGAAATAGAGTCTTTAAGAAGCTAATTATGGCTTAAAAAGTCATACAGGGAGATCCTAATCTAATCTGACTTGAGTCCTCATAAGAAGATAAAATTTGAACACACAAAGAGAGACACCAGGGTTGTATGTGTACAGAGGGATGGCCATGTGAAGAGGCAACAAGAGGGAGGCCATTAGCAATCCAAGGAGAGAGAGTTCAGAGGAAATCAACTCTACTGGCACCATAATCTTGAACTTCAAGCCTCAAGAACGGTGAAAAATTCCTGTTGGTTAATTCAACCAGTTGGTGATATTTTGTTATGGCAACCCCAGCAAATGAATACAGATTTTCGTGCTGAGAAGTGGGATGCTGTTCAACAAACACCTAGAAATATGAAAGTGGCTTTGGCACTAGGCAACAGATGGATACTAAAAGAATTTTGAGGCACATGCTAGAAAAAGCCCAAAAGGGATTGTTGGTAGGAAAATGGATCTTAAAACTGATTTTGGTGCATTCTCAGACAGAAACGGGGAACATATTATTGGAAACTGAAATAAAGGTAATCTTTGTTATAAAGTGGCAAAGAACTTGGCTTAATTGTATTCTAGAAAATAGAAATTGTAAGTGATACACTTGTATATTTATTTCTAAACAAAATATTGAAGGCTTAGTCTGGTCTCTCCTTACTGCATTCAAGAATATATGAGAAGAGAGAGGTAATTAACGGAACTATTAAGCAAAAACAAACCAGGACTTGAAGATTTGGAAACCTTCATTCTATCCATATTGAAAGAAATGAAAAAAAATATTCTTGAGAGAAGAACAAGAGCAAGGCTCAAAAAAAAAATCACTTGATGAAGAGATTATGGGTGTGACTCATGGACCTAATCAGGCATCTCAGCAGAAGACAGGAATAGAGATGAAGTTATACCCAGAAACACTGCCAGCCTGGATTTCAAGGGAAAGAGAAGGGACAAAATGTAGGAAGGCTGGCAGACTTCTGTGATTCTACAGTGTGAGCCACTAGGGTGATCCAGCTGCAAAAGTGTTATACTTTTTAAAAAAATGACAAATGACCCAAAAGGTGGGGCTATCTCTTCTAAATTTCCAAGGTGGGACCACCTCCTCTGGAAACTTCTAGCATCCAGAATTGTGAGAAAATAAATTTCTGTTGTTTAAGTCACCGAGTCTATGGTATTTTTTTTATGGTGGCCCTAAAAATCTAATATAGTAATGAATTAAGTTGTGTTCTCAAAAAAGATAAGTCCAAGTCCTAACCTCTCTTACCTGTGAATGTGACCTTATATGGAAATAGGGTCTTTGTATATGTAATTAAAGTAAGGATCAAGATGAGAGTATCCTTAGTTAGAGTGGGCCCTAAGTCAAATGAGAGTGTCCTTACAAAAGAGAGAAAAGGAGAGGACACAGTATGATAGTGAATTGTATGTGTCAGCTTGACTGGGCCATCAGAGTGCTCCAATAGTTGGTTAAACATTATTCTGAGTGCATCTTGAGGGTAATTCTAATGAGATTAACATGAGAATGGGTAGACTGAATAAAGTAGATTGCTCTCCCCTGCATGGATGACCTTCATCCAATCCATTGAAAGCCTGAATAGAACAAAAGGGAATTCACTCTCTCTACCTGACTGTCTTTGGGCTAGGATATGAGCCTTTTCCTGTCTTTCGACTCTGAGTCAAACCAGAACTTACACCATCCACTCTCCTGGGTCCCACACCTTCAGATTTGGACTAACTATACTGCTGGGTCTCCCACTTACCAACTGTTGATCTTGAGACTTCTCATCTTAACCAATTCCAGGTAGATAGATAGATAGATAGATAGATAGACATAACTCCTCTTGGTTCTGTTCCTCTGGAAAATCAAGGCTAATAAACACAGAAACACATAATGTTTATGTTTATGTAAAGACTGAGGTGGCAGCTACAGAGTTTGGAGCTATGCTGCCACAAGCCATGGAATGCTGGAACTATCACAGTCTGGAACATTAAAAGAAGTATCTCCTAGAAACTTTGGAGGGAGTGTGGCCCTTCTGGTACCTTGATTTCAGAATTCTAATCTCTAGAATTGTGAGAGAATAAACATCTGTTGCTTTAAGCCACCCCATTTCTGGTAAGTTGTTATGCAGCCACAGGAAACGAATACAGTTTGTCTGAAGTTACACAACCATCCATTCATATTCCTAGTTTTGAATCCTAGTCTACTGGACATCAAAGACCTTACTCTTATCGCTACATTATACCTCTCCAGAATTAGCTTTTACAGCACAGATTTATGTGGTGGTCATGTAGCTTTCTTTGGGAGACAGAACATGTACAAAATATTTTATCCTCCCCATCATGTTTACGTATTCATTGATTTTATATTTTATTGAAGTATAGTTGATTAACAATGTTAGTTTCAGGTGTACCACACAGTGATTCAATATATCTATAGATTATACTTCATTTAGAGTTACTATACTTATTGGAAAAATTATATTCCTTGTGCTATACATTGCATCCTCATATCTTATTTATTTAATATCTAGCAGTTTGTTGATTTCTGTGTGACAGTCACTGTGCTGAGCAGTGTGAGTTCCACAAATGAGAGAGGCATGGCTGATGCTCATGGAGCTGCCAGTTTAGTGGTGAGAACAGATCATAAATAAATCTTCTGATAAACACGTAACTACCAATAATGTTATATACCACATAGTAAGGGAATAAGGCAGTAAGAATGATAGAATACATGAGACTATGGTTGACAAATTTAGACCTACACAGGAATTTTTTCTGTATTGTCAAGAATTTTAGATTCATGCTTCAGTTCAGAATTAGCCTTTGAACAGAAGTCAGCTTGACCTAATAGTCTAAATTGAGATTGGTATGTGTAGACTGAGTGTGAGGCACAGGTTAGGAGCCACTTATTTTTTATTTTACTGCAAACTAAAACAGGCAAATCAAATAGCCCACCCTGAAAATATCCAGGCATTTCCAACTGTGAGTTATTTAAATGTGCATGAAAACAGCTTAACGATATTTCAGTGGGCAGTGTTTCAGGGTGAAAATGTGATATAAAGAAAACCAGAGACACACATTGTCAGAGACTCTAAGATGCTTTGGGGCTGTCCCCAGGATAGGCAAGGTCTTGCTGCTTTCAGATCTATCTTCCTCGTGGTTGCCAGAGTGATCTTCCTAAAGCAGAAATGTCACCAGATTTCACCATTGATTAAATTTTCTCATTGCCCACCAACTGCCTCTAAGAGTATAACTGCTTTGCCTGACTCAGAAGGACCCTTGTGAGCCTGGTTTTGCTTTTTACTCTTGCTCCATCTCCTGCAGCCACCCATATCATCATTTTCACTCCAGCAAAGCCAGGGTGTTTATAATTACTCCCTCCCAAGTCTCTCCACACATACATACACCATTCAGTTTCAAGTTTCCTTGTTTTCCTTATATCCTCTCCACTGTTTCTTGTGCTCTTGTCATTCTCAACATTTACTTCTATCATATCCAGTTTCACTGCTTTATAATTACTTTCTCTACTCAGACCATAATATACTCAATGACTTCATATCTTATCAACTGCTTTTAATAGATGTGGGGGAAGCAGTGGTATGTGACTTCCAAGATTTGGCCTTAAGATGTCTTGAAGGTTAGATGCTCCATCCAGCCAAGAGCCCCAGCTAAATGTCAGATACATATGAGGCCATCTTGGAGCATCCACTGAAATTCAAGCTCCCAGATGAGTGCAGCCACAAGAGTGACACCAGGAATGTCCAGCAGAGGAGCTGATCATCTGAACCCAGTCTGAACTGCTGAGACACAGAACTCTGAGAAAGAGCAAAATAATTGTTATCTTAAGCCACCAAATTTGGGGTGGTTTATTATGTAATAGTAGTTAAGTGACACAGGGCTCTAGCTAGTTTAAGCAAAAACAATTTATTAAAGGCACTAGGAAGTACATAGGACATCCAGCAGGGACAGAGAAACAGTGTTGGATATTACCCAGTCAGGAAAATGAAGCCAAAGAATGAAGCCCATCATGTTGGAGGATTGAGGTGGCACAAACACCACTGCTATCATCACCTACTATTTGCCATTGACCACATTTATGACAGTGTGTGAAGAGCTATAATTACAACTGCCCCTTCTCACATTCTGGCCAAAAGATCGATCTTCCCATTTCATGGATGCTGCTTCCTGTTACTCTCTTCCTCTTCATTCTCTTGCATGAGTCATCTGATTGGCTAAACCTAGGTCATATCTGGCACCCTCACAACAAAGGGATCTGAGAAAACTAGTCATTACTGTTATAATTGCTGCTGTTTTGGTTGGCAGTAGTTTGGTGAAAAAACATCCAAATATTAAAAGGAACTTAAAAGATTTGGTCATCCAAGCATAACAATAAAAAATGAAAGATGTTTATCATATTCACCTTCAAGCTTACTTAGTGTGTGGGCTTCAGACCAACTGGGCTATATACTGAGACTTCAGAATTTTGGGCGCTTTACCACTATTAGTGTACTTTCTTATGCAAATTCCCACCCCTGTATCTGCTGGCCATGTTTGCCATGATCTCTTCTTGATCTCTGGCAAACCCTGAGAACCAGTCATACAATAATTCAACCTGTTCTATCAGGATCAAATGTTGTTTACCCTGCACCAAAGTGATAACTAATAAAATGTCAATGGCTGTACATTTACCTTGAATCATGCTAGTAGTATATTATTTTACTTAGAGAGGCAGTATTTCACCATTGGTGACACCAGGGTCTCTAAAAACAAGTCTACTGAGGTTTAAATCCCAGCTCTTCTTACAATGCTGTGTGACCTTGGGTACATTACTTAATCTCTCTGTGCTCTAGTTCGTTGCTTTTTATTTATGAATGTAGGCTAACATTAACATGTAATAATAAATGTTCAATTATACTTATATTATTTATGTATTTATACACACACAAACACATTCACATACCTGGAACAGCATCATATACACATTGTAAATGCTGTGAAAGTGTTAACTATTAGTATTCTCAGTTATTATCATCAATAAATACTTAAACTCCTTAGATTTGAAGAACGAAAAAGGCATTAGAGAATAGGGACTCAACTTGTTTGCAACTCAATTTGTTTGCAAACAAATTGTTTATGTTGAATCAGTAACTCTGATAGGTGTGAGCTTTGTGACCGATTCCCCTCCCCCCCCAAATAAAACATACATTCATTATAAAAAATCAAATAAGACAAATATGTTCTATACCACTGTGATTCGTGTAGACCACGGTACTCATTCAATACATATTAACATTATTGTTTATAGTCATGTATGTATATAGTCTTTTATTTATTTATAGGGAGTACAAATTACCAGACCCCATAAGAAAGATATATGACCCCAAACTTTCTTTACTTCTCAGATTATATCATTTAATCTTAGCTACAATTCTGTAAAGTAGTCAGTGCATGAACACATAAACCCATAATATGTATAAGAAAACTAGCTCAAGAGAGTTGAAATGACTTCTGAAAGGTTATATATCAAGATGATTGTGAAGATGGTATTATAAAGTAGCTACTCTTGACTCTAAAGTTTGTACCCCTTTGTACCCACCAGCCTGACTAGAATAAACTTGTCTTTATTGCAAAATTGCAAAAATTTAGAATCTGGTGTCCAAAGCCTGCACATAACAACTGCTGAATTGTAATCTGATTTTATAATGTTTGGAACTCAAATGGTGTGTGATCTGATCCTATTAAGACTCTGGACCAACCAGCTGAAGGACATTTATATGACAGTAACCCAATACCAAGGTGTTTAAGAGCTGGAATAAATCTTTACACCAATGGCAGTCACACTTTATGGTGCATCAGAATTACCTGGATGGCCTGTTAAACACACATTCTGGGTCTCCACATCTTGAGATTCTGGTTCAGTAAGACTGGGGTATGCCAGAGAATTTGTATTTCTCTCAGTTTCCCAGATGACACCATTGCTACTGGTTCAGGGACTATACCATGAGAATCAGAAATACC
Source organism: Lagenorhynchus albirostris (assembly GCF_949774975.1). NCBI lineage: Eukaryota > Metazoa > Chordata > Mammalia > Artiodactyla > Delphinidae > Lagenorhynchus > Lagenorhynchus albirostris. Next base: position 108,832,617 of record NC_083098.1, on the reverse strand, counting down.
TAGGCTAGCTCAATCATTTCAAAAATAAGGCAATGGGTTGAGAATCAGGATAGACTGTGAAGTTTATCTGGGAAATAGACTCTGAAATAGGAATTTGTTTGCAGGCAGCTTGTTGAAAAGTGCTCTCACAAACACCAGCACTGAGGAGGTGAAAACGAGGAGATCAGGATAACAAGAAGTGAACTTGCAATGACATTGCAACAAAGGTTTTAGCTCATGCTGGGGAGGGTTCTGGAACAGGTTTGGACCTGCAGAGCACTGTTCAATTGAGGCAAAGGGGTTGTGTCTTTGTAAAACTCTTCCCTTCTCTCACATTGACACATCTTTGGATGTGGTCTGCCCCCCATGTTTGGACCCCAGACCCCTGGGAGAATGAAATCCTGGGTCCAGGAGGCCTGACGTCTTCTTCTTGCAGGATACTAGGAAGAACATAGGAGTTGGACCTGGAAGTTCAGGCAGGTTGCCTTGTTTGTCTATGTGTTAGCTGTTTAAACTGAACTTTGAACGCTAAATCTCTGAACATGTTGTGATAAAAAAAATAATTTTAGGTTTCTCTAGAACTGAGTTTGAATTCTCACTCTACCATACAAAAGCCTTGTGGCTCTGAGTTGCTCAATGATCCTCTCCAGCCTGTTTCCTGATTTTCCAATAGTGGATAATAATAGTGATTATATGCCTTTTTTATTTTATTTACTTACTTTTTTTTGGCCGCACGGCCTGTGGGATCTTAGTTCCCTGACCAGGGATTGAACCGGGTCCCTCAGTAAAAGTGCCAAGCCCAAACCACTGGACAACCAGGGAATTCCCTATATGCCCTTTTGAAAGGGAGTAGGCTTTAACATGTGCTTAGTAAGCAAAGGTGCTATGTAAATGGTTCTATTAGTGCTTTAATCATTATCTACTCCTATTATCTAACTAATTATCCTGACTTTAGTGCCTCCAATGGTGAACATTTATTACTTCATAGTTTCTGGGCATCAGAAAACCAAGAGAAGGTAAACTGAGTATTTCTGACCCAGGGTCTCTCATGTGGTTGCAGTCAAGATGTTGGCCTGGTCTCCAACCGTCTGAAGACTGGGCTGAGCTGGAGGTTCCATACCCAAGATTGCTCACTCATATGGCTATTGGCAGGGGACCTCGGTTCTTCACCATATGAACCTTCATGACATGGCGACTGGCTTTCCCTGGTGAGAATGACCCAAGAGAGCAAGGTAAAAGGCACCATGCTTTTTATGCCCTAACCTCAAAAGTCATACTCCCTAATTTCTACAATATCTTATTAGTTACCCAGGTCAGCCCTATCCAGTGGAGGAGGGCAGTATGAGGAGGAAAGAATCATTAGGGACTACTTTGAAGATTAACTACCACCAGTGCTTAATGCAGGTTTGCTTGAGTGGTCTGAGGCCAGAGACATCTCATTCTGCCTAAGACTATTTGTCTCTTCCTCAAGATCATCTGTCTCTTAATTGGAACCAAGGGGTCTTAAGCTAAAGGTTCTGGTCATCACCATCCAAGGAGAAACTAAATCAATGGGAATTACTGGCAGTCAAGGATTCTGCCTCACATTGAACATAAATATCATATGATATCACTTATATGTGGAATCTTAAAAAATGATATAGATGAACTTATTTACAAAACAGAAATAGAGTCACGGATGTAGAAAACAAACATGGTTACCAAGGGGGGGGGAAGGGGGGAGGAATAAATTGGGAAACTGGGATTGACATATACACACTACTATATATAAAATACATAACTAATAAGAACCTACTGTACAGCACATGGAACTCTAGTCAATACTCTGTAATGACTTATATGGGACTGATTCACTTTGCTGTACAGCAGACAGTAACACAACACTGTAAATCAACTATACTCCAACAAAAATTAATTTAAAAAACAGAATTTGAATTGTTGAAGAAAGTATCAATTCAGATCAAATCTGCTCTCCTCTTTGAGGTTTAAGTGAAAAAGGAAGGCTTTTTACTTCCTTCTATTTTTACTGCTCCATTACTTTGGTTGAACCCTGGTCATATGTATTTTTCGATATGTTTGCCAGCTGAAAACTATTTAGAGGAAAAGAGACCTCATAGAGATTTAATTTTACCTGCTGGCAAGTTAATAAGGAAACTTTCTCCAACAAAAGCCTTTGATAGCATCAATATTTAAGATCATCACTTGTAAAATTCACCTGTTCAGTCTTTTCTTTTGCACCAAAGAGTGGCCTTTAATTTATGGCAAAGAGAGTGTCTGAGTTTTCAGAAGAGACATAATTTCAGAAAGAGGAAAAATTTCTGTATATAAAAAGAAAACTAGTTATCTCATTAATCTTTTTTATTAAGAGTTTTTCTCTACTAAAATGAACAGCCTGTTATGTGAGAAAAGGCTAAACATCTAAATCTTGCTTTAATGGTGATAAAACGTATTATTCATATTAACAACCCCAAGGTTATTTTTATGTGCATATAATGGTTATGCTGATCTACTTTCAGGACATAATAATCCAGATTTTCCACTCAGCAAGACATCTTATTCATTTAAATTTATTGCATACATTTAGGAATATATATCAGCAGTGAATACAACCTAAATTGCCAGGTATAACACTGCAACAAGAGCCTGAATTAGAAGGGAGACTAAATATAAAGGTGGCTGTAATAAAAGTGCCTGCCTGCTATGGCTGAAATAGAAGGCAGAGCCCTGCATTCAAGTCAGAAGGATTGGGTTCTTGTTCCCCCTCTCCTTTCAATGATTGTGTAACTGTGACCCTGGGGAAAATATTTGACCTTGGTGAGTCCCTGACTTCTCACCTAAAAGTAGAATTGTTAGGCCTACTAAACCTGACTGTACTATCTATGGAGGTTAAACTCTTCTGATGGAGATAAATACATGAACAACTTATTTTATTCATGAAATAAATAAATAATTTATTCACAAAGTCGACAATTTATTCATTGAAGTGCGGTGTCAATTGTATATTACTGGGATCTAAGGACACAGTAGTAAACTAGGCAGGTTATGCTGCCAACTCTTCTGGCATGCATAGTACAGTGGAGAACTTAAAGAAGTAATCTAGATTACTGAAACAGAATGTGATGAGTGCCATGACTTAGAGAATACGGCCTCAGTGAAAGACCATATGGAGCTTAGGGGGATCCAAACATATTTAGGAGGACCATGGAAGGCTCAGGACCTGTCCACAAAGAACAGCAGGAGAACTCAATAATAGTAGGTAGATGCCCTGAGCACTGCATGATCTACAAAATAAAGTCTTGTCAGACTGAGAAGAATAGCTTTATGAACACACCTGGATGTGCAAAGCTTCTCAGATATAAATGGTGAGAAAATGACCCAAGAGAGAACATTAAAGTAGGTGTCTTTGGATAAACAAGAATGCAGGGTGCTGTGACAGAGCATGAACCTATAATTCATCAAGACAGCAGAGAGATGTGTTACAAGAGGTCTAGGAAGAGATAAAATGCCCTTACATACAGCCTGAGAAAGGACTGAGGTGAATATGTCGGGTACCTTCCATTTGTACGGCCCCCTTTAGTATGAATTGTTGGCCATGCTCTTTAGCAGTGACATTGAAGGTAGGTACTTCCAAATAACAAATTCCCAAGCAGACAGTTGAGCTCAATCATCAAACTCCATATTTTAAAAATATCCTAACTTTTCCAATAGGTTTAGCTTAGAGTTTCATTTTGTAACCAGATAAAACTGGGTCAATATCACTGTTTAAACACAGCGTCTTCTCCTCATCCACAGTGCCATTCAAAGTTGTTTATTGCCCACAGGGACTCATCTATAATAAATACTCTTCCAACTAAAGGAGCTTTACTAATATTCCTGCTAGCTGATGGGATAATGTAACAATGAGTATCATGACAAGTATATCTTGCATATGCACAATATACAAAGCTTCTGAAGTGTGATATGCCATTTAATTCTTAAAATTACAGAGGTATTATCATTCCTCTTTTATGTGTGAAAAAATTTGAGGCCTAAAGAAACAAAGTTGTCTGTTTGAGATATGGGGTCAAGCTTTGAATACATATCTGTGGGCTTTCATATTCTACATATTTTAGATAAAGGTAATAGGAGGGTTTCAACTTTTTTCCAACTTTTTTCATTTGTCTTTAATTGTAACTATTATAATTGCACTTAGGTTGTTAAGATTTTAAGACTGTTACATACCAGCTGGTGACCATGGGAAGTCATTTCTTTCTGAACCTCAGTTTATTCATTAAGTGGTGAAAATAATACCAACTTCAAAATATATTTTAAGGATTAAATAATATAAAATATATAAAATGTCTAATATAGGACATAGGAGTACAACCAATGGTAACTCGATAATTTTTATAGTACTTGAACATTTATAATCTTCTTTGATTCTCAGCTCTATTTTGCCAGGTAGGCTTTGGGAAAACTTCATAATGAAGTGATTAGGCATCTGAGTTTGAAGCTGGACAAACACCACTTAAACCCAGTTGTACTATCTACTATCTTGATAGCCTTGGATTCTTTTCACATCTGTAAAATGGGACTAACTATAATTTCCCACTCATTAAGTTGATTTGATTATTACATGAGGTAATGCAGGTAAACTACAGGTGGCCTATACAGATTATGTACTCCATAAATGTCTGATAATATGTTAATCTAATCTGACAGAGGAAAGAATTATGATTTAATGACGAGATTAAATGAAATTGCTTAGATCTTGGAACCAGCAAAGAGTAGAGCCCAGGCTACTCATTGCCCAATAGACCATTCTAAGGCTGGTCTATTGGCCCAATATTTGTCTCATTAACAACTTAGTTATCCTTTCTAATAGTTTCTGCCTCAACTATACTGAAGTGTGGTCTGTCAATCATCCAGCATAATGCACACAAATACTCTCTAAAAGAGAGTTATTTCTTACCTACAAGCATTTGTTAGCACCTATTCTGTGCCAAGCACCGTGCTTGGAGCATTACATACAGAAGAGAGTAAGATAAAATATCTATCCTGAGGAGCACTCAGTCCAGTGGTGGGAAAAAGGGAACAAAGAATTGCAAATGTGTGGCATGTGTCCTTTTAGGTTAAGTCATAGAAATTGCTGTATTTCTATGTCAAAACCAGCTGACTATGATCAATTTCATATGTTTCAAATTGATGCATGAGGTATATGCTGGAGTCTATGGGACAGATTGTTATAAATTATGACTAGTATTATTGTTACTTCGGCACATATTTCTAGAAAAAAAACTATGGGGGACCATAGAAGTAGGTTTGAGTTAATGAAATGTGGGGAAAGCAAGAATTGTTTAACTGAATTCTATTCTATCTTCACGATGCAGTTGCAAAGTGATTCATCACCAATAGGCTTACTCAGCCAATTTCCTTGGATACATAGAGAGACAAGATTATAGATACGAGCGTATGTGTGTGTGTGTGTGTGTGTGTGTGTGTGTGTGTGAGTGAGAGAGAGAGAGAGAGAGAGAGGCTGAGAGAGACAGAAAGAGACAGAGAGACAGAAAGAGAGAAAGATGGAGAGAGACAGAGACACAGAGAGACAGAGAGAAACTGAGGTTACTGCACTGGTAAGCTTATGAATGCAGGGTGTTCCTTGTGATATTGCTTTCAATGAGAACTGCATGTCTGTTGATTAATTTACTTTCTGTAAAAGAGCTATTTTTGAACACTGCTTAAAGATTCAAAGGAAATGTAAATGAGTAGTTGGAAAAATTTAAGTGCTGGGGAAAGAAACTAGGTGGAAGGGCTTATTCTATTTTATGGGTGCTGATATGAATGTCAGGTGCCTCTTTATATCCAGACAGCCTACTGCCTTAAGGGTTTTTAAATAGCTTTAAAGGCATTTATTTTCACATTGATATGATATTGAGGAAATTTTATTCATTAAATATTTATTCATTCAATATTGAAATCCTTGGGGACACAATGTATATTCTTACATATGAGGGTGTATCATAAAAATTTAGCTGTTTAGACAGGAAAATAAATGTATGTGTAAGGAAGACAGTGTTTTATATCTAGAGAAAACTGAGCAGGGAGCCAGGAAATGTGGGCTTTAGACATTAACAGTGATAAAGGGACCGTAACCAATAGTTAGCAAACACCCACTGCATGATGTCAGGCACAGTGTAAGCTAAGGAAGACTCATCTTACCCATTAACTCATGTTAACTCTCTATAGCAAGTGCAATCGCTAATTTTTCACATAATAAGGCTCAGATAATGTCTATATTTCAAGCCCAGGGCATAGTGTTGAGCCCCTTGTAGTCTTTATTAAATGTTAGTTGAGTTAAAAAGTGAGTGAGTGAGCCAGTGCATGAAATGAAGGCTTAGTTTTAGTGGCTCAAAAGCCAACATAGCCTGGATGAAAAACCTGTTAAAAATTTAATACTACTTTAGAAGGAAAGGAATCATCAAGCCTTGATGGAGTTAGTGAGGTTATAGACGAGAAATGGCTGAGTTGTTTGCATTTTTATTGCTTTATGATTTGCATAGCAAGCCCACAAACATCACATCTTTGTATCCTCCCACTAACCTTATGAGGCTACAATGTTCTTTCTTTTTCCTCATGAAAACGAAGAAGAGAAATTTTGCGTGACTTTCCCAAGGTCATGCAGCTAGTCTGTAATTTCCTAGTTCATTGTAGTATTCTAAAAATACTCATTAAGTGATACGCTTAAGTCAAAATAAAGCTTTTGTTTTCTTATTTCAAATTTGTTTATGTTTGTTCTCAATGTTTTTTATGGGATCATGGAGGTAGCATTTAACAGTCCAAGAAAGATGAGAAGCAAAGAAAAATGCTTTACACTTGAATGGCTGGGTGGGGAGGAGTGAAGAAAATGATGTCTTTTTTGTAAATGGTAAACATAAAAATAGGAGTATTTTGGAAAGAGAAGATTAATGAGTCTAATTTGAGGCATGTTGAGTTTGAGTTACTGATGGGTTATGCACGTGGAGCTGCCCAGCAAGAACATAGAAATGCAGTCCAGGAGATCTGGAGAAGGCTCAGAGTTGAAAACAATTATTTGTTTCTAATCATCCCAACGACAAAACAAAGGATTCTGTGAAAATTACGTGAGATTTCCAAGGGAGAATATATAGAAGAAGAAAATTTGATAATGTTACTGTATTTGATACCTGTTACTCTTATCTATTATTTATACTCAAAACATTAATGTTGGTAAAAGATTAAAATTCATTGTGCCACACAGTTAAATCTTGATGTGCACATGTGTGTATGCATGCATGTGTGTACATGTGTGTGTGTGACACCAGAAAGAACATTGCATTCTAAGTGGTATTGTATTATACCTGCAGTGGTTTCCCCCAAGAAGCTGAAACACTGCTTCACTAAAACCCTGAGATACAAGGCAGCCCACTGAATTTCTTTCCAAGCTCTAAAAGTTTTCTCCTCTAGTGATAAAGTATACCTCAGATGTTCACAGATAACGGTGATAATCTGCAGTAAGCTTTTCAGAGGAATTCTCAACAAAAGCTCATGGAGTAATAGACAACTCAGAGGATTTACAATTTGCCAGTCCCTTGTTCTGCTAAGTCCTTCACCCTAATTTGCCCCTGGGTTGATTTATATAGAATTACTCTTTTTCATTACTCACCCTGTCCTTTTAAACAACACTAAATCCCCTGTGGACACATATTGCTACAATAAATACCTTAAGAGAATGAATTCTTGCCTCACAAGGAAGTGTTGGATGGTTACTTACAAGAGTCTATTTTAAACAGTTCTCTACATGTAGAGGTCATTTGCTCTGCTGGGTTGATGCATGCTTGCCAGTGTTTTGGAAGCTGTTCAATTTTCCTCTATTAGCAGGAAGCTGACTTGACCAAGAGGAAAGGTAAGAAGGGTGGGCAGGAATGACTTGGTCCCTTATTCGCCATTATAGAGCATGAAATTGAAGAGCAAATGACAAAAGGTGGGTTGCCAAAAAGAATACAAGTATTACCCAGTAGTGTAACCTATGGAACCTTCAAATCCTATGGAATCTTAGCTCTAGAAGATACATCCCTCCAAAAATTGTTCTAATACTTTAAAAGCCTGATGATTGCACTTCTTTTGGAGCAATCCAAAGCACATTGGCATATACGCATTTCAGATAAGTCCTACAGTAACATAATGTATTTTACTTCATATAATACAGTGATCCCCAAATCTATTTGACCATAGGATCCCTTTCTGCCTTCTCACTTACTAACGTATGACATTTCTGGTGTGCACCAAGCCACAGTTTGAAAAATATCACTAGACTACAGAATCTAAACCTTTTCAGGGCAGGTATTATATACATATTATCCATCCTGGATCTTGCATGTAGTGCTTTGTAGACTATATAGACTTTCAATGAATTAAAATAATTGGAAAGTGATGAGTTTTATAAATTGACTAATTTCATTTTTAATATAATTTACTTAATTATAAGTATGTATAATTTAGCATTTAATGGAGACTGTGCTCAGCAAGAGACTCTAAAATTTCTTCAAATTTAACAATCAACTCAATTAGGGATAGGAATCAGAAAAGTTACCCCAGAAGATTATATAATGAAGATAGCTGGAGTTGTATGTCAGAGCTGAATTGAGAATGGGACACAGATAGTTAAAAATCCAAGGTTGATGGTTATAAAGAACAGTAGCTCATGGCAGCCAAATAAGTTGTGATCTGGAATTAATTCAGATCAGTTCTGTCCTTATTGTGAGGTTTCCTAGATGAGTTCACATATTTAAAAAAATATTTTTGGTCATTGTCACTGCTCCTCAAGGGATATCTTGCAGAAATATCAAACTCCCTTTACACAGTAGTGGCACCTGTTTATATAATGTGAGTACAACAAGCTCTTTGTTAAAATACTTAACCTTCTTCAGTTTGAAGAGTGATTTGTGGTATAATGGATATAAGAATTATAAGGTAAAAATGGGAAGGTGATGTATTATTTGAATGCTAATACATCCAATATCTTTTATGTCTACAATTTCTCTTGAAGTATCTTAGACACATGAGTTTTGATAAATAAATGAAAGATACTTGGCTTCAATGTGTTTCACAGTAACAAAGGGCACAATTAAGGTAGCTCTGGCACTTGCCATTATCAACTGTAGTCACACAACAATATATTTTCCTCCAAAGAGATTTAAATGCAGTTATGTATGTACATGGTCTCTGACATTCAAATCACTGTGTTTCAGTAGGTTTCTGTACATCCATTCATCACCTTCCCCTGCTTCTTCTATTTTCTATTAACTTTTTTAAGGACATCTTTATTTTAAATATGAATGACATTAAGAAATATGTATAGGAAGTGTCTTAAGGGTATTAACGTTTATTGAATATGTTATGTATCTTAGGCAATATATTTAGTGTCTCATTTCATTCTCACAAAAATCTTATGAAGAGTTTAAAAAAAGATTAATAGCTAGCACAATTTCAGATAGCTAGTGCATGGCAGCACTGGGATTGATTGTAGTTCTGTCTAATTCTTTAACGGGCATATGCTATTTTTTAAACATGGCAAGTCTTTCTTTGAGAAACCCCGCCCCCCATTCTTTTTTTTTTTTTTTTTTTTTGTGGTATGCAGGCCTCTCACTGTTGTGGCCTCTCCCGTTGCGGAGCACAGGCTCTGGACGCACAGGCTCAGCGGCCATGGCTCACTGGCCCAGCCGCTCCGCGGCATGTAGGATCTTCCCGGACCGGGGCACGAACCCGTGTCCCCTGCATCGGCAGGTGGACTCTCAACCACTGCGCCACCAGGGAAGCCAGCACCCCCCCCCACCATTCTTAATAATAACATTGGTTCAGAGAAGTCCAAGTGGAGCTGATCCTAACCCCTCTAAATCCAGAGGAACTATTTCAGCCTCCTGGTAATAGTGTATGGTTCAAGGTGAGGGAAATGAATCTGAGTTCTCTCCTGGACAATTAGGGAAATAATGCTCTTGTTTTCCCTGGAATTATGAGCTAAAAGTTTAAGGTGGGTTTGGAGCTGAGTAAAGCTTTCTTAACATGATTCATTAAAAAATTTGTGAAAATAATATGTATAACTGAATCACTTTGCTCTACACCTGAAACTAACACAACATTGTTAAACTGTACTCCAATATAAAATAAACATTTAAAAAATGTGTGAAAATAAGGCAAAAGCAAATGGAGTCCAGAAAGAGAGAAAAATGGGGACTTTTCAAACACATCAATGTTTGAAAACATGAATACAACACTATCTGAAATGACTTCAACCTAAATGCTCCCCAATTATATAAGCCAACAGTCCTCTTTTGCTTAAACCAATTTAAGCTTGGTTTCCTTCCCTTGGAACAGAAGTATACTGACTAGTATAGATGGCTAAGCTAGTGCCATTTTCTTGCAGCCCACCATTTCTCTTCTATAAATTTCAATGATTGGGATAAGTAATTTAACTCAAAATGCATTATTAGAGTCTTACAAAGCAGAGTGAATCATAGAAACACTGTGAGCATTCAGAGGTGATGAACAGCATGATCCCTGTTGTTTGAGAACTTAAAACTAGTTTGTGAAAGACAAACCAATATGGGGGCAAACATTACTAATAAAAAGCAGAAAGAGTGTAGTAAATCCTGTACTAGTAATTCAGTATGCCATGCCTCAGTGAAAGGATTGTTCATGCCCCACCCTTACTTGGGCTGGTACCCTACCTATGGAGGTGTATCTCATGAAATGTTGCTTTTGACTAGAAGAGTGAGCCCAGCTAATTCTGGGGTCTACTGAGTGTAAGCTGACTTGCTCACAGATATGTCCACCATAAGCCGTGTTTTCTACCTAGATTTTATTAATAGTAAAGATGATAATGTTTTTTTTAATTTTCCATTTCTTTGTTATATTTTTTCTGGGCAGAGAAGCAAGGTGCTATTCATTGGGACACCTAAAGATCCCTACAGTGGGTGAATGGGTCAGGACAATCATGAAATGAGATAAGGGGAAAATACCATGGAGCAAGACACCCAGGGAGTGGTTGACTGGGCTGGTTTGCTTCATCTTTGGACTTTGGACTTCAGTACATGGGTCATGCATTTTAATCATGGTGGTTTGTAGAGGCATATGTTAGACTGAGCAGGTTGTTATATTTGTGTGATGGTCTTTTAACTGCTGAAGCTTAGCCAAAATGATTTAGCTAACCATAGGCTGTTTGGACCTTGGTGGATGACTGCAGCTTTAGGCAGCTTTGTCCAAAGAAAATAGGCAGACATGGTTATGGGGGTGCTCAGGCCTCAGTAAAGCCTCTGAGCTTCATAATTAGTCCCAGCAGACACAACATCCTAGATAAGGAATGGTGGCCTCTCTGGCCTCAGCAAAGATGTAGGTGACTCAGAGAAGATGATGTTAGAGTTCTTTCTACTGAAAATACAAACTACTTGGAGAGACAGTGGGATCCTCAATAAGGATAAGAGGTCAGCAAGATGGGGAGGGACCCTATAATGCCTTATAGCATCAAGGCTTACTGTAAAGGAAAAACTTTTCCTAAGCAACATAGAAAAGGCAATAATACAATCATAAGGGTAAGAAGCTTTCTACAGACAGGTGTTGGTGTTTTAAACTTCAAGGCAGCTGAGTTCTGGGTGTACAAAAATGAGCTAATAAAGTTATAGCTTAAAATGTCCAGGCCAGGCTTAGGTAGGCAGTGAATGACAATTCCATTAAAACTGGAAATGTCTGGACTTATTAAAGTGGCACATTACATAATTACAAAGAGCTTGTACTCATTTTAGTGCTGACATACTAAAAACGTGAGACTCAAAAGAGAAAATGGAATTTAAAATATTATGCATATGTGGACACCTCCCCAACAAATCTCCTTCCCTGAGAAATATGGCTAATGGATAGAACCAAAAGTAATCACCAGTTGAAAGTTTATTTAAGCTCAGTTCAAGCGTATTTGTTGTGGGCTTCAGACAACTGGTATACACTAATATCCCTTACTAGGACAAAAGCAAGAAAACTTATTTTTGTTTTCTTTTGTCCCCCATCTTCCTTTATTCAGATACCACTGAGCCCTTGCTGTGATTGACTATGATTCAACCATAGGTGTAAGAATCATTCTGAATACAGACCTTACTGTTTTAAACTTCAATTTTTATCAAGGCTAAATACACAGTCTAGGAACACAATTGTCCCTGGGTAGCATTTTTAAGAGTTGAGTATTGACCTCTAAATTCAGTATATATAGAACCAATACTTTGATACTCATGGATGCTTACTTCAGTCTTAGGGCTTCTTAAAAGTGAGATTCCTGAGAGTTTCATGTTAAATTAATACAACCATAGGAATGTTATCCAGAAAGAGCCTACTTGGTAGTTGCTAAAGGAACCCCAGTCTACCTAGATACTGACAACCCTCTAGCTGAGACTGAGAATAAAAAGGCAAAGACAATTAATTTTAGACTTTAACTTCTTTAAATTTTAACTCACAAGGGCAAGACAATTTGATTTTGGACTTGAATACCTTCCAACTTTAACAACTTTGACCTTAAAGTACAATGGGAAATAATCTTTAAACTTTATTTTTTCCTTGAGAATTTTATAATTAGAGGCTGTTTACATTTAAATTTGGGGTATGTCCATTTTTTGGCATTTTATTATCTGAGTGTCACTACGCATTTTTATTTTTGAATCAATATTTTTTAAAACAATTTTATCTCATGCAGAACTGTTGATATACTGTGTTGAACAATTTGGCTGGATATAAATTGGGATGGGAAATAGAATAAGGAATGAATAAGGAATAAAGAATGTAAAGTGACAGTGGGATTCATGTAATTAATATCCTGTCTGATGTAATTGAGAGCCTTTCGGGGGCAAAATGTAAACTACAGAGTAGGGATTCAGAAAGGGGATAGTAAAGGAGCAATGGGTGTCATTCTTCTGTTAATTGTCCAAGGATAAAAAACCACGTCCAGCAGTCCAGCAAGCCAGGTCTTCTTGGTGATGAAGGGCATCTCTTGCCCTCTTCTCTTTGCAGTTCCTTTGTTTCATGCCTCCATTTTTCAGAATTTCAGAAAGAAAACATAGTGTCATTTATAGTGCAGCCTCTGAACCCAACATTTTCCTCAACTGATAGTAGCTTTCTGATTCAAATTCAAGAATGCTAGAGTCAAAAAAATATTCTTTAAAATTGACAAAAAATATTTTAAGCATAGTTGTCATTTTCCCAAAATGAGTAGAAAATGGCAGAATCTGTTATATAATAGTATTTTTAAAGTGAATTTATACAGTGACATTTAAAAAGTACACTGAGCTATAGGCACCATACCAAATTTTACAGGCTCTCTGTTTTGGGGCCATTCAGCTGATCTATTGGAGCCTTATTCATAAAATAGGAATAATAATATGTAACTGGGGTGAGGTCAGGAAACTGGGTTAGATGGTGTTCTATGGTATATTCAAGGTAAAAACCTACAGTTTGATTTTGCAGGTATTTACACCCATTACTACATATATAAGCACATACGTACATACGTACATATTTTTCTTGTTATCTAGGGTAATGTCCAATAGAAGTGTAAATAGACTATCTAATATAAAGTTTTCTAGAAGCTATATTTAAAAAATAAAAGGAAACAAAATTATTTTAATAGTGTATTTATCAAAATATAAAGTTTCAATATGCAATTAAAGCAAAATGTACAATGACATTTTAGACAATTTTTAAATGTCTTTAAAACACAGTGTGCATTTTATACTCACAGCACATCTCAGTTTGGACCAGACACTTCAGTTGTTTCATAGCCACATGTGGCTAGTGGATTCTATATTAGGCAGCACAGATACAGAATAATGAAGACAGCTATCTTGGGAAATTAGGGCTATCTGGAGCAAGATATTCTAGAGTTGGTATCATGGTTTAAAACTCTCATAGGTAATCATGATAGGCTCAGATAATAGAACACTCATAACATTTTAGATCTGGGAGAAACTGGAGAGATCATTTGATCTAAACATTTCATTTTTAGGTGCAGGAATTGTGCTCAAGAGAGGATGCATGACCTACAAAGGCCACGCAGGGAACTGACAACAGGACTGGAACCAAAGCCAATATAACACTGTGATGTTCCCTTATCTGAACCTGTGAGAGTATTATACCTACTCTTAAGTGAGCAAAGAAGGAGAGAAGCACCAAGCACCATGGAGATCCTACAGGGTCCTGGGTGCCTTATAACCATCCATGTTTTTTAGCATTTTGTATGCGCTTTCATGACAAATTGACATCTTAACAATGGAAACGTTGAGATTTTTCTTCTAAAATATATTATTCTACAATATACATTTTGTAAGAAAGAGCCTAGCTTGGCCCTCAGGAAGTCAAACACAAGTACCACACTTGTATAATTCAGGGAAAATGTTTTTTTCGTTTCCAGGTTTTAAAATCTTCCACTTAGCAACCTCAAGTTTCCATTACCATCAACCTTTGCATTTCATTTATCCTGCAGATTAGATTTACAAATAAGAATTGTGGATTCTCTCCTCATTCTAAACTATGTTTTTCACATGCTGCATTGTGTCCCATTGAGCCAGGTTTCCAAATGTGGAAATTAAAACTCAACGAGGGAAAGTCATAATTGCTGTCTTTAACCTCAAGGATTAGAGTGATCTGTGACAGTATGGGGATTATCAACATTGACAGAAAGCTGTAAAACAGATTATGGGGAGAAACACCTGATGGAATGAAGAGGCTGTCGTTGTGGGCTATATGAATATGAGTGATACTCAAGCGGGGATATACAGGAACTTTGAGTTGTAATGCAGGTAGATTTCCTTACCTGGGCCAGTAGGATGATTAAATCCTCAAATCAGCAGAAGCATTGTCTGAACAACACCAGTCTTAGTGTGTGCCCTTAGGCAAGTCACTTACCTGCATGGTACCCATTTTCTTAGCTTTAAAAGGATGCTCATAATCTATATTCAGCCAGATAATGTTTACAAAGAGCTGTGGGATACTTGGATGAAAGGCCTTATTTACATGTAAAGTACTGTTCTTATTCAAACCCCCTCTGCTGACTACTCTGCAGTGGGGTGTGCTGGGGAAGGACAAATGAGGAAAAAGAAAAGAAAAATTGGCTCCTGAAATGATGGAAACCTGATTACCTTGAACTGGCTCATTCTGAAAGGGAGGTGTGCTGCATTCATTAACCATTTCCAAACAGACTTCACTTTGGATGAGCAAACAAGCTAAGCGAGACCAATCCATACTCTTTTTTGTAAGTGAGAAACAAAATCTGAGATAAGAATAAAGCCACTACGATTCTGAGCATAATCCGCTCCATGCATCTGGCTTCCATTAGTCTGCAGCACTGGAAAAACTAGAAGATTCTAAATGCACCACTTTAATCTCAATTTATAATAAATTTATTTATGTGTATATGCATATTTGCAACTTAAGTTATTAATATTATTGTCCTCTATTAATTGAACAATGGTGGGTTCAATGATTCCTTGCCTAATTTTAAATCCTATTGATTCCTAATGATATAAAATCTTTTAATGAAAGTATCTGTGACATAAATTACAAAGCTTTTTGAATATGTTTTTAAAATACCTAAGAATGAAGAGGAAGAGATGGGTGGGGTGAATAAACACTATATTTGCATTGTAAGGCATGGATTATGCTCAAAGTTTTTTCAGAAAAACTTGCTGGTTAAAGCCCCAAGACTTTGATACAGCATCATATTTAATCTCTTTATCTCTGCAAAAAGGGATTTCCATCCAGCCTCTGAAATCCATTCCAGGTCTTACATTTTTCAATTACTTTCTTTTCAGCATCTGTGTTGTCATTGCCATGAATTTGTATCTCTTTTACCCATTTTGCATCTCTGTGACAGGCATATCTGTATATCAGCTTCTGGAACCCTTGCAATAACCCTGGGAGTTAGGTGTTATTTCCTCCATTATTGCAGATGTGGATAATAAGCAGGGCAAGATTACCTTACCAGGTCAAGGCAAGTGGCAGAATGAAGACTTTTAACTAGCTCTAAATGACTCTGAAGCACGTAATTTTCCCACTATACTAGACTACCTCTTAAAAACAGCATTGCCCCTCATATTTCTCTCAATATGCAACTATTTGGTATCACTCACTTTGCCACTTACCTTTAACTGTTTTGAAACAATGAAACATGTGCATTTAAATTTGGTAGCATAGAAGTTATTTATTTGAGTATCCTTCTGAAAAGGTCTTGTTCTGCCTGAATAATTACTGATGAAATTAATGTCATCCTGCTAACCCCTAAAAGTGCCTGACATTCTTTCTTTGTGACTAATTATTTTAAAGATGGTGCTGTAATTGCAGGATGTAGGAGGTACTTTCTATAAACGCTTAACATTACAAGGGGACATGATCTGCAATCATAAGATCATTAAACTGACTACCAGGAATAAGCATGCTTTGGGGACAAATGAAATTTGTCAAAATAAGCCCATGTGTTCTGTGGAGGGCAGGAGGCCAGGCCTGGGAAAAGGAGCCTAATAATTGTTCTATGCTGAATTTCTTTAATTATTTACTAGAAGGAAGATATGGGCCATCCAGGCCTTCCCCAGAGAGTTGGCTATTCAAAGAACAGAATACATAAAATCACTGACTGAACTGAAATAGATGCTTAAAATAAATTCCCCAGGACACTTTTTAGGCAGTTTGCAACCATCACAAAATAGAAGCTGAGGAAGCTGGTTGAAGATGACCTGAATAGGCCTTACAGTATAGTTATTTATTACCTGCCCACACAAACTTATGCTCTGTGAGGGCAACACATTTAATTCATATTTACTGATAACAGCTATGTGCTAGACACCCCTCTAAATTCTGGGACATCCAGTCTATAGCAAACATGTGGAACTTACATTTCTTCTGGGAACACACACACACACACACACCCCAAGTAAATATGTGGCACTGAGGGTGTTAATGTGTTTTGAAGGAAAGGGAAATCTGGATAAGAGAGATATTCATGCTTGAGTGCTCTATGATTATAGGGTGGGGAGGGGGTCCTCATTGATGAGATGTCATTTGAGTAGAAGGGATTAGCTCTGAGGATATATAACCAAATATTTCTGGTAGAGAAAATAGAAAATACAAAAAACCTTGACAGATGCTGGTTTATCAAGTTTGAGGAAGAGCAAACAAACAAATAAACAAACACAGGATAGCTGAAACAAAATGAATAAGAGGAAAGGAAGTGAGAAATGGGACTAGAGAGGTAGGCAGAGCAGAGTGAGGGTTTGGATTTTACTCTGACTGAGAAGGTGTGGTAGGCAGAAATCTTTGAAGACCCCCAAGATAACAAGATACCTTTCTTTTGCTGTAGATGCTCCTTATAACCCTCCCCTAAGATGTGAATGTTAACACTGAATATGATGGATAGTCACTACCATGAATAGATAACATTTTAGAAAGGGAGATTAGCCTCAGTTGGCCTCCCCTGAGATTTGAAGTGAGAAATGTGTCTCTGCAGGCCTGGAAGAAGATGGAAGCTGCTATGAGCTCTACACATGTAAGGAGGTGAATTCTGCCAACCACTTGAATGTGCTTGGAAGAGGACCCTGAGCCTCAGAAGGAAGCACAGTCCTGGCCAAGATCCTCATCATAGCTCGTGAGCTTCCTCACCTAGAAATCCCAGGCTTGCTGTTCCTGGACTTCTAACATACAGAGTTATGAGTTAATCAATGGGGGTTGTTTTAAGTATGAGCTTGTGGTAATTTTTATGGTTCAAAAGAACACTAATACACAGCATTATTTACAATAACCAAGACATGGAAACAACCTAAGTGTCCATCGACAGAAGAATGGATAAAGAGGATGTGATATATATATACATATATATATGTATATATATATTATATATAATGGAATTTTACTTAGCCATAAAAAGAACAAAATTTTGCCATTTGCAGCAACAATGGATGGACTTCGAGGGCATTACGTTAAGTGAAATAAATCAGTCAAAGAAAGATAAATATTGAGTGGTATCATTTATATGTGGAATCTAAAAAATACAACAAACTAGTGAATATAAAAGAAAGAAGCAGACTCACAGATATAGAGAACAAACTAGTGGTTACTAGTAGTGGTTACCAGTGGGGGTGGAGGGGCAATATAGGAATCAGGGAATAGGAGGTACAAGATATTGGGTGTAAGATAGGCTCAAGGATGTACTGTACAACACAGGGGATATAGCCAATATTTTGTAATGCCTGTAAATGGAAAGTACCCTTAAAAATTGTATTAAAAATTTTAAAAAGAACACAATACAGAAAGTAATCATAGAAGGGGATTGCTTTGCATAGGGGTGTGGCATGGTTTGCCTTTGTTTTAGAAGCTAGTTTGGGCTACCTTGAAGGGAATGGGTTGAAGGCATGCAGGATAGTCAGTGGGAGGCTACTGCAATAGTCCAGGAGAGAGATGGATGGTGGCTTTGATTGCAGTGGTATGGATTAAAGATGCAAGAAGTAGTTGGATTATTTTAGAAGTTAAAGACAATTGGATTTTCAGATTGATTGATGAGGGAGTTAAGTTAAAAAGGATGATGTGTGCATTTCACCAAAGATGTTGACTGGGGCAATTGGAAGAAAGGAGGGAGGGGTGGTGTCCCAAAGAGGAAGGCTACGAGAAGGAGAGAGTACAAAGAGGAGAAATCAAGCATTCATTTTGAGACATGTTAAGGTTGAGATGCTCAAAGTCACATCCAAAAAGCAATGGCAAGTAGAACATTGGATATAAGAATTTAGAGACACTGGAGCTGGGAATATTAATTATGAGTCATTAGCATATAGTTTGCATCTAATGACATGGACTAGTAATCACTGAATGTTTGAATTAACACAGAAGAGGAGCAAGATCTTGTGTCTGATCTCTCAGGCACTAAACACTGACTCCCATGCTTATCTGAAATTCTGGTAATTCTGTCTCAAATCTCCCAAGCAGACTGAGAAGTCATTCTAAAGAGGAAAGGGGAAATCCAGGAAAATAATGCACAATGCAGTCAAAGAAAGGAGTATTTTAAAGAGGTAAATATGTTGAATACTGCACACAGTTTAATTTAGACTAATTGAGAAGTGGCCATAGGATTTAACAAGCAAAAGTTCAGTGAGATAAGTTTCATTGTCATGATGGAAGCAGACATTGGAAAGCAATAGAGAACAGATCAAAATGGAGATGAAAACATATGCAACAATGTGGATGGATTTCAAGAAGTTTGGATATGAAAGAGAAAGAAGGGAGAATTTGATAATTGGAGTAAGATATGGAAACAAAGGTATTTTAGTTTAATTTAAAAATAGGTAATGCATCCATATGGTTCCTAAACCAAAAAGTATACAAGCTAATATAGTGAGAAGTCTCTGCCCATGGCCCCCTCTACTCCTGCCCACTTCCCATCCTAACCCCACCCCCATGTTCACTATTATGTTTCTTACATCCTCTCATGAATTTGCTTATACATAAATAAGCAAATCAAAATATGTGGTCTTATCTTTTCACCCTTATCTAAACAGAAGTTATTATTTATACAATTCCATTTCTTGTTTTTTTCACTTTACAATATATCTTGAGAATCTTTCTGATGTCACCTCATAAAGAGCTTCCTTGTTCTTTTCCACAGCGTCATGTTCTCTCCCTGTACCATCAGTTATTCAACCTATTCTCTAATGAAGGAGCCTGAACTTGCTCCTTGTTCATGCATCATTTCTCACAAGTTCATGTGTACAATAAGTCCCCTAAGTGGATTCCTGGAGCAAGAATGTGTTGTACCTTTTGTTATAGCAGATGTTGTTGTTGGCTTGTTTCTTTTGGTCATTTAAAAGATAGAAGCAAGTTGAGTGATTTAATTATAGAAGTAAAGGAACTAGGAGAAAGTGAGGGTGCAAAGATACAGAATTGAAATGGATAGTAAAGAGTCAGCTTTCCCAAAAGAAGGACATGGAATGAAGACTGGAGGGAAGAAGAAATGACTCCTCCATCTCCTTGTCAACAGGTTGACTGAGTTGTCATCCAATCATTTCTCGTACCCTCTGTAGAATTTGAGGTTAGGTCATCTGCTTAGAAAGAGGGGGTTTTTCATAGGATCAGAAACTTGAGCAAAGTAAAACAGTGTTGAATTAAATACCACGGAGAAATTGAAAGAGAAGAAAAAGGAAATAGAAGAATTGCTAGGCAATACTGTGGGACCAGTTGACATTGGGGAGGGTTGGTGTTGCTGTCTCCATGGAGAATATCATTAGAGTTCCACTGTAAGAAGACAATGAAAATGTAGGAAGACAAAGGTTGAATGGTGTGGAATAAGCTGCAAAGAACTGAACATCAGCTCTATTCTCACTTTTCCATTAACTAGGGGAAGCTTGGCGTTGAGCAAAGAACAGACACCAGCTGTTGGTCCTGGCCCTGCCACTTCAAATACAAGTGATCATGATAAAATCTGTTGATCTCTGTAGTTCCAGTTTCTTTATCAGAAAATTGAGGTGTTCTTTGTGAAAACTTATTTTATATATAAAACACTAAATGAGATATGGGTTAAGGCCATACTTGTTTTGGGGAACTAATACAATGCTATATATGAAAGTGTTTTTAGAATATAACAAACTCTGCATGCACTGCCATCATCAGCTCAGAGTTTTTAATTCTTGTGTAAAGTAATACAATGTGTCTGAAGAGCTTGTAAATAGTTTGTTCTGCTGGAAGTAAAGACTATTTCTTTTCTTTTTCTTTTTCTTCTTTTGAGTTTTCCACGGTTTTCTGTTTGTTTGTTTTTTGTGTGTATTGGAGAATAATTGCTTTATAGTGTATGTTAGTTGCTGCTGTATAACAAAATGAATCAGCTATGTGTACACATATACCCCCTTATCTCCTCCCTCTTGTGTCTTCCTCTCTATTCCACCCTTCTAGGTGGTCACAAAGCACTAAGCTGATCTCCCTGTGCTATGATGCTGCTTCCCAATAGCTATCTATTTTACATATGGTAGTGTATATATGTCCATGCCATTCTATCACTTTGTCTCAGCTTACACTTCCCCTTCCCCGTGTCCTCAAGTCCATTCTCTATGTCTACATCTTTATTCCTGTCCTGTCCCTAGGCTCTTCAGAACCTTTTTTTTAGATTCCGTATATATGTGGTAGCATATGGTATTTGTTTTTCTCTTTCTGACTTACTTCACTCTGTATGACAGACTCTAGATCTATCTCTTTCACTACAAATAACTCAATTCTGTTTCTTTTTATGACTGAGTAATATTCCATCATATATATGTGCCACATCTTCTTTAACCATTCATCTGTTGATGGGCATTTAGGTTGCTTCCATGTCCTGCCTATTGTAAATAGTGCTGCAATGAACATTGTGGTACATGACTCTTTTTGAATTATGTTTTTTTCAGGTATATGCCCAGTAGTGGGATTTCTGGGTCATATGGTAGTTTTATTTTTAGTTTCTTAAGGAACCTCCATACTGGTCTCCATAGTGGCTGTATCAATTTACATTCCCACCAACAATGCAAGAGGTTTCCCTTTTCTCAACACTCTCTCCAGCATTTATTGTGTGTAGATTTTTTGATGATGGCCATTCTGACCAGTGTGAGGTGATACCTCACTGTAGTTTTGATTTGCATTTCTCTAATGATTAGTGATGATGAACATTATTTCATATGCTTGTTGGCCATCTGTATATCTTCTTTGGAGAAATGTCTATTTAGGTCCTCTGCCCATTTTTTGGATTGGGTTGTTTGTTTTTTGATATTGAGGTGCATGAGCTGCTTCTATATCTTGGAGATTAATCCTTTGTCAGTTGCTTCATTTGCGAATATTTCTCCCATTCTGAGGGTTGTCTTTTCGTCTTGTTTATGTTTTCCTTTGATGTGCAAAAGCTTTTAAGGTTCCTTAGGTCCCATTTGTTTATTTTTGTTTTTATTTCCATTTCTCTAGGGGGTGGGTCAAAAAGGATCTTGCTGTGATTTATGTCATAGAGTGTGCTGCCTATGTTTTCCTCTAAGAGTTTTATAGTGTTTGGCCTTACATTTAAGTCTTTAATTCATTTTGAGTTCATTTCTGTGTATAGTGTTAGGGAGTGTTCTAATTTCATTCTTTTACATGTAACTGTCCAGTTTTCCCAGCACCACTTATTGAAGAGGCTGTCTTTTCTCCATTGTATATTCTTGCCTCCTTTACCAAAGATAAGGTGACCATATGTTTGTGGGTTTATCTCTGGGCTTTCTATCCTGTTCCATTGATCTATATTTCTGTTTTTGTGCCAGTACCACAGTGTCTTGATTACTGTAACTTTGCAGTATAGTCTGAAGTCAGGGAGCCTGATTCCTCCAGCTCAGTTTTTCTTTCTCAAGATTGCTTTGGCTATTCGGGGTCTTTTGTGTTTCCATACAAATTGTGAACTTTTTTGTTCTAGTATTGTGAAAAATGCCATTGGTCGTTTCATAGGGATTGCCTTGAATTTGTAAATTGCTTTGGGTAGTATAGCCATTCTCACAATGTTGATTCTTCCAATCCAAGAACATGGTATATCTCTCCATATAAATAGATGTTTGTATTATCTTTAACTTCTTTAACTTCTTTCATCAGTGTCTTATAGTTTTCTGCATACAGGTCTTTTGTCTCCTTAGGTAGGTTTATTCCTAGATATTTTATTCTTTTTGTTGCAATGGTAAATGGGAGTGTTTCCTTAATTTCTCTTTCAGATTTTTTTCATCATTAGTGTATAGGAATGAAAGAGACTTCTGTGCATTAATTTTGTATCCTGCTGCTTTACCACATTCATTGATTAGCTCTAGTAGTTTTCTGGTAGCAACTTTAGGATTCTCTATGTATAGTATAATGTCACCTGCAAACAGTGACAGTTTTACTTTTGCTTTTCCAATTTGGATTCCGTTTATTTCTTTTTCTTCTCTGATTGTTGTGGCTGAAACTTCCAAAACTATGTTGAATAATAGTGGTGAGAGTGGGCAACCTTGTCTTATTCCTGGTCTTGGAGGAAATGGTTTCATTTTTTCACCACTGTGAACTATGTTGGCTATGGGTTTGTCATATATGACCTTTATTATGTTGAGTTAGGTTTCCTCTATGCCTACTTTCTGCAGAGTGTTTATCATAAATGGTGTTGAATTTTGTTTAAAGCTTTTTCTGCGTCTATTGAAATTATCATATGCTTTTATTTCCTTCAATTTTTTAATACGGTGTATCTCATTGATTGTTTTGCATATATTGAAGAATCCTTGAACTCCTGGGATAAACCCCACTTGATCATGGTGTATGCTCATTTTAATATGCTGCTGGATTCTCTTTGCTAGTATTTTCTTGAGGATTTTTGCATCTATGTTCATCAGTGATACTGGCCTGTAGTTTTCTTTTTTGTGACCTCTTGTACAGATTATTTCTGATCATACTGTAAATTGTGATTAACAGAAGCCAGTTTGAAAAAATATATATGTAATATATACCTAGGTAGGTAGATGTATCATATTCTTAAACAGAATTGCAAATCATAGAAAGAAAGATAATTTTCTAAGTTGTTATAACTAGAGTGAAACTTTTTACTTTTAAGGCAAGCACTTGACATCTCCTAATCTATTATGTTCCATTATTTTCTCATATCTATTGTGAAATAAGACATTGATAGAACTATAATGGATATATATGTGTTTTTGAGTAAAGCAGTATATCATGTTCTACCTATATCAATGTTAGTTACAGTAACCAACTTTCCTGCTTTTAGTTCTGAAAGTCCCAAGTCCAGGAAACCCCTCAGTCTCCAGCTAACTGGAACAATAAAGTTCCAGTCATGCTACCTTTAGTATAATTTAAGTCAGTAAACAAATATTTGACAAGAGCACACCATGTGCTGGCCACTGGGGAATCTATAAGCGTAAATGAGGTGTGAGTAGGATGGAGAAAAGTGTTTCATGAAAGAGCACAGGCTACTGAGTCATATGGCTCAGGGCTTGTAATTTTAGTTTTACCATTTACTAACTGTCAGTCCTTA
Source organism: Lagenorhynchus albirostris (assembly GCF_949774975.1). NCBI lineage: Eukaryota > Metazoa > Chordata > Mammalia > Artiodactyla > Delphinidae > Lagenorhynchus > Lagenorhynchus albirostris. The sequence goes on along the minus strand of NC_083098.1, from coordinate 108,808,589 downwards.
GACTCACAGAAATCTCTGGATCTCTTTGAGCCCTGTTTTCCTATATGAAATACAAAGATGATAACAATATTACTTTAAAAATGCTCATTATGAAATGAAATGATATTATGTATGCTTATTTGAATACATACATCCAGCACCTGGTCTGGAAATTAGCTGATATTCAATACATCCTAGTTTATTCTTTCACCTCCATCAATAGCAGGTCCAATAAAATTAGTGAAATTGCAGAAGAGTGATCAAAGGGCAACTGCATTATACACGGAGTGGAATAGAAAAGTTGAGGTCACTGGGAGACATCCTGCAGAGGTTACTTTCTATCTTTGGCCAGCTCTAGTTGTCAGACTAGTATGATTGATGAATAACTACAATCTGCTTTCTACTTTTCATTAAGAGGAGATTAGAAGAACCATAAAAGAGGCATGATCTTCCAAAGGGTCACATGGAAGGAGTAGGAAGAAGAGGAAGAGACAAAAGAAAGCATATGTTCTCTCAAGTTTTCTGGTAAAGAACTGCACAAGGGGTCCTTGTATGTGTGTGTGTTTCCAGGCAATTTAATGCCATCTCATAACCTTATATTACATGCTCTAAGAATTTATTCTAAGTTCTGAGATAATACAAAGTTCTGAGGTGGGACCGACTCTGGCAATTGAAATGAGATATCTCAGAGGTGTGAAGTAGCCTAGAAGTATGGCTCAGCTCTTGAGTGGGGATGAATTGACACAAGCAGTGAGGTTTCTTGTGAACATTAACGCAATTTCAGAAGACTTCACTTTATGAGCAACACAGGAGACACAATTGTGCAAATTCCAAGAACAATTTAAAGTCATTTCAATATTTCTGAGGAGTATGCATCCTCTCTAGGTGATGAATATGTCAAGCCAAGCTCTGAGAGAGGAAAAAAGTTGTCTGTTGGCCACAAAGCAAAGAGGCTGAAGAAGTCTGATTGCCAGCCCTGTACAGAATTTTTAAAGTGTCAGAACTGGCTCTGCTTTTTTTTCAAAAAGTAAGAAGTTTTCAGGGATAGATTTTAATAGACCCCTCAAACGAATTATAATGAAGTACATTACAAAACTTGAAGAAAACTCCATGGTTTGAAGGTCTGACAAAGAAAACCTCTGGACATTTCCAAAGACAGAGATCCTTTTGGCTTTGCATTTATTTGTATGTATTCCTTAGTGTATAATTACATTTGAGCATTGACTTCATGCCAAGTGCTGGTAGAGATTGGAGATACGGAGATGAAGGAGATAGAACCAGTACCCAGGGAGAACATTGTGGGAGAGAAGCACAGATACAAAACATGAAAAATATCCCAGGTAATGAGAATGAAATCTGTGACAGTGGGTTTGGGACACAGAGATGAGGACAGGGAGACTGGCCAAGAAAAAATGAGACTTCTGAAATATGCATATATATATATATATATATGATAAAATATAATACAATGTAGTATCTAATTTTTTCAGCACTCATTGTGATTTAGTGCTATGTTAAACATTTTGTGTGTTCTAGGCTCCATAGAAACAGGGAAAAAGGCAGGGTGGTGATAAGAGAGTTCAGGTATCTCAGAAACTGTCATTAATTCACTCTGATGGGCACAGGGCACAGATGTTCATGTGTGCAAGGGCTTGGTGCAATGATAGACAAGCTTTGGAAGCAGGAAGCAGCCAGATCATAAATTATATTACATTCCTCAGGAAGAAGTTTGGGTTTTTTCTAATAGAAGACCTAACAGTGGCCAGAATATCAACTGCCTAAGGATCACATGCTCAGCTACTAGAAGGGTCTAGGACTTGGTGTGCCCAGGTCACATGTCAGGAACACATTCTTTTTAGTGTGTCATGTGGTAGAAGAAGGTCAGAGTTGTGAGATTGTTATAGATCCCATAGTATGTATTTGTATAAACCCTAAAAATTCTTTCCCCCCAATCACATTGTTATAAGTACACTGGCAGAGGATAGATAAAATAATTTTAATACAGAAATCATAAAGCTTGACCTGACTATGCCACTGACATCTTCCTATACATTTAATAGCTCTGGTTGCCTCTTTGATACATTTCAAGCCTTCCAGACTGCAAGTCAAGATTCTCTGCCACCTGCCCTAGCCTCAATCTTTCAAGAGAATTTTCTCTCCCTAAACTGCTTCTCTCCTCCTTGTCCATTTTACTCTAGATTCTGACCAAACTCAGAATCCTACTGATGATAAAAGATATTTTCTTCCTTCAGAGTCTTTGCTGAAATACATTACCAAGTTTTCTACAAATGGCTCCAGGAATTTCTAACTAACTGTGTGGTTTTGGGTAATTAGTACCTCTTAGGGATTCACCTTCTTTTGCTGCAAAATGGAGAAAATAAGCTCTGCTCTGCCTACTTCATGGTGCTCACCTGGTCTTTTGTCATTCATCCAAGTAATAGTTATTGGGTACCTATGATGGACCAGACACTGTCCTAAACTGGAGGTACAACAGTGAACAATGTAGACCAAGGATTCCACCCGATTAAAGCCTATAATCTAGTGGGTAAGGAAGGAAATTAAAAATTGAGTTATAAAGCACCTTAGAGGATGATAAGTATAATTAAGAAAAATGTGGTAAATTATGGACAGTAGGGAGTGACAAAAAGTGACTGTATCAGGTGTCATGTCATAATGAAAAGAAAAAGCAAATGGTACTAAATGCTATAACATAAATGGTACTAGATGATAAGGCAAATGATACTAAATGCTATAACTGCTAAACTGGCATTTTTCAGAAGGGTGGGGCTCATACCTGCCTAGCACTGCTATAAGCACTTTAGATATATTATCTCACTTAATTCTCCTAACAAACCCAGGTATACATTGCTGTTAGTATTACCAATTTATAAATGAGAAAGTGAAGATATATAGAAAAGGTAGTATGAAAATTGCTGTTGAATAATATTTATGCTATTTGAAGATAAATAATCATACCTTCCAAAACTCATACACACGCTGTCCATACTAACAGACATGCAAGCAAAAATGCAAACTACACAAACAAGTGAATATGCTCCGTCAGAGTCGCAAGGACCAGTTTAGTATATGTTTGATGTCACATAATCTCATTTGGAAAATGCTCTTTGTCCTGATGTTTTTTTAGCTGGGAAATTCAGAGAAGAGTGAAGTATGCATTAAAATAGCACTGGAGAGAAGATGAAAGGAAGCCCAATCTTTAGGCATGATCCATTCTGACATTGTGCCATTACAGCTCCAAGAAGGAGTGGATCAGAGTAGGAAGCTGGACTCTGGCCTCATCATTCTGGTCCATTCTAACTCAAGCCATCTAATGGTTCTGTAGTTGCATTTCCCATGAGGGAACTCAACTCTGAGGATAGAGCAGGAGAAAAGAGAAGCTTTCAGAAGAGTGGAGAAGGAAAGAAAGTGTGGAGGCAGGAGTTCTATCAAGCAACAACGTTTGTTTTCAAGAATGGTTGCATTCAGATCCTGAAAGTAAGATTTTTTGGGTCACCAAATGTCTACTGTAGTGTTATTTAATACATGCTATGACTAGAGACTTTTCTTCCAATTTGGAAGGACTCTTACAGTAGGACATTGCCTGGAGAAGTATGGCTAATCATCAGGGAGAGGTGCCAATGATATAATTTGGAAATGTCATTGATTTCCAGGGAATCCTTATTAACTATGTGGGCTAAAAATGTCAGTAGTTTACTTGAAGATGAATGTACTTCACAGAAACACCTCATTTTAATTTCTTACAAGGCACTCAAATTTGCTAAATTATGATGAGAAATAGAATGTAACAGGTAAGTTATGAAATACTGTTTGCTGGTCAATGTGTTTGTTCTCTGTTGACAAATCCATACTAGAGATAAATTTATAATCAGAAAAGTTTTTTTTTTAAATGAGCCTTGAGCCAGAGCAGAGCCAATTAATTAGATCATCCATTAGTTGGATGTTATTGAGATGGGATAGATTAAACTGTGGATGTTACTAAAATTCAATGGATTACTGTGTCTATTTCTACCACATGGACAGACTTGCTGCCATAGAGGGACTACTTATTTTCATAAGATGTGATATTTTCTGTCCTGGACAGTGTTGAAAACAAATAGGAACATTTGTCTCAGTGACTTCCCCTTCATTAAGGTTCTATTGTTATAGCCAATGTTAACTCTTAGGTTTGAGGGCCTGTCTATGTTATATAGACACTAACACAATTTTGTTACTTAACAAATTATACAGCCTTTTAGAAATGAACATTTTAGAAGTAAATGAAGACTTTGGCAGATATTCTAAATGCAGAGATAACAATAATAGCTAATATAGGATATGTTAGGTACAGTACAACTTCTTTACATTTGCTTTATTAAATTCTTATTTATTTTTATAATAACATGAGAATTAGTTACTATCATGGTCCCATGAGGAAACTAACTATGAAGGTTAGAAAAAAGTTAGTAAATATTCCACTTCTTCAGAGATGGAGACTGCCTTTGAACTCAAGCTAACTTACTCTTAACATCCAAGGTAGACTAATCCTGTTTCCTCTATGGCTGGTATCATGCTGCTATGTTCTTTGTGTTGCTATACCAAATCAAACAAGAAGAATAAAGCAATGGCTTTTTTTTAGTTAGAGTCAGGAATCAATACTGGAATTATTTATGTCATTAACACCTACTATTTTTGATCAGTATTACCCAACTCTTTAGCAAGTTGGAAGTGTTATCTCTCCTCTAGTCTCATCAATGCAGCTGTACTGTTATGTAACCTTCACTCCCAGGAAGCGATCATTTCAGCCTCCTGCAAAGTCAGGACAGATTACATTCATTAGTACATTCTCCTTGAGTTAGCTCCTAACTCCCTCAGAGACTGCAGTCAGGTGGGTGGTAGCTGACCTACCTTCTTTGAAGTCTTCTCTTGATTGGAGGGTCAGGATGATGCCTGATGTGAGCTCACCAGCTTCCCAGAATAGCTGCCTTCAGGAGGGAGTTATTTTCTCATCTTCTTTTTTGGATACTCATGACTTCCTTCCATTTCAGAATCAGAGCAAAGCACGGTTACTGCATTAGTGCCACAAGTAACTATCTGTTTAACCCTTTTATAGCTTCCTTGGGGGTTGTGTTTAACACAAAACTGTAACCCTCTTAATCTAGTAATTCTATTTTATTAAGGAACAAAATTGGAAACATAGAATGAAGACTTTGCATCTGTTCTAACTGTAAAGTGTACAAGTAATATATTGTAAAACTTTACTACTGGGAAAAATAATTTAACCTAACTCTATTTGCAGATGAAAATGAGGTCTCTAGGCAGAGTGATTTACCCAAAATCTCTCCATAAGGGAGTCGCAGAATCAGCCTTATAAACAAGGAGTATTAAATATACATCTAGAAGTACTCAATGGACACTTACTGTCTAAACTTTCCTAAATGAGGAAAGTTTTTTTCACTAGCTTTTACTTAGAAGTTTTCTTTAGGGGATCAAAGTCCTTGATATCTGATAATAACTGTTTGTAGACACATGACTTTTTTTTGTTTTTTTTTTGAAGGGACAGAATAAAATAGTATTACTTATCAATTTACTTAATTCTGAGATTTGAGAGGCCTAACATGTATTAGTCACAAACTCTGATTTCCCTGGAGAAGTTCAAGATTGTTTTCTTCACAATGGCCATAGTGAGAAGGATTGTTCCCAAATGGATTAAGAACCAAAAGAAACCCTCAAGATCACAGAAGAGCTCTGTACTGGGGTGAAGTTTTAAGTTCAAAGGAGTGAAGGAGATAAAATGCTCTGTCCTGACCTCTGTGATTTATATACGTTCAGTTCCAACAAGCTGGTCAGATAAGTGGCAAAAGGGGTTCTGGAGAAAACTTCTAACTGGGAAGAGCCAAACAGGTGCAAAGCCAGACCCAGAGAAGAAAGCAGTCATGCATGGCATGGGCATTTGGGACCATTTCTACCATGGGTCCATTTTTTCTCAACTTTGTTCTTGCCTTCAAATCTCTTATACTACATTCCACACCCTACATTTTCTGTTTCTAGGTCTCCCTTTTCACTTCTCCTCTCAATCAAATTTGGCTTCTACCTTCTCTACTCAACCTCCCATGTTAAGCCTGTAATAATCCCCATACCACTAGTCTAAGGAACCTCATTGTTTCCCATTTAACTCAGGTTCTTAGTGATTTTCAGCATGTGACAGACATTCCTTCATGAACTCTGTCTTTCTCTAGTTTTGAAACCAAATGGTTTCTCTCCTATGTTTACCAATTTCCTCTTAATCTTCTTTCCTGGTTTATTCTCCTTCATATATTAGATGAGGAACTTCCTTAGTGCCGACATTAGACCCATTTCTCATGCCATAGTCTTTACTTGGAAATATTCTTCCCCTAACTGTTTTAATTTGAAATTGTTTTTGGTGATGATTCCCAAATGTATGTTATCAGTCCAAACTTTTCATCTGAACTCTGTATATCTAATGTTCTACTTGAATTATACACTTGGATGAATGACTCCTCAAAGTCAACATGTCTATAATTGAACTTAGAGTAGTCCCCCCAAAAAACATATTCTTCTTCCAGTGTTTTCTTACCTCAGAACATAACTCCACCAGAGCAGAAATCTAGGAGTAATCCTTCCTAGCTCCTTGTCTCCTACCAACTTATTTAAAGTCAGGTTAATTAGCCTGCTAAATATTTCCCAAATCTATTCATTTTTTACTATTACAATCTAAGTCCATTTATTATAGCCAAGAGCTCTAGTCAAAGTTTTTTCCTCCTCTTGAAATGTCCTCTCTTCCTCCTGACTAAGAAACCTCTCTTCACTATCTTTATGACTCAATTCAAATATCGTCTCATCGAGGAAGACTTCCTTGACATTCCAGAAGAGTTGATGACTCCCCTTCTCTACTTCTATAGCAATTATATATACCTCTATTATATCACAGAGTATAGTTAGACATTTTTGTTAACTAAATGCCCAGCATTTAGTGGACAGCAATCATGCTTGTACCCTCCAAGACCTACTATGGTGACTGGCAGACAGCACATGGTTAATATTTGTTTAGGGACAGAATTAATTAATGAATTAATGAATTAAAGCAAGGTAAATACAAGGAGACTTGAGGGCATACATCTTCAGAAAATTTAAAAATGGTGCTTGATGACAGCCAGCATCTGTAGAAGGATGTCTCTTTGTTTGTTTTGATTCGATTTGAGTTTGACTTTATATTTTTAATAGAATATTGTAAGCTTGAGTGGAATGAGTTAGGAAAAAAAAGTAATGTCTAAAAGGGGAGAGTTAATTGCTGAATCAAGAGACCAAAGAATTTTTTTTTAATTTGAATCAAGAATAAAATAAGTGAGAGTATCCATGAAAAAGAGATTGGAAATAAAAGTTTCACAGAATGAAATACTTACTCTGTGACAAATGTTTTCTTAATAAATATAAATTCCAAAATTTTGCTTTCCAGGTATTATTTTCCTTATTTTATCAGTGTGTAAAATGAAAAATGAAGACAAAAAGCTTCAAATTGTGCAGCTGATATTCAGATCTACTTCTGAGTGATTACAAAGCTCACATTCCCTTTGTGAACCTATGTCACATCTCTGGGAGATGGGACCTGTTGAGCGTGGAGGAAGGTGGTAAGAGGGGATTACCTCATGTAGTCCTTTGAAGTCAGGATAAAGGGTTCTTAGTGTATGATCAGGAGAGAGAATTTCAGGGAATTTACCCTGAGCAGGTTATCATCATTGTAAAAGAAGGGGCCAGACCATAGTGTGACAGTAGAGGGTAGTTTTGAGCTTGGGTTTTAGTCTGTTGAGAAGGACTTGTCTTAGCCCCTGTGACCGCTGAGAATGAGAATTAGAAAGGGCTAGTGTACAGATTCCCAAGGCAGCTGCCTCATCTTAAGTGAGTTTGAAGTCACTGCCTCTGGAGTGATGTCTGTGGAATAGCAGTGTTCTTCAAAAGAGCTTATCAGCCAAAGCAAAGGGAGAGGGAGCTTGGATTAGAAGGGCAGCGGCAGCAAAACCTCTCACAAATTTCTCCTTACACTTCAAGATGCAGCTTAAATTTTACCTCCTCCATTTGGATGGAGTCTTTTGTCATAATGTTTATTATTTTTGTCATAACTCATCAAATTTATCTATGTATATGTCCATCATCATTATTGAAGTAAGAACTGTTTTGGAAGGAAAAGGTGTTTTATTAACACTTTTATTCCTAGAACAATTCTTGACACCTAAAAGTCTGGCCAACCTTACCTGTAAGATTGCATGGGTGATGAATATCAATAGAATAGGTGTTCTTCATCATGCCCAGTCTAGAATGGAAGGAGGAGAGTCCTTCAGACTGAGAGAATAGGCAAATATCTGTTTCTGGACAATTTAATTCTAAGCTAAAATTTAATGAATTCTTACATGTCCCAAGTACTTATGTGTATTTTTAGCTAATAGCACTCATGTAAATTAGACATTTTATCTCCATTTCATAGAGGCTTAAAAAGATCAAGTGACTTAACTGGTTTTAATTCTGGTAGCTCTTGAGCCCATTCTCCTTCCATTCTGCACTGACACATTACTCAAGATAGGCTGGGCTTCTGCTGGAATAACAAACTGAACACAGTAAAGCTTATATTTCATTCATACTAAGTCTTGGTGGATTAACCTCCATGGTAGCTACATTCTGTGTGATGACTCACAGATGCAGGTTGCTTCCATCTTGCTTGACCACCATCTGGGCACACAGCCTCTGGTCAAAGCTCAAAGTAAAGAAACAGATAGGAGAATGGTAAGGAACTTACCAAAATGCCTTAACCCATTTTGATGCAGGTCATTTCCACTCGCTTTGCATTAGCCAGAACAAGTCATAGAACTTTGCCTAACCACAAAGATCTGATTGGTATTGTTTACCTTGTGTGGTCAGATAGAAAGAATATCAAAGATTGGGTGAACTCATGTTGCATTGTGTCTCCCCTGTCCAATTTAATATTGAAGAAAAATATATGACTTTATGGGAATAAGGTCACTGAAGAGTTGGGAGGCTAAGCAGTAAATTAAACAACAATTAATCAAAACTTTATTGAGTATCTACTATGTGCCAAGCTCTGCTTTACATGCTGGAGATTCAGTGGTGAACAGAGCATAGAAGTTTTCTACAGTCATGGAATTTGCATTCCAAAATGAGAGATAAATACACATGCACACAAACTATGATGTAATGATTTTTAAAATTGAAGAGGTATGGCTAAATGCTTGCAGAAAATTATCATAACATTATGTGATAGAGAGTTTTTCAGTAGCTAATTTAGATTAGGTAGTCTGAAGATTTCTTTGAGGAGGTGTTATTTAAACAGAAATCTGAATGGCATGAAGGAACAACCATGTGAAGTCAGGAGGAGGAAGATTCTAAACAGAGAAAAGTTAGCCCCAAATCTTTGCTGCAGAAATAAGCTCTGGGTGGCAAGAGGACAGAAAATGGGTCATTTGAGGATCGGGCAGAGTTAGAGAGGAGAACCATGTTATTAGATTTTGTAGAAGTAGGGAGGGTTAAGCTTAAGCAGGTTTTTTTTTAAGGCAGGATGAATAGTTCTGAGTATGATGGGAGACCATCGGGGAGTATAAGCAGCAGAGTGTCATGATCTGATTTATGTAGATGACTGACACAGTGCAGTCTTCCAAACCTTGTACATTTCCTGAACCCCCAGCATAGAAGCTGCAATGACAGACATCTGTGTGAGAGCCAAAGGGAATATCAGAGTTGAAATGTGCTAAGCTCCACTGGCTTTCTATGGGACTGTCAGAGAAATACATTGTTATTGAAAAATGCCAGCATTGGCAAAATCTAGGCTTGTCTAAAAACTGCAGGAAAACTGCAGGTGTGTAAAATGCAACCCTAGTGTTAGCAAATTCAAGTAACTCCAGCTGTCATTTAAAAGGTTGGCATACATCTGGCCATCCGTTTGACCTACAAAGAGTCTCAGAATGTTTCCCTGTGAATGAGAGAATGACTCAATAGTTAAGGTAAGTCAAGGTCACAGTGATGCCTGCTCTACTGGCCCAACCTTGAAACAAGACAGAGAGAGGAAAGACAAGTGGGAGGCATTGTGGGGAGATGTTTTCATAATGCTCAGAAGTGGCAACGTCAGCCAACAGAGGCAGATGGAAAATTCTCCACTTGGGCTGTCGGAACTGCTTCGTGCAAAAAGCTAGCACTGCAGATGCTTTCTTATGTAGATATATGCAGTGATGTAAGCAGTAAGATGGTTTTAGGGCGTTTATTTCAAACCTTGTTTCCTGGGGCCCTAAAGTTTAAAGAAAGTGCCTTAGGAGCTGCCATGCTTATAGAGAATAAGGGAAAGAAGTGACATTCCAATACACTGGGCCCCTTTGCTCTATTTCACCCAAAGCTGTTCTTCATGTGTCATATATTAATATTATTGGAGTTCCACATGAAATTTTATTTGAAAGAAATATTCTCAATTTTAAAAAGTATGTTTTGAATGCAAGAAAGGTAAATTTAGAGACATAAGATTTGAAACCAAATAAATCACATACATCTATGTGATATTTTATGCTACTTTATTTAATCCTCACAAATTTTAGACAACTACTGCCAACCCCAGTTGACAGTTGTTCAAGGTCATGTAGTCAGTAAGAGGTCAACGTGGTATTTAAAACTGGATCTCTGACCCCAAAGGCCATACATCCTTTTTTTCCCCATTTTTCTGTTATGTCATGCATGATGACCCCAAATTCTTCATTCACAACTTTGTGATGGTCAGTAGATATCATCTCCTATGAACCTCTGTTTCATCATCTATTGAAGAGGAATATAAGTAGAACTTAATAAAATCAATCTCATTGTTTTAGGGTTCAGGTCATACAAAATGTTTAAGGGTAGAAATAACCATAAGCCAAGTATTATGCTGGACACTTTTGTACACATTGACTCATATAATCAGCACAGAAACCTTATGATGTACCTGATGATTGATGCTCAGTTGTGAAGAAAAGAAAATTGGATACAGAAGATTAGATTTAATTATCTGAGCCCAAACAGCCAGGAACACATGGTGCTGCTGATATTCTGACCTGGGTCTCAAACCATTCAAGTGAAAAGGCCTTTACCCACTTACCATATATTTAAATGGTTGACCATCATAAATCAAACATAATGAACACATATGCTATGTACTCCTATATTGACAAAGATACCATCAAAAGAGAAACACATTTATAGGTTTTATATAATTGGAAGTCAACAGAAGTCCAAAAATATCAAAAGACCAAATTTAATTATTATTTTTTATGTCTGGGTGTTATATTGATGTAATGATAATGTTTGGATGGTTTGATTAAATATGGATCAACATAATTAAGAAATTATTATGTATTTATTTAATAATTTATTTTAATTACCTTTATTCCAGTGACATCACCATGCTGTATAATCAAGATTTTTACATATTTATTTTATTTTGACAATAATTTTCTATCTAAAAATAAAATGTAAATTTATCCAAAGGTTAGTAAATGTTAATAATTTTTCATCTGAAATGTATATTTCAACATATGTAAAATATAAACATTAGAATTATTTTATGTCAGTTATCAAATAGCATTTTTTCTTTTTAAATAGTCAAACTGACCAACAAAACTAAGATAAAATGAATATTTAAATAATGAATATTATTCTTATATCAAGATTTTTCTAATAAAGTTAGTATTCTTTTTCCTTCTCAGGTATTAATTAATTAATTTTTCTTCCAGTTTTATTGAGATATAATTGACAAATAACATTGTCAGTTTAAGGTGCACAGAAAAATGATCTGATTTATATACCTCATGAAATGATTACCATAATAAGTTTATTGAACATCCATTATCTCATGTGGATTCAATATTAAAGAAACAGGAAAAAAAAGGTTCTTCATGAGAAATCTTATGGACTTACTCTCTTAACTACTTTCACATATAATGTACAGCAGTGTTAATCATATTTATCATGTTGTACATGCAGCCCTAGCACTTATATATCTTATAACTGGAAGTTTGTGACTTTTGACTACCTTCATGCAATTCCCCCTCTCCCCAAACCCTGCCTCTGGTAATCACAAATCTGATCACTTTTTCTATGAGTTTGTTGGTTTTTGAAGTGTAATTGAACTATAACACTATGTTAGTTCCTGGTACACAGCACAGAAATTTTATATTTATATACATTTCAAAATGATCACCATGATAGGCCTGATTTTCAGTATACAAAGATATTACATAATTATTGAGTATAATCCCACATTGTACATTTCATATCTGTGATTCATTTATTTAGTAACTGAAAAGTTTCTGCCTCTTTATCTCCCTCATCTTTCTCTTTCCTCCCCACAACCCCTTCTCCTCCGGCAACCACCTGCTTCTTCTCTGTATCTATGACTGTTTCTGTTAGTTATGTTTGTTCATTTGCTTTGTTTTAAATTTCATGTGTAAGTAAAATCATACAGTATTTTTCTTTCTCAGTCTGACTTATTTCACTTAGCATAATAACCTCCATGTCTATCCATGCTATCACAAATGATTAGATTTCATTCATTTTTATGGCTGAGTAATATCCCATTTTATATATATATATATATATATATATATATATATATATATATATATAATCTCACATCTTCTTTATTCTTTCATCTATCAGTGGGCACTTAGGTTGCTTCCATATCTTGGCTATTGTAAATAATGTTGCAATGAACATAGGGCTGCATATATCTTTTCCAATTAGTGTTTATTTTTTAAATATCCAGGAGTGGAATTGCTGAATCATATGGTAGATCTATTTTTAATTTTTTGAGGAACCCCCGTACTGTTTTCTATACTGGCCGCACCAAATTTTCATTCCTGCCAACAGTACATGAGGGTTCCCTTTTTTTCCACATCCTTGCCAACACTTGTTACTTGTTGCCTTTTTGATAATATCCATTCTAACAGTTGTGAGGTGATATCTCATTGTGGTTTTGATTTGCTTTACCTGATGATTACTGATGGTGAACATCTTTTCATGTACCTGTTGGCTATCTGTTATGTCCTCTTTGGAAAAATGTTTACTCAGGTCCGCTGCCCATTTTTTAATCAGGTTGGTTGTTTTATTTTTTATGTCAAAGGGTATGAATTATTTGTATAGTTTGGTTATTAACCCCTTGTTGAATGTATCATTTGCAAATATCTTCTCTCATTCAGTAGGCAACCTGTTTGTTTTGTTGCTAGTTTCCTTCATTGTGCAAAACATTTTTAGTTTGATACAGGTCCATTTGCTTATAATTGCTTTTGTTTCCCTTGTTTGTGGAAACATTTTAAAAAGTCTTGCTAAGACCAGTGTAAAAAGCATTATGCTTATGTTTACTTCTACAAGTTTTATGATTTGAGGTCTTACATTTAGGTCTTTATTCCATTTTGAGTTTATTTTTGTATATGGTGTGAGAAAGTAGTCCAGTCTGATTCTTTAGCAAGTAGCTGTCCAGTTTTGCTATCACTCTTTATTGAAGAGGTCATTTTTCCCTATTGTATATTTTATGGAATATATATACACACATATATATAGTCTGTGTGTGTGTGTGTGTATGTGTGTGCGCACACACTGTTTTGTGATGTGAATGAGCATCTAAATCAATCGATAATTTTTTTTTCTGTAAAGTATCAAATAGTAAATGCTTTTATTTTTGTGGGTCATATGATCTATTTTGCAGCTATTCATCACTGCCTTTGAAAGGCAAAAGCAGCCATAAAGTGTATGCAGACAAATTAAATCAATATTTCCTGGTTTGGACCACAGCAATCCAAATTTAGCCCATGGGCTGTAATATGTTGATCCCTGCACTAAAGAATAGGATCCTAAAAGGAATCCTTTCTTCACTCAGTCTAACTAGGTTATTTCATGTAGCTGAGCATTGTAAACAGAAAGGAGATTTATAGATATAAATTATATAATTAAATAACTGGTTGGAGTGATTCTTATTTTGTTGATTTGCTATTTGACAGCAGAGGTCAGTGACAAATTCACTTTACATAGCCCTCTTTTATTAGATAACCAACTTGCTCAAGTTTTGTACACACTGGACTAATTGCTAACAGAAAATTTGTACCAATCTTAGGTGATCAAATGTTCTCAAACTCTGTTACTGGTGGGCCTCCTGCTTGAATGCATCTTCATTTATTTGTATCTGGTCTCTTTATTTATATTGGATGTAAGAAAAACTTCTGACTTTGACTCATGCCTGCTTATCTCAGAACAATGTTAACAACATTAACATCTCCACCACTAATAAGAGTTCAGTAACAATGAATGATACTGAAGAGCTCAATATGAGCCTTGCCTATGATAACTCAGGTAGTCAGAGAAAGACCAATCTGTAATCCTCTACTGAAAATTTATAACAAATAGCATCCTCAGGAGCCCCCTCTGTGAAAGATGGGGTACAATGGAGACAAAAGACCAGGGTCAAATCATGTTTTTTTTTTTAATTGAAGTATAGTTGATTTAAAATGTTGTGCTAGTTTCAAGAGTACAGCAAAGAGATTCAGTTTTATATATATGTACACATTTTAAGATTCTTTTCCCCTATAGGTTATTACAAAATATTGAATGTAGTTCCTTGTGCTATACAGTAGGTCCTTATTGGTTATCTGTTTTATGTATAGTAGTATGTATATGTTAATCCAAAACTCCTAATTTATCACTCTCTCCCTTCCCCTTTGGTAACCATAAAGTTGTTTTGTATGTCGGTGAGTCTGTTTCTGTTTTGTAAATAAGTTCATTTGTGTCATTTTTTTTTTAAATTCTACATATAGGTGATATCATATGACATTTATCTTTGTCTGACTTTCTCACTTAGTATGATAATCTCTAGGTCCAGCCATGTTGCTGCAAATAACATTATTTCATTCTTTTTTATGGCTGAGTAATATTCCATTGTATATATATACATATATATACATATCACATCTCCTTTATCCTTTCTTCTGTCGATGGACATTTAGATAGTATTTTCACCCTTTATATCAATATTTCATTAGGCCAGGAATTGGATATTTAATAATTTTCTAAATATGTGTGTGTGTGTTTCTCTTAGTCATCTCTCACAATGAGAATCAAAAAGGCAGTGGTTATGAAAAATGCATATATACAACCCATCGAGGATCTTCATGATCATAGAATCCAACATATCTTACTGAAGGCTTCAGCAACAGACTTCAATTTTTTTTTAAGTGCAATTTGTTTCCTGTATTGTTTTTAAAATGTGGCCTTTCAAGATGTTTTCGCATTAGCTTGCAACACATACTTACACTGGGAGTTGATATATGTTAAATCAGTTCCAAGCTTGGAACAAGTCCTTGCTGATTTAAAGGTAATATATGGTGTTTGTCATTGGAAATGTGTGCACAGGTACAGTGTATGCCGACAATGTGCAATTGGTATTAGCATTAATCACAGATTTGAATTTGCTAGATGCTAGATTTTATAGCATGTTTAATCCAGTATCACTGCAAAAGCAGTTATAAAACTTCTCTTTTTTTCTGAACAAGCATGAGGGTGTGGGTATGTGTGTGTGTTCGTGTGTGTGTTTTACTTAATTTTTCTCGTCTCCTTATAGTATACCCATCAGTCAACACCAGTGCTTTAAATATACACTTTTCTTTCCACGTCCAGATTCAGAATATATTTTCCATCTCTAGATTGCCTCAGTATCCACAATACTGGAAGCTCCTTAGGGCCAAAATTTGTTTTGTTCATCTCTGGATTTCTGTGTCCCCAAGTAGCAGCTAGCTCAGGTTCTCCTCAAGAAGAAGGATAACATCTTCCAATAATTGAGATCTATCAGGGACTTTTCCCATGAGCTCATAATGTAAGTGCTGCATAATTTTACAAATATTTTTCTTGACATAGTGCCCTATATAAATAATATCAAAATTTAATAACTATTTATTATATCAAAGAAGGCTGATAAATGACATATCAGATGACAAAATCAGGGGTCCATGAAAAAGTAATCTAGTTAACAAATATTTATTGAATAACTATTTTATGAAGTTTAAGGGATATAACAGTGAACCAACAGAAGATCTGCACAATCAATGTAAGAGCTTTAAAACTAGCTGAGATAAGAATTTAAATGTAAAAATCTAAATAAGAGCAGCCAAATACATTGAACTCCATATGTTCTAGGAATTATTTGAAGTGTTTTATGTGTTTTAATTAATTTAATCCTTAAAACAATCCTATTAGGGTTTTACAAAAGATGAAACACACGTACAGAGAAGTAACTACTTCACATAGTGTGTAAGTGATTTAGCTCCAGAACCCACTCTCTTACTGGCTATTTTATATTGTGTTACTCATGGTCTTACTTGCTCCCAAAATGTAAGGCAAAGTTTCAGAAAATGACTTGGATATCTGTTTTTATGATGATTATTTCTTATCACCAATGTTTTGATGTGCGATGGCAGCAAGGAGTTCAGGGTAATATAACCTGTCAAGAATATGAAGTCAGAATATTCTTCTATTTTATCGATGTAATACAGAGCCATATGCTTTGGCAATCAACTGGGTAAAGGACAGGGACAGCATGTTCATAAAAACTGATAAACAAAAATTTTGTGCCAAAGCAATAGTTATCACATATTTTCCTGAGGGTCAGCATGGTCCAGAGGTCAACAGGTCCAGATTTTCGCTCAGGAATCAGTTCTGGGTCAGCTCCAAGACAAGAACAAAATATTTCAATAAAGAATGGTTCCCAAAAATATTGACTAAGGCCAGCGGGTGAGTAAACAAACAAACAAGAAGTAGCACAACATACAACAAATACTTAATTTGATGTCTCAGAATATTATTTTCATCTTAAAAAGAAAAAAAAATCTGGTTGCAAAATGTGCTGGAAGAGAAACTCTGAGTTGATCAATTGTTGAGGTGGTCGAGTGTCTACCATAAATTGTGATTTTTATCAGAGTGGATGATCCTCAGCTATGCATCCTAAATACATATTAATAACA
Organism: Lagenorhynchus albirostris; assembly: GCF_949774975.1. Taxonomy (NCBI): domain Eukaryota; kingdom Metazoa; phylum Chordata; class Mammalia; order Artiodactyla; family Delphinidae; genus Lagenorhynchus; species Lagenorhynchus albirostris. The sequence goes on along the minus strand of NC_083098.1, from coordinate 108,791,565 downwards.
AGTCTTTCTGATCTCAACCTTATTTAGCACAATAAAATTATGTCTCTTGTATGCAAAAAGTATTCTTTATTAGCGGTAGACATGATTTTATCTGCTACTGATATTCTTTGGGAGGAGAAAAGAAAATTATCTGATTGCTGTATTTGTGCTAGATACCTGTACACAACTAACTCAGCTCCACTTTGTTGGGGAAGAAATGGAGGAAGTCTCCTGCTAGACAAACACACAGTTGTGATTTTCTCTGGTCTCAGACATGAAATAAGCTTAAGTGTGTAAGTTTTGCCTCTGCAAAGCTGGAGGCAGTTGAGAGTTAGAGAGATTTTCTGAGATCACTGTTTCTTTATCAACCTGTTACAGGGTGTCAAATAGGCAGAATTCTAGGGTTGTCATTTGGAAGTACATTGTTACCACTCATGCAAGCCAGAATCCTCAAACCAGGTTTTATTCATGGTCTGATACATGGTCTCCACCTCCTTGACTCTTGCGTCTCTCAATTACTTTCAATATTTAGGTCAAAGCTAGGATATTATTTAATAGATTCTTTCAAATTCCAACAAGAACTTCAAGACTTTAAGAGGTTATATTTTAATAATTAAACATTTTTTTGTATTTTACTTTAAAAAAATTTAAAAAAAAAACAATTGCTGAAGATTTGGTTCATACCAATTCTCTCACGATAAAGAACAAGAAAATTTTCACAGAATTTGTACTACAATGGGTTTGGAGGGACTGGGGAGCTATCAATACAATGAGGATGTGTGGGACCAGAGTCCAAGAAGGAAGCAAGCATATTTAGCTTTGCTTTTCCAATTGAGTTATTGATGATTTCTAAAAGGAACTAAGAAAAGCTTTTGGGAGTCTCACAAAACTGGAAGAAAGAAAAATAGAATTCAGGATTAAACATGGAGGAAAGTCCTGGTAAAAGCTCAGGTCTAGGTTGAAACTCAGCAGACCTAGCCTCAAAGAATAAACATGAACCAGAAATACACCAGCATTCACAGAGATCAAAACCCACTCTGAATGATCTCAATTTTTGATATGACTAATGTGACCTAAAGCTATTTGTGCCTTTTCCTATTTTACTTTCAGAAACTTAAGCCTTTCTGGAGGAAGAGACCATCATGCAGAGATTATCAAAATGACCAGGACCACAGGGAGAAAAGATGTAACAGAAAACCAAAAGAGACAATAGATAACATTGAGAACAGAGAATCTGTTTTCAGGCATCGATTTTAAAATACCAATGATTAAAATACTAAACTAATTAATAGAAATTGAAACAACTGATAGAGAATTATAAACAATAAATAAATCTTGCTAAATTTACTAAAGTCAAAATACAATATTCAGTCATATTCCTATATGTTAGCAATGGACACTTAGAAAATGAAATTGAAAGAGCAACAGTAACCATAGAAGGGGAGATGAGTAAAGTAAATTTAGGAAATTGGTGATATAAGGAATTTTCAGTTTGAAAATACACTATAAGGAGAGTGAAAAAGCAAGCCACAGAGAGGGAAAATGAATTTCCCAGCAACAATAACTGACATAGTTCTTGTTTACAGATTATATAAAGATTTCTACCAATGACTTGTAAAAGGAAAACAATGGTAGAAAGGTGGACAAAATATTTGATCAGGCTCTTCACCAAAGAGGAGATCTAAATAAAACACTTGAAAAATGTTCAACTTCATTAATCATAAGTAAAATGCAAATCAAAACTATAAAATTATAATGAAATATCAACATCACTACACAATACCTGAATTGCCATTTTAAAAAGTGGTAAGTACCGACAGGATATGGATCAAGTGGAATTCTCAAACTCTGCAAGAGGGTATGGGTATAACTACTTTTGAAAACAGTCTGGCAGAATTTACTAAAGCTAAACCTACATACCAACATATAATACAATATATTCTATACAATACAGCAATGACATTCCAAGGTGTATATCCAGCAGTCATGTTTACACAAGTGTGTCAAAAAATACAACATGATTCATAACATTATACATAGCAACCAAATTCTGCAAACAACCCCAAATTCCATCAACAATTGAATGAGTAAGTAAATTCATGATTATTCATAGACTAGAATACTGCATACCCATGAAAACAAATTAATTAAAAATAAACAAAACAATATGGATCAATCCCATAAACATAATTTTGAGGAAAAGAAGCCAGAATTTATATCATACTGTATGATTCTAATTATATAAATTTAAAAATTGGCAAAACAATCTATGCTGTGAAAAATCAGAATAGTAGTTACATTTTGGGAAGAGAATAAAGTTAATAAATGGGAAGGAGCAAAAGGAAATTTCTGGTGGTGTTAGTAATATACTATTTATTGACTTGTATAATATTTTATGGATGCGTTCATTTCTTGATAATTTGTGGAACTGTATACCTCTGATTTGTGAACGTCTCTCAATGCATGTTATTCTTAAATAAAAAAATATTTCAAAGGTTTAAAAAGTTTTAATATTCAAATTAACAAAAGAAGAAAGCCACTCATTACACATTTCTCTTTCATCATTTTGCCATATTTTTCTGGGTTACCTGAAAACTTACTCTGCAGACCCTGGCTCTCAAGGTGGTATTAAGATTCTGATTCATACAAACATCAGTAAACTGGAGATTTGTATTAAACTCATACAGTTTAACCCCAACCAAATTCTTGTCTATGGAATCTGCAGTCAAGGAAGAATCAATAAAATAGTAGTCTTATGTTGGCTCTCAGAGATTTTGCTATAAGATGGTAAAGAGTGTGACAATGTTAAACATTTGAGTAGCACCGTTCTAGACTTACTTGGTCCTCAAGAAGAATACTGACAGAATGTATTTAGGTTTGAGTTTTAATTTTAATTAGACAACTAGTAAGAAGTTTGGTCTAGAATCTGAGAGGAGTAACAAGTTACTTTTTGGCTGGTATAGAAAGAATATAACCTTGGGAGCATAGTCATAGAATACATGAAGATGAAATAAATTGCAAAGATGAGCAGTCATCTTATGGAGAAAACTTAGTGCTCTGTAAGATGACACATATCTTCATGATTTTTTAAATATAAAGTATTACACAGGAAAGTGTTACTGGAACTCTTTCTGTCAATGTGCAGGTCTCTGTAAAATTCAGGGCATTTGACATTAATTTAAAAATCTTCTTTGAATATCCATAGAGTGGAGGCCATGCTGTGTTGCCCAGACTTCACACCTCAGGACAGTGGCACTCGTTCCCCACCTGCTGGGAGTGTGGGCTGCTGACAGATCACAGCTGAGTCTGTCTCTGGAAATTATCCATTGCAGAAGGGAACTGCTTTGCTTATGACCAGATCCCTTGCCCTGATTAGCCTGTCCACAATAATGGGTGTCAAAAATATTGCACCAAACAAGTTAAACAGGCTTTATTCAAGACTTTATTCAATATTTTATTCAATACTATAATATAAAAGACTTTATTCAAAACTACTGTAATAAAGGAGGGAGATTGAACTTAATCCCACTAAACAAAAGATAGGAGATTGTTTAAGCACTAGATGGGGTAATGAAAAAGCACTGCAGAATATTAGATTGGTCAACATGTCTGAGCCATCTGTGTTTACTAATTGTCCCTTACCAAAGCTAGGTTCCTACCCTCTCACAGAGACTGGGAAATAGGGGTGCTGAGTTTCTTGATGATTATGTTTTAAAGGGATGGCTCCCAGGTCCTTGAGAAAGACATTCTCGGAAATTCTAGCTCCAGAGGCCCCACAGAATCAGCCAAGCTCTCTGGTAAACTGTGTATGAATCCAGCTCCTTTCTCTGACCAATCTTGTTTCCCAATCCCTCCCTCCCTGGCAGGTGTAGCTCCTGAGAGGACTCAGAAACAGATATTCTCCAAGAAAATTCCCTCAAAGTTGGCTTATCAGAGAACCTGCCTGAATACAAACCATCTCCATTTTCACTAGAACAATACCACTCATTTTTTCTTAAGTTACTTGTTTAACACCTTCTCAAAAAAGACCCTCCCCTTATTTTCTACTTCCACCTCAGAGGCAACTTGAAAACAGTTTACTTGTCCTCTTCTGCATTTTCATAGCACACCTGAACTGGGAACACTGTTTACTGATGCTTTCTTTTTCTTTCTTCCCCACCAGCATTAACCTCTTGAATGAAGTAAAGGAGCCATGTTTGATTTATCTTTACATTTTGGTAATTACAATACCTGAATTAGGAATAGACATATTGCAAACATTAATTAAATAATTCTGAGTCATAATTCTGCTGAGTCATAATTCTACTTACCACCTTCACCATGCAGCTAACTAGATCATTTTGTTTAATTTTTTTTTAACATCTTTATTGGGGTATAATTACTTTACAATGGTGTGTTAGTTTCTGCTTTATAACAAAGTGAATCAGTTATACACATACATACGTTCCCATATCTCTTCCCTCTTGCATTTTGTTTAATTTTTGATTGAAATGTTTGTGTATCCAGGATTTTCACTGGGTACTCAACAAGGATCACATCATTTATGTATATGGGTTAGTGTTTAAGATAGGCAATGGGATAGCTACCTTACAAAGAGACTCATTTTTAAAAGATTCTACTCTTTTTAATTTTCCCATTCATTTTTTAAACCTTACAAACTTATACTAGATTGTTTCAGCACTCTTAAATACTCTTCAAACCAAATATTAAAGCTATTTTAAAAATAAATATTCAATTTAATTCACTGATAAGTGTTAAGGAGTAAGGGCAGTAGGAGTTTCCAGAGACTTGCAAGTTGCAAATATAGAATTTGAATGTTTTAATATCACTATTTCAATTCCCTATGTGTTTAAAAATTCATATGATTTTGAAATAACTGTGACAAAGGTTAAATGTAAGAAAAATGTATGATTTTTTTCATACTTTACAGAAAGTACTTAGCAAGGAAGGCTTAACTGCAATAAAATCTAAAAACCTAGCCCATAGATTAGAAAGATAACAGGAGTAAATTATATTGATTAATCAATCAATCATTTAAAAAGATGTTGTGGCATGTAGAACAAAGGAAGTGATACTGTTGATGTTATTCTAGACTAAGTTAAGCTGAACAAACTTGAAGAATACATTTACTTCCTTGAGAGTAATCTTGCAAAGTAGAATATTGAGTTACTCAAAATAAATTTGTAAGTTTGTAAATTTAAAACAAACATCAGAAGAACTTAACTTTAAAAGAATTATGTGTGAAATAATATATTGTCATAAAAATTAGAATGTTTAAAACCAAATACACGCACCTATGGTCAACTAATCTATGACAAAGGAGGCAAGGATATACAATGGAGAAAAGACAGTCTCTTCAATAAGTGGTGCTGGGAAAACTAGACAGTGACATGTAAAAGAATGAAATTAGAACACTCCCTAACACCATACACACACAAAAAACTCAAAATTGATTAAAGACCTAAATGTAAGTCCAGACACTATAAAACTCTTAGAGCAAAACATAGGAAGAACACTCTTTGACATAAATCACAGCAAGATCTTTTTTGATCCACCTCCTAGAGTAATGGAAATAAAAACAAAAATAAACAAATGGGACCAAATGAAACTTAAAAGCTTTTGAACAGCAAAGGAAGTTACAAACAAGACGAAAAGACAGCCCTCAGAATGGGAGAAAATATTTGCAAACGAATCAATGGATAAAGGATTAAGCTCCAAAATATATAAACAACTCTTGCAGCTCAATTTTAAGAAAACAAACAACCCAATCCAAAAATGGGCAGAAGATCTAAACAGACATCTCTCCAAAGACATACAGATGGCCCAGAGGCACATGAAAAGCTGCTCAACATCACTAATTATTAGAGAAATGCAAATCAAAGCTACGAGATATCACTTCACACGGGTTAGAATGGCCATCATCAGAAAGTTTACAAACAACAAATGCTGGAGAGGGTGTGGAGAAAAGGGAACCCTCTTGCACTGTTGGTGGGAATGTAAATTGATACAGACACTATGGAGAACAGTATGGAGGTTCCTTACAAAACTAAAAATAAAGTTACCATACGACCCAGCAATCCCACTACTGGGCATATACCCTGAGAAAACCATAATTCAAAAAGACACATGCACCCCAATGTTCATTCAACACTATTTACAATAGCTAGGTCATGGAAGCAACCTAAATGCCCATTGACAGATGAATGGATAAAGATGATATGGTAAATATATACAATGGAATATTACTCAACCATAAAAGGGAATGAAATTGGGTCATTTGTAGAGACATAGATGGATCTAGAGACTGTCATACAGAGTGAAGTAAGTCAGAAAGAGAAAAACAAATATCATATATTAATGCATATATGTGGAATCTTGAAAAATGATACAGATGAACCGGTTTGCAAGGCAGAAATAGAGACACAGATGTAGAGAACAAACGTATGGACATCAAGGCAGGAAATTTGTAGTCCTAATGCAAATTTTAGAAAAGAGAAAATGTTGAAAATTATAATTTAAGAAATCCACTTAAAATATTAATAACATAATAAGTGAAACAAATATAGATAATCTAAGGAAAAAAACTGTATATGAACAAAAATTAATGGAAATTTTTTAAAGTAATAAAAAAAGAATCGATAAGTCATTATAGCTAGTTCCTTAGCAAGCTTGATCATCCAAAATGAAAATTCATCAATAATAAACATAAAAACAAAATTGATATATATTACATCATATTTGTAAAATTATAAATAATTGTATAATGCTTTGGAAAATTTAGATCCAAGGTATCTAGAAAAACACCTCATCAAACTTGACTCAAAAATAAGAAAACTCAAACAGAACAGATTGTTAATCCATTTACAAGCTAATATCAGTAAGTAATTATCCATCAAAACTAAATTAAATCAAAAACAAGTTAAAAAATAGAAAAAACTTGTACCTTAGCACATATAAATATTGCTGAATTTGCATGCAAAAATCTCAGAAACAGATCTATGGAATAAAATGACAAGCCCAGAAACAGAGCAAGGCAAAATAAATAATAAATAAAAGGAAGCACATCTATGACAGGAGCTACACAATGACAGAAATGACAAAACAAATTATCCAGGAAATATACACCATTACATAAATGCCACTAGAATAACAGATTCTCCCTAAGGGAAAAAAAATGTAATTAGCTCCCTCATTATTCCATACACAAGTTAATCTCAGCTTGATTAAAAACATAAATGTGAAAAGAAAACTATAAAAAGTTTAGCATAAGACATATTTTTATAACCTAGGCATAGGGGATAATTACTTAAACAGAACATGGAAATCAAAATGCAAAACCAGGATTAATACATTAAATACATTAAATTAAAAAAAATTATACAACAAAAGACACAATAAATACAGCGGAAAGTCACACCCTAGATGTGACATGCAGCCAACAAAGGATTGAATCTAATAATTATAAAGATATTATAACTATTAAGTATGATAAACATATATATCAAAATAAGAAACAAATATCCTAATAGAAAAGTGACCTGTATGGGTAATTTATAGAAGAGGAAATATGAATGAATATAAAAAATATGAAAAGATGCTTATTTTCACTTGCAATCAGCAAAATTCAAATTTTAAATAAATAAGATGCCATCTCACAGTAACAAATTTGCAAAAATTATTGTGTTAATATTTTTAACAAGATGTTTTGGCAAGGATGTAGAGAAATGAGAACTCATTTTATTGGCGGGGATGAAAATTGTACAACCACCTTAGAGAGCTATTGGAAAGTGGCTGGTAACTTGTAGCATCATATAATCTCTCAGTGTAATATACATCTTGATGTCTATTATGGAAAAACACTCACATATATGCAAAAGAAAACAATGTTACAGTGATTGTAATAACCACAGTGGAGTAAACTGTTGCTCAGTAAGGGAATAAATTAATAAATCATGGTTTATTCATATAATAATATTCTATATAACAGTTAAGATGAATTATATTAATATGTATCAATATGGGTATGTCTCGAAATCATAAAAGAGTGCATAATACAGTATGATTCCATTTATGTAAATTTTAAATCACGCAAAACAATAAATATACTTTTTTTATTTTTCAGTTGAGTTTCCTGGAAGCACACTCTTAAGATGGAGAGTTGTGTGCAGAAGATATACAGAAGATTGCCCTAGGAAGATTTAGGGATGAGAGAAAGGCGGAATAGGGCAGACCATGAAGCCAAGTCACAGTATGGTTGTAACTGAGGTCTCAGCCCACCCTAAATGGAGTTCTGGAGCTCAGATTGCTGTTCAGAGATAGTTCATATTGAGGCAAGGGAGCTGGATATGTATATCCCTGCATCAGTCAGCTTTTTGCCACACCAGGGGTGGGCAGTTCTCCATAGCTGAAGGCAGTGTCCAGTCTGAGGCACAGCTGTGGGCTATCAGCAGCTGATATCAGCAGCTAAAGAATGGGTACATCCGACCTGATGAGGGGACTTGAATGTAACACCATAGCATCTATTGTGCCATCATTCAATAGCTACACTAAGTACTGCTCAGGCACATGCTAGGGAATGATGCACATGAACTTCAGGAGAGTAGTTTCCTATGGGGAGGGAGGCATAGGAAGGGAAAGAATGAGGGTCAAAGCTTTAGATGGATATGTAATATTTTATTCATTTATAGTAATATTGAAGCAAATAAAAAAATGTTTTGATTTATTGGTGTGCCTCTGTCCATTACATTAATTCAATACTTTTTTATATTTAAAATGTTTCACTTTTTAAAAAAATCTAGTCATATTGCAGAGTGACAATATGGCACATATAAGTGACCCAAAAATGGTGCCTAAAAATATGGAAAAATGCCTATTTTTAAATAAGGAATCAGAAGCTTTGGTCATAATGTCATGACTTTTCAAATTACAGTTGAGATTACAAGTCATTTGGGTTCCACACATACCCTAAAGTTTATTTTAATTAAAAGGGCATAAATATCCAGTTATTTATCAATCTTTTTATTTAGGGCAATGTTTTTGTTTTTTTTTTTAGTTTTTTGAGTACATTTCTACAGATTGTAATTCCATATAATGTTTTGTCTTAGTTTTGGTTCTCACCATCTGTAGAATGAATTCTGTGTCCCTGCCCTCAAATTCATATGTAGAAGCTCTAACCTAGCAATGTGATGGTATTTGGAGATGGAGCCTTTGGGAGGTAATTAGGGTTAAAGATGGTCATGAGGGCTGGGCCATCAAGATAAGATTTGTGGCTTTGTAAGAGGAAAAGAGATCAGAACTCTGTCCCTCTCTGCCATGTGAGAACACAGGGAGAAGGCAACCGTCTACAAGACAGAAACAGGGCCTCAGAAACCAACTATGCCGGCACCCTGATCTCAGACTCCCAAGCTTCAGAACTGTGAGAAAACAAATTTCTATTGTTTAAGGCCCCCAATCTATAGAATTTTGTTAGGCAGCCCGAGCTTACTAAGACACCACCAGGAGCAAATGCGGAGACAAGAATTTGAATATATATAGTCTATTGGGAAGTGATCCTAGGAAACAGTGGTAGGAAAGTAGAGACAAGAGACAGGTAAGAGAAGGCAGCCAGAAAAGGGTTAGTTATGGGGCAAGTTATCTCTGAGGAATTTTAGGAACTGGGGAAATCTAGGCATCAACACAGAACAGGCATTTCAGAGATGTTCCTCCCATGGGACTATGGACTAGGGTATTTTTATACCGACTTCTATCAATCATTTGTTTAGAACTGTTCCCTGGGATGTTAATTCTGAGCAATTGCTGGCCTCTTAGGCTGGTGGACAGAAAGGGCTCTGGAAGCAAAAGGCTTTATACCAAGAAGTGCAAATGCAGCACCAGAAAGTTTGTCTGGTGTGTATAAAGATAGCAAGTGCCCAGGGACTGTGGGTGGGGAACCAAGGGGCTTGGCTCCATGTCTTTTACACAATCACATCCAACTTGATTGTCAGTTTATTTTCCTTAAGAGGAGCAAGAGCTTAGAGAAATTCCCCAATTTTAAAGCTATTTTACCCACACATAATTTACTATTTCTTTGTAGTAGCTCATCTTTATTTAGTCTTTCCAAACAATTCAACTCTATTTCTGCATGATTTTGCATACTAGTTAATAATTAAATTACATAATTACAACAAGAAGTACACCTAATAACAAGTTTCAAAATAAAAACTTGGCTCTTGGTAGGATTAAAGCTCAAATGTTGGCATTACAAGCATATGAGCAGAGTGCGAGGAGAATTCAGCATGCATTGGGCATCAGCCAGTAAATTCCAGAAGGAGGGAAGATCATCAGTTAATCCAATGAATCTGTTAAGTGGAGATAAGTAAAAATAACTCCCAGACTATTGGAATAGTTGTTACACAGGAAAGAAATTTTATTTGCCTTAAGGATAGAAATTTCAGATGGAGTTGGGGAAAATACACTAACTTTGCTTAGTATATTTTTATCACTATTGCATATCCATAAAAATGGAAAGGATAGACCAGGAAAACTATAACTTATTCAAAGTAGAATATTCAAGCAAAATGTAGTTGACAACTCAGCAAGTGTCATTTCGGGGTTAATGCAATTTCATTATCATATGTTAGGTTGGGTTAACTGAGATCTTTGGATTCCTCGTGCTTTTAGATTCTCTGTTTAAACATATATCACCGTTATTATTTGTCCTCAAAGCATCATTCGGCTCCACAAATCTTTGTTAGGAAACTATGTTTACACTTTGTGCTTCTAACGGGTAAACGTTTGGGCAAAATCAAGTGTTTGTGGTAGCAAAGCCATTTTAGCATTATGAATTGTTTGACTTTCCTGCCAAAGTTAAAAGCCTTAAAAATTATCACATATTCCTAGGGAGAAGCTTTGTTTAGGTTCCAAAAGAAGCTAGCATGGGTGGTTCAAAGACAGACTGTTGAATTCTGTCCTCTGTGTGTCTGCGATGAATTCTATCTTCAAGGAAGGAAAGGCTGTTTATTCATGTCAAAGTAACTACAGAAAATGTCCCTATGTCTCCCTTTTTTAAGGAACACTTTTGTAAATCTTTGTGTGAAATGCATAGTGGGCATTCAATAATTTTTAGTCTGTTACTGGTGTTGCCAAGATCAGTGTTTATGCAGGGCTTGGTATTCTATGGGTCCCTTAATCTGGCCTTTATATCTTTTCAGTATTATCTTCTTCCTCCTTTTTTTTTTTTTTTTTTTTTTTGTGGTACGCGGGCCTCTCACTGTTGTGGCCTCTCCCGTTGCGGAGCACAGGCTCCGGACGTACAGGCTCAGCTGCCATGGCTCACGGGCCCAGCAGCTCCGTAGCATGTGGGATCTTCCCGGACCGGGGAACGAACCCGCGTCCCCTGCATTGGCAGGCGGACTCTCAACCACTGCGCCACCATGGAAGCCCTCTTCCTCCTCTTTTGAATAAAGTGCTGCTAACCCCCACCTGGGCCTTTGCCCACACTGCTCCCTCAGCTGGTAGTTCCTTCTCAACCTGTTTTTCTGATTCCATTTGGAGCATCATGACTGTATTTCTGTTCCATTCCTGGGCTTTCTCTAGCCTGGGTCAGCTCCCCTTTCAATGATAGAATCATAGGCTTCTATCATGGTCCATCTCTAGAGACAGGCACTTCCACTATTCAAAGAAGTATGCACACTGGCATTAATCATGGTGAGAGAGATTTAATGCCACAGGAAGTGGTAATTCACATAGCTTGCCTTCCAATCTTATCACAGCTCCAGGATCTCAGAGAGACTTGAATGATTCATGCACAGAAAGTAGTTTGTGACGTGTGCACATCTTGGAGAAATTCATTGGGTGTACCAAGACTTGTCTTGCTAACTCACTCCCCAATGCACAGAGTTAAACAGCTTTAGCTTTGCCCTTTTTAGCTATAGTCCAGAATGTAGAAAAAGACCATCCCAGTTTTAATAGAATTTTCACTCAATCTCAACATTTTTCCCTCTTAAAATAAAATAAAATAATTTTTAAAAAAGCAATTTCTTTGACCAGCAACTTTTCTGCTCTCAACTTTATCTTCCTTCTCCCTTTTATATTTTAGTTGTCTTTCTTTTTTTTTTTTCAGAAAAACACAAAGGAAAGAACATAATTTCTAAAATAGATATTCTCAGGAAAGCAAATTCAGATGCCAGATTTCTCAGGGATTGCTAAGAATAAGAGACATTCATAACAACTTAGCTCATCTGGTTAAAAATATGGTGCTTGGGAGGCAAAAGAGTAGATTTAGTCATGAATACATCGGTCTGTTTTCCTTCCTTCCATTTTAATGGTCTGCACTCTGTTATGTCTTGAACATAAGGAATACAAAAGGACAAGATGTAGCAGGCTCCTTGAATTATAGGAAAAATTCAAATGTGCAGGGCCTATTGACAAATGTCAAGAAACTCCATAATATAAAATATATAGGGTGACATAATATGGTTAAAGGACAACCAAAATCTTCAATAACTGCACACATAATTTGTTGAATTTGAGATTTTTAAATTTTAGACAATATTTTACAAAGGTGTTAGCTGGTATGAAACACTAGATGGTATAATTTATAGCTTTCAACTCTCCTAAATCAGCTAGCCTTTGAAAAAAGTATTGTGCATGAATTTGTTAAATATTACTGCATTTTATGTTGGAAGAGTTTATAATAAATGCAGTAAGGTTAGAATGAAAGCCCTAAAGATTCTATAAGTTTAGAAGTCTCCATTTTGTAGCTGTCAAATCTTAAAATATAAGAACATGAATTTGTGTCATGCATTTAGAATCCCTTTCTTTCAAAAGCACCTTCCAATAACTACCGACTCACTCCAAATATCCTACCTTTCTGGCATTCAAAATGTTCTACAATGGAGCTTCCCTGGTGGCGCAGTGGTCGAGAGTCCGTCTGCCGATGCAGGGGACACGGGTTCGTGCCCCGGTCCAGGAAGATCCCACATGCCGCGGAGAGGCTGGGCCCATGAGCCATGGCCACTGAGCCTGCGCGTCCGGAGCCTGTGCTCCGCAACGGGAGAGGCCACAACAGTGAGAGGTCCGCGTACCGCAAAAAAAAAAAAAAAAAAAAAATGTTCTACAATGAAAATTACTATTTAGGATGATCTCCTTTGAGAATTGCAATGTACCAGAATGAGCACATACTACAATACTTGTTGGTATAATCTGCCTTCTGATAATGCAAGAAAAATAAAGACATTTAAAATATGCAAGGCATTATTCATATGCATTAAAATATGCAAGGCATTATTCATATTCATTATTCAATATGCTGAGGCATTCACTTAATTCATTCCTTTTACTAGATGTTTGCCCTTAGAGGAAACATTTACCTCAGTAAACTTAGGTTTAACTATCTACATCATGGAGAATATAATGATCTCTACCAGAAAGAAAAAGGGTAAGAATCAAATGGCTTAATCTACATAAAGCTCTTAGCACAGCAACAATTAGTAAATAATCAATAACGGTTATTTATTACTATTATTACCTCATCCACACATTCATTCAACTGTTATTCATTAACGAACACTTACTGAACTTATGGTGAACACAGAAGGTTCAATGAAAATAGAGTAGCAAAATAAACAGTTTGTTTTCCTGGTGCTCCCAGTTCAGCATAAGAGGCAGTTGTGCTTAAAATCCACTGCACTGGTGTCATGGTGGGTGTATAAGTAAAGTGCCATGGGAGCACAGGGGAAAAAGTGTTTATTTCATCTAACATGTAAGGGAGGAGGCTTTTCTTTGAAGAGAAGGTCTTTGAGAGATGAGTAGAGGAAGACAGTATGAAAAAAGGCATGGAGAGGGTAACTATTTTGAAATTATCACGTGATCCAGCAATCCCACTCCTGGGCATATATCCGGAGAAAAACATGGTTCGAAAGGATACATACACCCCAGTGTTCGTTGCAGCACTGTTTACAATAACCAGGACATGGAAGTAATCTAAATGTCCATTGACAGATGAATGGATGAAGAAGATGTGGTACATATATACAATGGACTCAGCCATTAAAAAGAATGAAATAATGCCATTTACAGCAACATGGATAGACCTGGAGATTATCATACTAGGTGAAGTAAGTTAGACAGAAACAGACAAATATCACATGATATCGCTTATATGCAGAATCTAAAAAAAAATGATGCAAACGAACTTATTTACAAAACAGACTCACAGACTTAGGGAAGGAACTTATAGTTACCGGGGGGAAGGGTGAGGGGGGACAGATTGGGAGTTTGGGATTGACATGTACCACTTGTACCACTTCTATATTTAAAATAGATAACCAACAAGGACCTACTCTATAGCCCAGGGAGCTCTGCTCAACACTCTGTAATAATCTAAATGAGAAAAGAACTTGAAAAAGAATAGATATATGTATATGTATAACTGAATCACTTTGCTGTACACCTGAAACTAACACAACATTATTAATCAACTCTACTCCAATGTAAAATAAAAATTAAAAAAAAGAAATTATCAGTGATAATCTGTTGCTTGAACATAGGATGCATTTGATTTTAAGTCTGGCAAAGATATGTCATCATTCACCCTGTGTGACACACTAAGGGATTGTACTAATTAATTAATCCCATAGAAAATGAGGACCTGGAGAACAATGGGAGGGGGTTAGCTTGAGGAAGAGAGATTCATCACCTAGACAAATGTAGGTGGGAGGGATAATTCTGGCATCAGTATGAAAGAAAAATTAGAAAGATAAAAAATGAAGAAAGTGAGACTGCTTCAATAAACCAGTTGAAATTATTTTGGCCAGAAGATATTAAAAAGAAGTGGAGATAAAGAGAATGGGATGGATAAAAGTGGCATTGTGGAGAATAATAGAGGCACTCATTTATTCAAGAGATTTCTGATATGAAGAGAAAGAGCAAAGGGATTTATTCAGTACAGATGAGGAACTTGAAGCTCAGATGGGTTAAATATTTTTTCCGAGGTCAGATGTCTTATAAGAATTATAACTTCTTTTTCTTAAGCTTTCTTACTCCTAAAGCTACTGTGTCCTTTTCCCACATTGTCTGTTGCTTCTCTCTTGGCCATGAAGATCACATGTGCAATAAAATCCAATTATGTGAATGTTATCCTACTTGGTTCCCAGAATGTATTGTTAATATTTAAAATGAACAGCTGGGATGCAATGAAGCTAGTCTCACTCTACTTCTGGTTTACTGCATACACCACAAAAGGAACAAGAACACTGGTAAGCTCTGCTCTTCTCAACTCTACTATGTCATGCACATTTAATTAGTAGCAAAAATAGAAATGCATATTTAGCTCCTTATTCAGCAAGAACTGGAAAGCCACCAGATTATAGGCACAGCAGAATACAAAGATTGACATTTTGACAAAGCCTCCTTTCAGAAATGAACACTCAAGAATGATGACTCAGGCAAATTACTTGTTAATTGCTGACCAGTTTTAAACTTGGTCAGCCCCAAATAAGGACATAAATTGAACTGGATGGAACAAATGCTTGTTACTTGGTCTGGTTCAGATGGACTTGGCAGAATTGGGGTTAGATGACAAGAAACATTTTGAGCTGGATAATGACACAAGTTTAATGACTCAAGTTATTAAAGAAACATTTATTACATAAGGCATTATTCTAGGAAAATTAAACATTATTCTCTATTATTGTTGCTCCACAGAAATTTACATGAACTTTGCAGCTTAAAACAACACAAATTATCTCACAGTTTCCATAGTCAAGATTCTGGGCACCTATTAGCTGGGTCTTCTGCTCAGGGTCTCACCAAGCTGAAATCAGAGTATCTGCTGGGGTTCTTCTAGGTTCAATGGTTATTGGCAAGATTCAGGTCCTTTTGACTGTATGACTGAGGACCTTAGCTTAAAGAAGTCTATAGCTATTCCCTGCCATATGTCTTTCTTCACAATATGACCTTTTCTTCATTACGACCTACAAGAGAACGTGTATCTTGCTTCAAATCTGTCTTCTTCCATCTCTTATTTCCTGATCCTCCTTTACAAGATAACATCCCTTTTGGTTAAGTTAAAATCAACTGTTCAGGGGCCTTAATTTCATCTGCAAAACATCTTCCCCTTTTCCATATAAAGAAACTTAATTATAAGATGACATTCATAAAATTCATAGCTTCTTCCCCCACTCAGGGGAGTATTCAAAACTATATACCAGTGAAAGAAATCTTGGAATCCATTTAGAATCCTGCTTACCACAATACATTTTTGGTGGTATTTACCTCTTAAAGGTCTAAAGTTAATGGTGAATAGATGCAAATGTGGACTTGTTCAGAGAATGTTCTACTTTGAGGCAGAATATGGATTCTAACCCTCATCATGCTGTTGAGAATCTAAGCTCCCATTTTTTTCCTCCAAGAATGAAGATATTAATAACTTCCCATGTCTTAGTGTCATGGGATATTAATGACATGTTTAAAAATAAAAAAAAGAGAAAACTCCTGACATACAGTGCATGCTTAAAAGGGTAGGTAAATAAATTTCCCAGCTATAATCGCTGGCTGAAATTTCAGCCAGGAAAGCAGAAATGAGATATTTGAAGAACATAGGAATAGTTAATTTAAGTATGATCTTAAAGTATATGCAACAATAAGTATAAAATTAATAATTGCTAATATTAACTGAGGATCCACTATGTAGCAAGATAAATATTTTACAAATTGTTATATAATTATATAAATATACATTATTTTAATTCACATAATGATTTATATTACTATACTCATTTGTCAATGAAGAAACAGAATCAGAAGGTATAGTAGAAGGAATACTCAAACCTTGACATATTTGGTTTCCATACCCTTTCCATTATATCAAACTATCTTTGAATATGGTTTAATCAGGATGTTTTAAATGGTACAGAGTTTGGAAAATCTAAGAGGAATATTCAGAGGTCCAGAAAAATAGGCAAAAAGTTGCTGTCCTCTTGGTAGTTTGTCAAGAGGTTTCCAAAATCTAGTCTACTAGCTTGGGATTTTTTTCTTACCCAGAGAAAGGACAGGCAAGATGGTAGAAGACCCTATACCCAAGCCTTGTATCCAGGGAAGAATCTACCCACAGAAAATAAAATGGCCCCTGATACTGTATAGGCAATGTATTAGTCATCTACTGCTGTGTAACAAATTAACACAAATAGTGGCTTAAAACAACACAGTTTCTGTGGATCAGAAAAATGGGTGTGGCTTAGCTGAGTCTTCTGCTTAAGGGTTTCTCACAGGCCTGAAATTAAGATGTTGCTCAAGACTGGGGTTTCACCTAAAGGTTTAAATGGGAAAGGATCTGCTTCCAAATTTATACATGATTTTTGGTAGCCTTCATTTCCTCATGGGTTGTAAGATTGAAGTTCTGAGTTCTTCATGAGCTGAAGAACTGAAAGATGAAATTCTTCTTTGGCTGTTGGCTGGAGACCATCCTCAGGTCCTTTCCACTCAAGCCTCCTCAACATAACAGTTTGCTTCACCCAAGCATGCAAGCCAAGAAGGCAGTAGAGAGAGTCTGTCAGTAAGACTGAAGTTGTAGTCTTCAATAATATAATCACCAATGTGATATTCCATCATTTGCTGATACATTGATTAGAAGCAGGTAACGAAATCCAGCCCACACTCAAATCCACTCATTAGCTCAAATGATTGATTTCATAACTGATTAGACAATGATTAGACTAAAATTAGACATAGTTGAAGGTTGAATATATAACTGAGGGTGGACTGCAAGTCAAAGAAAATATCTAGATTATAGAGTAGAAACAAAAAATTAAAGTACAAGAAATATCATAAAAGATATAGAATATGTGGGGCATTACTAAAGTATATGATATGATGTCTCAGAAGGAAGAGCAAGATGGAATGGGGAGAAGCTCTATTTAAATAATTTGCAACTGGAAATTTCTAACTTTTGGTGACCTTCACCCATTTCATTCCCCCCCACCCCAACTCTGGCAACCACCAATGTATTCTCTGTATCTATGGGCTTTGTTTTTATTATTTTAAATTTTTTTTGGGGGGGTAGATTCCACATATAAATGAGATCATATTATATTTGTCTTTCTCTGTCTGACTTATTTCACTTAACATAATGCCCTGAGGGTCTATCCATACTGTTGCAAATGGCAAGATTTCCTTCATCTTTATGGTTAAATAATATTCCATTATATACATGGTATATATGTGTATGTGTATATACATATGTATATATATACATAAGTATACATATATATATATAATAAATATGGTGTGTGTATATATATATATATATATATATGCCATATTTATTTTATCCATTCATCAACCAATGGACACTTAGGTTACTTCCATGTCTTAGCTGTGTAATACAAATTATAATTGTGTGTGGTGATGAATATTAACTAGACTTATTGTGGTGATCATTTTGCCATATATACAGAATTGAATCATTTTGCTGTACACCTGGAAATAATATAATGTTAAATGTAAATTTTATCTCAATTTAAAAAATAATTTTGCTCTAAATTTTCTGGAATTGATGAAAGATAGCAAATATCCCAGATTTGTGAGGAAATAGCAAAATACCTGAGCAGGCTATTCAAACAAGTTAAAACAGAAATCCCCATTTAAGCATATCATAGTAAAACTGTCAAAACCAAAAACAGAAAAAAATTTAAAGGCAGCTAGAAAATAACCAACCAAAGAAAAAGACATATTTATTAGCTTGAAAGGAACAAAGGTCAGACTGACAACTGACTTTCCTTCAGACACAAAGAAATTGGAAAACAGTGAATTATGAGCTGTTGAAAAGAAATTATTACTAACCTGGAAATCCGTAGCCAATAAAAATATCTTAAAAATAAATAAATGAAGAAGAAATGATAATATTGTCAGCCAAAAAGATACTAAGAGAATTTGTCTCCATCAGACTTACACTGAAAGAAATAGCAAAGGATAGATACCCTTTAGGCAAAGTCAAAATGATCTTAAACAGAAGATTGGAGATGCAGGAAGATATTGAATACAAAGAGAGGAAGGGTGTGCACATCTAAATGAATATTGACTGATAAATTAATAATAATAATAACAACTATGATCTTTCATATCTCTTTATAATTAAAATACTTGATAGCATGTATGATTCAGAGTGCTTAATGAAGTTAAAGTGTTTTTAGTCTCTTGTATTTCTTGTGAAGTGGTATTGTTATCAAACTTTCATAAGCCAAGGATGCATATAATAATTTTTCAGGTAACTTCTAAAGGAAGATGAAAAGCAAACTAGTAAATTTAGGGAAGAAATGAAATAACAAAACCATTTAATCTACAAATAGACAAGCATGTTTAAATAAAGATATCAAATCTTGTGCAACAAATAGAAAACAGACAGAAAAATGTAGTTTAACTCAACTACCTCTTACTTACATTAAAATAAACAAATTAAATGCTCTGATTAAACACAAATAATTATTGTTACAAGAAAAACACATTCAATATAAGAATATAGAAAGCTTGAACCCAATGTAGTGTACATACTTTGTTACATACAAAAGGACTTTATAAAAGATTTTTTTCAGACAATTAACATCTGAAACTAATTAATAATTTTTAGAAAGATTTAATGTTGAATAGATATTAGAGAATTTTAAGAAAAAAATATTAATTTTGTTAGTTGTGGTGCATGTCACTGTGGTTATAGGAGAAAAGTCTTATGCTTTCTAAAGATACATCCTGAATATATTGAGTAAAATGACATGAGATCTGGAATTTAAAGTTTTTCAAACACAACAAGAGAAAAAAGAATGTTAGGAAAATATTTCAAAACCTTGATAAAAATTGAATCTGGGTAATGCGAGGGGTGGAATTTACTATTCTTGTATTCTATTATTGTTTAAGTTTAACTTTTAATGTTAATTTTTAAAAAGTAAGTCATAATCAAAACGTAAAAGAAAAATGTGATCTTACAGCAGGTACCCAATGAACTTCCAGTAAAAAAAAAATGGTTAAACAAGAGTTCTGGGCTTCCCTGGTGGCACAGTGGTTGGGAGTCCACCTGCCGATGCAGGGGATGCGGGTTCGTGCCCCGGTCCGGGAGGATCCCACATGCCGCGAAACGTCTGGGCCCGTGAGCCGTGGCCACTGGGCCTGCGCATCCGGAGCCTGTGCTCTGCAGCGGGAGAGGCCGCGACGGTGAGAGGCCCGCGTACCGCAAAAAAAAAAAAAAAAAAAAGGTAAAAAACAAACAAGAGTTCTAAACGGGATCCATGAATGTAAAAAACATCTGTGAAATGCCAGAACTTGGTAACTCCTTCTCAGACTCTCATTGAGGTAACTTTTTAAGGAATTGCCTAAGGAAAAAGGCAACTGAATCCAAAAAGAAAACTGAAATTCATAAAGGAAGGATAACCACATAAACTGGTAAATTCAAAAAGCTAAAAGCAGAAAAGTGTAAAAAATATTAAAAAGTAATAAAATAAAAAGAAATATAAGAAAGTACACAATAAAGAATAAAACAGCAATTAATTAAATAGAAAACAAAAACATAATAGAGATCAACAAGGCCAAAACTGTTACTTTTAAAAAATATTTTAATTTGTAATACAGGCACAAGTTATGCATAAATTTATATATTGAAAAGTACTTCTTGCTCCTATTCCTATTTTTCAGGAATATACAAGCAAATACATGCTTGCATGTTTTTACACAAATATTAGCATTTTATTCATTGTCCATTCTTTGTTTTTCCTACTTGAGGCAGGATCTTGGGAGATATTTCTTATCTAAACTTAAAAAAATTTGTCACCATCCCTTAAAGCTGTGCATCACAGGTGTGTGCCTTACTTTATTTAACTAGCTCCCAGTTGAAGACTATTTATTTGATTTTTTTTCTCCTTCTAACTGGTTTCTCTTGCATACATATAGATATCAATATGGTGCATTCCTGTAATATAATTCAGGCTAAAGTTATTGACATTTGGGATCTTTATTTGTAGAAAACAAAGTAATTTAGGCAATTTACAATGCCATCAAGAATGTGTTTCTGCCCACTCTGAACACATTAATTTCAAATATTTTAACACTGCCAACCTGATCATAAAAATTACAACTCATAGTTTTCTCCTTATCACTGATGTTGAAAATGTTTTCACAAGTTTAAAAACTCACTGTCTTTTTCTGTTCACTGTTTATATTTTTTGCCCATTTTTTCTTTTCTACTGGGTGTTGAACTTGGTCTTATTTCTTTGTGAGTCCTCATTACATATTAAATTAAATTAATTGGTCTGTAATTAAATTCAACTATCTAAGAGTGATTGTTCTTTTTTTTTTTCCTCAGTTTATCATTTGAGTTTTAAAGTTTTATTTTCAGGGATTTACTGTGATGCAAAATGTTTTGTTTTACTTTATATATGGGTGAGTTTACAGTTTTTCTTCCATGACCTTTAGGATTTATGTTAAAAATGTTTTCTTCTTCAAACACATTTTTTTTTATTTTCTTTTTTTTTTTTTAACATCTTTATTGGAGTATAATTGCTTTACAATGGTATGTTAGTTTCAGCTTCACAACAAAATGAATCAGTTATATATATACATATATTCCCATATCTCTTCCCGCTTGCATCTCCCTCCCTCCCACCCTGCCTATCCCACCCCTCCAGGCGGTCACAAAGCACCGAGCTGATCTCCCTGTGCTATGCGGCTGCTTCCCACTAGCTAACTACCTTACTTTTGGTAGTGTATATATGTCCATGCCTCTTTATCGCTTTGTCACCGTTTACCCTTCCCCCTCCCCATAGCCTCAAGTCCATTCTCTAGTAGGTCTGTGTCTTTATTCCTGTTTCACCCCTAGGTTTTTCATGACATTTTTTTTTTAAATTCCATATATATGTGTTAGCATACGGTATTTGTCTCTCTCTTTCTGACTTACTTCACTCTGTATGACAGACTCTAGGTCTATCCACCTCATTACAAATAGCTCAATTTCATCTCTTTTTATGGCTGAGTAATATTCCATTGTATATATGTGCCACATCTTCTTTATCCATTCATCCGATGATGGACACTTAGGTTGTTTCCATCTCTGGGCTATTGTAAATAGAGCTGCAATGAACATTTTGGTACATGACACTTTTTGAATTATGGTTTTCTCAGGGTATATGCCCAGTAGTGGGATTGCTGGGTCATATGGTAGTTCTATTTGTAGCTTTTTAAGGAACCTCCATACTGTTCTCCACAGTGGCTGTATCAATTTACATTCCCACCAACAGTGTAAGAGGGTTCCCTTTTCTCCACACCCTCTCCAGCATTTATTGTTTCTAGATTTTTTGATGATGGCCATTCTGACTGGTGTGAGATGATATCTCATTGTAGTTTTGATTTGCATTTCTCTAATGATTAGTGATGTTGAGCATTCTTTCATGTGTTTGTTGGCACTCTGTAAATCTTCTTTGGAGAAATGTCTATTTAGGTCTTCTGCCCATTTTTGGATTGGGTTGTTTGTTTTTTTGTTATTGAGCTGCATGAGCTGCTTGTAAATTTTGGAGATTAATCCTTTGTCCGTTGCTTCATTTGCAAATATTTTCTCCCATTCTGAGGGTTGTCTTTTGGTCTTCTTTATGGTTTCCTTTGCTGTGCAAAAGCTTTTAAGTTTCATTAGGTCCCATTTGTTTACTTTTGTTTTTATTTCCATTTCTCTAGGGGGTGGGTCAAAAAGGACCTTGCTGTGATTTATGTCATAGAGTGTTCTGCCTATGTTTTCCTCTAAGAGTTTGATAGTTTCTGGCCTTACATTTAGGTCTTTAATCCATTTTGAGCTTATTTTTGTGTATGGTGTTAGGGAGTGATCTAATCTCATACTTTTACATGTAGCTGTCCAGTTTTCCCAGCACCACTTATTGAATAGGCTGTCCTTTCTCCACTGTACATTTCTGCCTCCTTTGTCAAAGATAAGGTGACCATATGTGCGTGGGTTTATCTCTGGGCTTTCTATCCTGTTCCATTGATCTATCTTTCTGTTTTTGTGCCAGTACCATACCGTCTTGATAACTGTAGCTTTGTAGTATAGTCTGAAGTCTGGGAGCCTGATTCCTCCAGTTCCTTCTTTTGTTCTCAAGATTGCTTTGGCTATTCGGGGTCTTTTGTGTTTCCATACAAATTGTGAAATTTTTTGTTTTAGTTCTGTGAAAAATGCCAGTGGTAGTTTGATAGGGATTGCATTGAATCTATAGATTGCTTTGGGTAGTAGAGTCATTTTCACAATGTTGATTCTTCCAATCCAAGAACATGGTATATCTCTCCATCTATTTGTATCATCTTTAATTTCTTTCATCAGTGTCTTATAATTTTCTGCATACAGATCTTTTGTCTCCTTAGGTAGGTTTATTCCTAGATATTTTATTCTTTTTGTTGCAATGGTAAATGGGAGTGTTTTCTTGATTTCAATTTCAGATTTTTCATCATTAGTATGTAAGAATGCCAGAGATTTCTGTGCATTAATTTTGTATCCTGCCACTTTACCAAATTCATTGATTAGCTCTAGTAGTTTTCTGGTAGCATCTTTAGGGTTCTCTATGTATAGGATCATGTCATCTGCAAACAGTGATAGCTTTACTTCTTCTTTTCCGATTTGGATTCCTTTTATTTCCTTTTCTTCTCTGATTGCTGTGGCTAAAACTTCCAAAACTATGTTGAATAAGAGTGGTGAGAGTGGGCAACCTTGTCTTGTTCCTGATCTTAGAGGAAATGCTTTCAGTTTTTCACCATTGAGGATGATGTTTGCTGTGGGCTTGTCATATATGGCCTTTATTATGTTGAGGAAAGTTCCCTCTATGCCTACTTTCTGCAGGGTTTTTATCATAAATGGGTGTTGAATTTTGTCAAAAGCTTTCTCTGCATCTATTGAGATGATCATATGGGTTTTCTCCTTCAGTTTGTTAATATGGTTTATCACATTGATAGATTTGCGTATATTGAAGAATCCTTGCATTCCTGGAATAAACCCCACTTGATCATGGTGTATGATCCTTTTAATGTGCTGTTGGATTCTGTTTGCTAGTATTTTGTTGAGGATTTTTGCATCTATATTCATCAGTGATATTGGCCTGTAGTTTTCTTTCTTTGTGACATCCTTGTCTGGTTTTGGTATCAAGGTGATGGTGGCCTCGTAGAAGGAGTTTGGGAGTTTTCCTCCCTCTGCTATATTTTGGAAGAGTTTCAGAAGGATAGGTGTTAGCTCTTCTCTAAATGTTTGATAGAATTCGCCTGTGAAGCCATCTGGTCCTGGGCTTTTGTTTGTTGGAAGGTTTTTAATCACAGTTTCAATTTCAGTGCTTGTGATTGGTCTGTTCATATTTTCTGTTTCTTCCTGATTCAGTCTTGGCAGGTTGTGCATTTCTAAGAATTTGTCCATTTCTTCCAGATTGTCCATTTTATTGGCATAGAGTTGCTTGTAGTAATCTCTCATGATCTCTTTTATTTCTGCAGTGTCAGTTGTTACCTCTCCTTTTTCATTTCTAATTCTATTGATTTGAGTCTTCTCCCTTTTTTTCTTGATGAGTCTGGCTAGTGGTTTATCTATTTTGTTTATCTTCTCAAAGAACCAGCTTTTAGTTTTATTGATCTTTGCTATTGTTTCCTTCATTTCTTTTTCATTTATTTCTGATCTGATTTTTATGATTTCTTTCCTTCTGCTAGCTTTGGGGTTTTTTTGTTCTTCTTTCTCCAATTGCTTGAGGTGCAAGGTTAGGTTGTTTATTCGAGATGTTTCCTGCTTCTTAAGGTGGGCTTGTATTGCTATAAACTTCCCCCTTAGAACTGCTTTTGCTGCATCCCACAGGTTTTGGGTCGTTGTGTCTCCATTGTCATTTGTTTCTAGGTATTTTTTGATTTCCTCTTTGATTTCTTCAGTGATCACTTCATTATTAAGTAGTGTATTGTTTAGCCTTCATGTGTTTGTATTTTTTACAGATCTTTTCCTGTAATTGATATCTAGTCTCATGGCGTTGTGGTCAGAAAAGATACTTGATACAATTTCAATTTTCTTAAATTTACCAAGGCTTGATTTGTGGCCCAAGATATGATCTATCCTGGAGAATGTTCCATGAGCCCTTGAGAAAAATGTGTATTCTGTTGTTTTTGGATGGAATGTCCTATAAATATCAATTAACTCCATCTCGTTTAATGTATCATTTAAAGCTTGTGTTTCCTTATTTATTTTCATTTTGGATGATCTGTCCATTGCTGAAAGTGGGGTGTTAAAGTCCCCTACTATGAATGTGTTACTGTCGATTTCCCCTTTTATGGTTGTCAGTATTTGCCTTATGTATTGAGGTGCACCTATGTTGGGTGCATAAATATTTACAATTGTTATATCTTCCTCTTGGATCAATCCCTTGATCATTATGTAGTGTCCTTCTTTGTCTCTTCTAATAGTCTTTGTTTTAAAGTCTATTTTGTCTGATATGAGAATTGCTACTCCAGCTTTCTTTTGGTTTCCATTTGCATGAAATACCTTTTTCCATCCCCTTACTTTCAGTCTGTATGTGTCTCTAGGTCTGAAGTGGGTCTCTTGTAGACAGCAAATATATGGGTCTTGTTTTTGTATCCATTCAGCCAATCTGTGTCTTTCGGTGGGAGCATTTAGTCCATTTACATTTAAGGTAATTATCGATATGTGTGTTCCTATTCCCATTTTCTTAATTGTTTTGGGTTCGTTATTGTAGGTCCTTTCCTTCTTTTGTGTTTCTTGCCTAGAGAAGTTCCTTTAGCAGTTGTTGTAGAGCTGGTTTGGTGGTGCTGAACTCTCTCAGCTTTTGCTTGTCTGTAAAGGTTTTAATTTCTCCATCAAATCTGAATGAGATCCTTGCTGGGTAGAGTAATCTTGGTTGCAGGTTTTTCTCCTTCATCACTTGCAATATGTCCTGCCACTCCCTTCTGGCTTGCAGAGTTTCTGCTGAAAGATCAGCTGTTAACATTATGGGGATTCCCTTGTGTGTTATTTGTTGTTTTTCCCTTGCTGCTTTTAATATGTTTTCTTTGTATTTAATTTTTGACAGTTTGATTAATATGTGTCTTGGCGTATTTCTCCTTGGATTTTTCCTGTATGGGACTCTCTGTGCTTCCTGGACTTGATTAACTATTTCCTTTCCCATATTAGGGAAGTTTTGGTGCGTTTAATGTTGTCCCAGAGGTCTCTGAGACTGTCCTCAGTTCTTTTCATTCTTTTTTCTTTATTCTGCTCTGCAGTAGTTATTTCCACTATTTTATCTTCCAGGTCACTTATCCGTTCTTCTGCCTCAGTTATTCTGCTATTGATCCCATCTAGAGTACTTTTAATTTCATTTATTGTGTTGTTCATCGTTGCTTGTTTCATCTTTAGTTCTTCTAGGTCCTTGTTAACTGATTCTTGCAATTTGTCCATTCTATTGTCCATTCTATCTCCAAGATTTCGGATCAAGCTTACTATCATTATTCTGAATTCTTTTTCAGGTAGACTGCCTATTTCCTCTTCATTTGTTAGGTCTGGTGGGTTTTTATCTTGCTCTTTCATCTGCTGTGTGTTTTTCTGTCTTCTCATTTTGCTTATCTTACTGTGTTTGGGGTCTCCTTTTTTGCAGGCTGAAGGTTCGTAGTTCCTGTTGTTTTTTGTGTCTGTCCCCAGTGGCTAAGGTTGGTTCAGTGGGTTGTGTAGGCTTCCTGGTGGAGGGTACTAGTGCCTGTGTTCTGGTGGATGAGGCTGGATCTTGTCTTTCTGGTGGGCAGGTCCACGTCTGGTGGTGTGTTTTGGGGTGTCTGTAGACTTACTATGATTTTGGGCAGCCTCTCTGCTAATGGGTGGGGTTGTGTTCCTGTCTTGCTAGTTGTTTGGCATAGGATGTCCAGCACTGTAGCTTGCTGGTCGTTGAGTGAAGCTGGGTGCTGGCGTTGAGATGGAGATCTCTCCGAGATTTTTGCTTTTGATATTATGTGCAGCTGGGAGGCCTCTTGTGGACCAGTGTCCTGAAGTTGGCTCTCCCACCTCAGAGGCACAGCACTGACTCCTGGCTGCAGCACCAAGAGCCTTTCATCCACAGGGCTCCTTAATTTGGGATGATTCGTTGTCTATTCAAGTATTCCACAGATGCAGGGTATATCAAGTTGATTGTGGAGCTTTAATCCGCTGCTTCTGAGGCTGCTGGGAGAGATTTCCCTTTCTCTTCTTTGTTCTCACAGTTCCCAGGGGCTCAGCTTTAGATTTGGCCCCGCCTGTGCGTGTAGGTCGCCGGAGGGCGTCTGTTCTTTGCTCAGACAGGACGGGGTTAAAGGAGCCGCTGATTCGGAGGCTCTGGCTCACCCAGGCCGGGGGGTAGGGAGGGTCACGGAGTGCGGGGCGGGCCTGCAGCGGCAGAGGCCGGCGTGAAGCTGCAGCCTGAGGCGAGCCGAGCGCTCTCCCGGGGGAGCCGTCCCCGGATCCCGGGACCCTGGCAGTGGCGGGCTGCACAGGCTCCCCGGAAGGGCGTGTGGCTAGTGACCTGTGTTCGCACACAGGCCTCCTGGCTGCGGCAGCAGCGGCCTTAGCGTCCCATGTCCGTCTCTGGGCTCCGCACTCTTAGCCGCGGCTCGCGCCCGTCCCTGGAGCTCTCTCAAGCAGCGTTCTTAATCCCCTCCTCGTGCACCAGGAAACAAAGAGGGAGGTAAAATTCTCTTGCCTCTTCGGCAGGTCCAGACCCCTCCCCGGACTCTCTCCCGGCCAGCCGCGGCGCACCAACGCCCTGCAGGCTGTGTTCACGCCGCCAACTTCAGTCCTGTCCTGGCGCTCCGACAAAAGCCGGAGCCTCAGCTCCCAGCCCCACCCGCCCCGGCGGGCGAGCAGACAAGCCTCTCGGCTGGTGAGTGCCGGTCGGCCCGATCCTCTGCGCTGGAATCTGTCCGCTTTGCCCTCCGCACCCCTGTTGCTGTGCTCTCCTCCGAGGCTCCCAAGCTCCCCCACTCCGCCTCCCGAAGTCTCCACCCGCGAAGGGGCTTCCTAGTGTGTGGACACTTTTCCTCCTTCACAGCTCTCTCCCGCTGGTGCAGGACCCGTCCCTATCCTTTTGTCTCTGTTTAGTTTTTTCTTTTGCCCTAACCAGGTACGTGGGGGGTTCCTTGCCTTTTGGGAGGTCCGAGGTCTTCTGCCAGCGTTCAGTAGGTGCTCCGGAGAGTTGTTCCACGCGTAGATGTATTTCTCGTGTATCTGTAGAGAGGAAGGTGATCTCCGCGTCTTACTCTTCCGCCATCTTCCCGGAAGTCCTCCAAACACATTTTTAATGTGATATATTTAGAATATTTATGGTTTCATGTTTATTTTTTTTCTAATTTAAATAGTTTGCATGAGGTACAAAGTATACACTCTAATTTTAAAACTTTTTCAGGTGGCTACCCAATTGTCTCAACAACAATTTTTGAATTATCTATTTTTTTCTGCACTAATTTGAAATGGCACCATTTTGATACACTAAATTTTCATAAATATTAGATCTGTTCCTGGACATTTTCTACCATTTCATTGATCTTTATCTATTCATGTGACAGCAATTAACTATGTATTTCTATAGTTTTATTACAGCAATAGACTATGTATTTCTGTAGTTTTATTACAACTAGATATTCCTTCATTATTTTTCTTCTTAAATATTTTCCTGATTATACATAACTATTTATTTTTACATTTGAACTTAAGGATAGTTTTATATAGCTTCAATAAAATCTTGTTAGTATTTTTATCAGGTTACAGAAATGCATAATTTTTAATGACAGTTGACATCTTTAGAATGCTGTTTCTGTATTCAAAAACATAGTTTGCCCTTCTATTCTGCTGAAATATATTTTTTGTCCTTCAGAGACATTAAAGATTTATTTACATAGACTCTACACAACTATTTGTTACTATTATAAATTAAAACTTTTATAATATTCATATATTATTATAATTATTATAACTTCATATTATATGATATGTATTATATCATGTTGATTTTTTTTACTATCTATAGCTTAAAGATCTAAAAATTTGAGCTTAAAGCTTAAAAAAAGGAAGTGTTTTTACTTTTACAGTCCTGTATTTGATTTTCTGTTTTAAACTTATTTTATTGAAGTATACTTGATATGTATTTAATTTTCAAAATTTGTATTAAGGATTTTTGTAGTAACTTAGTGTTATAACTTTGGTGTGATTCAAGAACAGAACACTATTTCATATCCCAGTGACACATTATTCAGGTGAAAGATCACTGCTTATGTGAAAGTGTCGGGAAGGAAACAAGATGCAGATAGAGATGGAGATGTTGATTTGAATAACATCAAATTCCCTGGACAGCTTCTGAAACTGCTTTAGAGTAAGTGTATTATACACAACTTCAAAGGCATCAGACCTCAGTCAAAATTCTCACCAATGGGACCAAGTCTGCCAAAGAAGAGCATGACTGAGTCCTTATAATACTGAGAAAACATTCTTGTGAGCATTTGTGAGCCTCTCTGTGGACTTGCCATGAAGGGAGATGATGTGGCTGGGGGTGGATATAATATAGGCATGTGAACTTCATAACTAGCCTGATCAGGGTTATAAGTAGTGATGAGACCTCGTTTTTTCACTAATCATGTACCTTGTGTGACTATATCACATATATCACCTATATACACATTCATACACACACACATCACATATGTACACATTTCACATATGTATACATAGAGGTACACACATTACAGATTCTAGTATCAGTTTCCTTGCAGGGAAAACTAAGAAGCACGAGCTCTTCTAGAATTGGACTGGATCTATTTTTTGGGTGCAGTAGATGCTGTTGGAGCCATACTTGTATTCATTCTGTCTTCATTATGCTCATGCTAATTTCCAACTGTCAGGATCTGCATGCATTTCTGAGGCTTTTTTTTTTTCTTTTCTTCCTAAATTTCAGGAAGCCATTCTGCATCTAGATGATGTCTGGAGGAATTGATAAGCCATAGGAATAGTCATCAGCCAATTCCTTTTATGAGTTGATATTCAGGTACTCCAGCTACTTAGTCCCTTGGGAGGAGATAAATCTTAGGTGCACCAATTCTTAAAATCATTCTTCAGTTGCCTACTGTGATAGTTGAATGAATGATGCACCCTTTAATTGTCAGCTCAGATTGCCATAACAAAATACCAGAGATGGAGTGGCTTAAACAACTGACATTTATTTTCCTACAGTTCTGGAGGGAAGAAGTCCAAGATCAAGGTGCCAGGAGATTTGGTTTCTGGTGAGAACTCTCTTCCTGGCTTGCAGACAGCCACCTTCTTACTATGTCCTTAAATAGCTTTTCCTTTGTGATTGCACAGAGAGAGAGAGAGAGAGAGAGAGAGAGAGAGAGAGAGAGAGAGAAAGAATCTGGTGTCTCTTCCTCTTCTTATAAGGACACTAGTCTTATCAGATTAGGGCCTCATTCTTATGACTTTGTTTAACCTTAATTATATCCTTAAAGTCTCTATCTCCACATATAGTCACATTGGTGTTAGGGGTTTGACCTGTGAATTTTGGGGGTACTCAATTCGGTCTGAAACTCACCCTTTAATAACTGTCTTCCTTTCCGTGTATCACACTCTGACCCCTAAGCTCCTCCCACAAGCAAAACAAAACAAAAACTAATTTCACTAAAACATTGTCTAAAAATGTTTATGGAAAAACTAAATTAAAACATTGACCATAAGTGCTTAAAACAATTACTAGGCTGGGGCAGAGGTCCTGTCATAGGAAAAATGGAAGAATCAGAAGCTCATATATGACTTACTGGACACAGATTTCTTGTTTTAATTTGTCTTATTTTCTATCTGAAGATATATATATATATATATATATATATATATATATATATATATATATATATATCTTCTTTCTATCTTTACAGGGTTACTTTTGCAAACATCAAAGTGGTACAGAATTCTCCAAGACAGTTCCCTTCAAAAAGATTCTTTGTAAATAA
The DNA here is from genome assembly GCF_949774975.1 of Lagenorhynchus albirostris. Classification (NCBI taxonomy): domain Eukaryota; kingdom Metazoa; phylum Chordata; class Mammalia; order Artiodactyla; family Delphinidae; genus Lagenorhynchus; species Lagenorhynchus albirostris. The sequence continues at coordinate 108,760,623 of NC_083098.1, read as the reverse complement.
GTTATAGGCAGGAGGCTGAAGTTTCCAACTGTTATTAAGACTCCGTTCAGAGTAAAATTTGATTTTTTTTCTGTTTTGATGGCAGCACCTCAGCAGGATTCCAAGGCACTGGTTTTTGCAGAGCCAAATCATTATTCAGGAGTCAGATTTATTTCGAGGGCACACCAAGAATTCTCAACTCTGAGCAGTGGCATACCTCACTCCAATTAGGGGAAGTAAGAATCACTCATTTCCCTCATGGCCATGCAGAGATGGGATTACTACAGGAATGGAGGAAGAAAGAGGACGGAAGGCCAATGTACCGATGATGAACTTCTGAGGAAACATTCTTCATGAATCTTATATAGGAAACTGAAAAGTGACATGTCTAATTAGGGCCTTGTGACTAGAAATGAAAGAAAATGTGGAGTTCACAAGAATCTTTTCAAGACACCCCGAGGTCATGAGGCTCCTAAGTTTTCACTGTGAACTTGGCTGGGAAATCTGTGCTCTAGGCTCTGAAGGCAAAAATTTAAGGCATAAATTGTCTGCTAATTAGTTGCATGACTATTAACTCATACCATCTTCTTGGGCTTTAATTTCCTAGTATGTAATTGAAACTAATCTCTTCAAGCAACTGAAAGAGATAATATAAGAGGGTACTAAGAAAACTATAAAGAATTATGCACTGGAACTCTTTGAATGGTGGCTGCAAGAAACAATGCCATAATGATGTAATGATGGTGTCTATATGTAACACGATTTAATGTTTGCAAACTAGTCTTCTCTGAGAAAGACACATCATCATGGTGGTATTATCCCCAGTAATGCATATCTTCAATTTACTCATTAGAAAAGTTTGGGCAAATCCATATTGAGGGGTATTCTATAGAAAAACTGACCAGTATTCTTCAAAGCATCTCAAGGTCATGATAGACAAGGAAAGACTGAGAAACTGTCACAGATAGAGGAAGCTGGGGAGATATGACAACTAAATGCAATTAGTGTCCTAGATTAGATTCTGGAATAGAAAAAAGGACATTAATGAAAAAACTGGTGAGATCAGAAAAGTCTGTATTTTAGTTTTATTAAAAAAAGTACTGGCACAACAATTAACATAAACAGTTTTGACCATGGAATATTACTCAGCCATAAAAAGAAATGAAATTGAGCTATTTGTAATGAGGTGGATGGACCTAGAGTCTGTCATGCAGCGTGAAGTAAGTCAGAAAGAGAAAGACAAATACTGTATGCTAACACATATATATGGAATTTAAGAAAAAAAAATGTCATGAAGAACCTAGGGGTAAGACAGGAATAAAGACACAGACCTACTAGAGAATGGACTTGAGGATATGGGGAGGGGGAAGGGTAAGCTGTGACAAAGTGAGAGAGTGGCATGGACATATATACACTACCAAGCATAAAATAGATAGCTAGTGGGAAGCAGCCGCATAGCACAGGGAGATCAGCTTGGTGCTTTGTGACCACCTAGGGGGGGGATAGGGAGGGTGGGAGGGAGGGAGACACAAGAGGGAAGAGATATGGGAACATATGTATATGTGTAACTGATTCACTTTGTTATAAAGCAGAAACTAACACACCATTGTAAAGCAATTATACTCCAATAAAGAAGTAAAAAAAAAAAAGGGATCAAATAATCAGTCTAGTACTGTACTTACAGTACTAAGAGCAGGAAAATAATTTATCCCCTGCATAATTTACTTGATATGCATCACCCATGAAGCAGACCCTAGATGAATAAGTACACCAGTAAATAGTATAATTCACTTGGTTATTCTTAATTGGTTATCCTGGATCACATTCATTTGAGCATAATATTATCATCATCCTCACCCTCAACATCATCGTAACTCTAAAATTCCCAAAATTGAAGGTACCGTATACAAATCCATTTTCCCTCTCTGGTCCTAAGTTTCTCCATTTGTAAAATTAATGAGTTTTATTCAATGTTGTCTAAGTGCTATTTCTAACATTCCAAAATTCCTTACTGTTGAAGAATGATTAGCACTGCCAAGTATGGGTGCAGAGATGTATTAATTTGAGTTACTGCTTTAAAGCATCCATAACACATGTAGTATGGAAGAGAAAAAGGGACAGAAAGAAATGGATCACTTGGGAAATGCTGATCTCTTTGAAAAGTCTTCATTTTAATTGGAATGTCCTGTTTCAGTCTATAATAAATTTAATCTCTGAAATTCAATATTCCTGGTATTCTTGGTTAACATAGTCCTATTTAAGTCTGTGAAAGAGGATGAAAATCTCAACTGGTGTAAAAATTCTTTGGTAGGAATACAAATCAGAAGAAGGATAGGAAAAATATAAATGACCAAGTAGAGACAACTGCTCACTGTTTTTATTCCTTTTTTAAGAAAATAGTGAGGTTACTTGAAAAATTTATTTTTAGTGCTCCTTACATTTTCCATAACCCATCACTGCCTTTTCACTGAATGTCTAACAACTGAAGACAGGAAAAGTTTGAATTAATGTTTCAGGGCCCACTTTTAAAGCAGTTATGTTTCAGTTCTCTATTAGGAACCCAGCTGCCTTTTTTCTCATGTAAATGAGATTTTCATGTCATTAAAAAAAAATCTGGCAACATTAAAGGAGAAAATATAGAATATTTATAAATGAATGGGGCTTTTAGAATGGAAATACTTTTATTAGAGGAGAACATACTTTTCAGATATCTGTTCTAAAAGTAAACATTCTGATTTTCAAATCACAATGATGTGTCTCAACATGGTGGCCACAGTCAGAGTGAAAAATTATAGTTTCTTTCTATTTACTGTGTATGTTTGAACCATGTAAACATGAACATAAATCACTTAATTTGGGTTTGCACATGTTCTATCCATGATTTTTAGTATTCATTTTAAGCATGTATAGTAAACTTATTTTTGCTGAGTGGGTGCTTATCAAGATAGTTCTGTTCAACTGGAGAAAAGATTTTCTGTAAAGATGAAAATTTGTCATTTAAGGTAACACTGAAAAAACCAGGAAATATGCAAAGGGATAAAATTAAACAAACCAAATGCTGATCAAAAGAAAGGGAGAAAACAGGGAAAGTGGGAAAGAGAAAGTTACCTTGAGAGTTGTATCCACACAGATTCCCAGAGTACATGAAATGCTAATGGTTGACACACATTTTATTTTTTAACATACTGTTATTGATTGAAATTTGGTTGGGCAGAGTAGGAGGTGGAAAATTAAGGGAGCTTGATTTGAATCGAGTTATATTGTTATCTAGTTTTGCACTTTGAGATTAATCAGAAGATAAGTCAATCTGATGCTCATTTATCCCCCAAGAAACCTGAAATCCTCTGAATTTTTGTGGAATGAGGTCTGACCCAGGTGGGTAAAACATAGTGACATCTTCAAATTGTAGATATGTGTGTTGATTTAGAGTGATAATGCCAAAAGAACCATCGACTTATAAAATAGTGACATTCCTTCATTCAGTGTATAGTAATTAATCATCTATTCTGTTCAAATCATTGTCCTAAGTGGGAATATAGCAGTGTGTACAATAGGCTCTGCTCTCAGAGAGCTTCCATTCTGACTGGGGAGAGACAGACAATAAATACATTAATAAATGCATGTGCTGTTTTATAAATAGTATGAAGAAAAAAATCAAACAGGGCAAAGTAAAATACCAAGATCAGAGAATGCCCATTTATTGAATGCTTATAACATGAAATCATTTCATATACTTTTTTTCCTAACGACAATTGTCACAATATCAATATTTCCATTTTACAGAAGATGAAAACGAGACACATATATTTTGTAACTTTTCAAAGTTTCCCTGTACCAAAATGCAAAGTGGGAATTTATCCTGGTATCCCAGCCAGAGTCTTTTTCTACATCACAGTCTCATTGACCTCACATTACCAGGAATAATTTTCTTCATAGAAAACAATTCTCTGATCCTTAACCTCATTTGGTTTACAATGGCTGTAGGCATTCCAGCAGATACATGCCAGGAAGCCAAGAATTATTTTTAAAAACACATTCATAAATCAGTACTTCTATACAAGAAAAATAGCACATGTCCAGAATGGTTAGTCTGTGCTACATTCAACAAATATTTAGAAATCCCCTACTCCAGTACCAGGCACTGTTCCAGACAATTGGGGTGCCACAGTGCACAAACTAACTATAGTCACTGTCCTTATAGCACATGGCATCTAGAAGTGGATAACCACAAGGTAACAGGCAAGGAAGAAATAGTCTTATGGAAACTCTAATCTGATGTTAAAATCTTGCCTGATGTTATGGAAGAATATGGGAGGTGTGCCTAACCTGAATTTACAGATCAAGATCATAGAGGTTAAAGTTAATTAAATCTATTTCTGTTTAAAAATTTAGATTTATTAATTTTTTATTAATTTGTATTGGAGTATAGCTGCTTTACAATTTTGTGTTAGTTTCTACTGTACAGCAAAGTGAACCAGTTATACGTATACATATATCTCCTCTTTTTTGGATTTCCTTCCCATTTAGATCACCGCAGAGCACTGAGTAGAGTTCCCCGTGCTATGCAGTAGGTTCTCATTAGTTATCTATTTTACACATAGTATCATTAGTGCATATATGTCAATCCCAGTCTCCCAATTCTTCCACCCCCCCTTTTCACTTTGGTATCCATATGATTGTTCTTTAGGTTTGTGTCTCTATTTCTGCTTTGCAAATAAGATCATCTATACTATTTTTCTAGATTCCACATATATGCGTTAATATACAATATATGTTTTTCTATTTCTGACTTATTTCACTCTGTATGGCAGTCTCTAGGTCCATCCACATCTCTACAAATAACACAGTTTCGTTCCTTTTTATGGCTGAGTAATATTCCATTGTTTATATGTACCCCATCTTCTTTATCCATTCCTCTGTTGATGGACATTTAGGTTGCTTCCATGTCCTGGCTATTGTGAATAGTTCTGCAATGAACATTGGGGTGCATAAGTCCTTTTGAATTTTGATTTTCTCTGGGTATATGCCCAGTAGTGAGATTGCTGGGTCATATGTTGGTTCCATATTTAGTTTTTTAAGGGACCTCCACACTGTTCTCTATAGTGGCTGTACTAATTTATATTCCTACCAACAGTGTAGAAGAGTTCATTTTTCTCCACACTCTCTCCAGCATTTATTGTTTGTAGATTTTTTGATGATGGCCATTCTGACTGGTGTGAGGTGATATCTCATTGTAGTTTTGATTTGCATTTCTCTAATAATTAGTGATGTTGAGCAACTTTTCATATGTTGGTTGGCCATCTGTATGTCTTCTTTGGAGAAATGTCTATTTAGGTCTTCTCCCCATTTTTTGATTTTTTTTTTTTTGATATTGAGCTGCATGGGCTATTTGTATATTTTGGAGATTAATCCCTTGTCAGGTGCTTTGTATACAACTATTTTCTCCAAATCTGAGGGTTGTCTTTTCATCTTGTTTATGTTTTCCTTTGCTGTGCAAAAGCTTTTCAGTTTAATTAGGTCCCATTTATTTACTTTTGTCTTTGTTTTCATTGCTCTAGGAGGTGCATCAAAAAAGATCTTGCTACGATTTATGTCAAACAGTGTTCTGCCTATGTTTTGCTCTAAGAGTTTTATAGTTTTATAGTGTTTATAGTTTTATAGACTTCTATTTAGGTCTTTAATCCATTTTGAGTTTATTTTTGTGTATGGTGTTAGGGAGTGGTCTAATTTCATTCTTTTACATGTAGCTGTCCAGTTTTCCCAGCACCATTATTGAAGAGGCTGTCTTTTCTTCATTGTATATTCTTGCCCCTTTTGTCATAGATGAGGTGAACATATGTGTGTGGGTTTATCTCTGGGCTTTCTATCCTGTTCCATTGATCTATATTTTTGTTTTTGTGCCAGTACCATACTGTCTTAATTACTGTAGCTTTGTAGTATAGTCTGAAGTCAGGATGCCTGATTCCTCCAGCTCTGTTTTTCTTTCTCAAGATGGCTTTGGTATTCCAGGTCTTTTGTTTTTCCCTACAAATTGTAAAAATTTTTGTTCTAATTCTGTGAAAAATGCCATTGGTAATTTGATAGGGATTTCATTGAATCTGTAGATTACTTTGGGTAGTATAGTCATTTTCACAGTATTTATTCTTCTGATCCAAGAACATCATATACCTCTCCATCTGTCTGTGTTACCTTTGATTTCTTTCATCAGTATATTATAGTTGTCTGAGTTCAGGTCTTTTTCCTCTTTAGGTAGGTTTATTCCTAGGTATTTTATCCTTTTGTTGCAGTGGTAAATGGGAATGTTTCCTTAATTTCTCTTTGTGATCTTTCATTATTAGTGTATAGGAATGCAAGAGATTTCTGGGTATTAATTTTGTACCCTGTGACTTTACAAGATTCACTGATTAGCACCCATAGATTTCTGGTAGCATCTTTAGGATACTATGTATAGTATCATGTCATCTGCAAGCAGTAGCAGTTTTAGTTCTTTTTTTCCAATTTGAATTCGTTTTATTTCTTTTTCTTCCCTGATTGCCATGGCTAGGACTTCCAAAACTATGTTGAATAATAGTGGCAAGAGTAGATACCTTTGTTTTGTTCCTTATCTTAGAGGAGATGTTTTCAATTTTTCACCATTGAGAATAATGTTTGCTGTGGGTTTGTCATATATGGTCTTTATTATGTTGAGGTAGGTTTATTTATCTCATATTTTTAGATTCCACATATAAGCAATATAATATGATATCTGTCTTTCTATGTCTGACTTACTTCACTTAGTATGGTAATCTAAGTTCACTAGGTCCATCCATGTTGCTGCAAATGCATTATTGTATTCTTTTTTTTTTTTACAGCTGAGTAATATTCCATTGTGTATATGTGCCACATCTTCTTTATCCATTCATCTGTCAATGGACATTTAGTTTGCTTCAATGTCTTGGCTATTGTGAATAGTGCTGCTATGAACATTGGGGTTCAAGTATCCTTTCAAATTATGGTTTTCTCCAGGTATATGCCCAGGAGTGAGATTGCAGGATCATATGGTAGCTCCATTTTTAGATTTCTTGTTCAACCACTGTGGAGTAGCTACCTGGAACATTTAAATCAGTCTTCTAAAGATGCAAGATAATTTAAAGAACACTGCATCAAGTCCAACAACTCTTAACTGGTCCTTTCTGGCTGTGTCTTTGAGTAAATAATTTATTTTCTGTAAATCACAGATTTTACATCTGTTTTATGAGGCTCAGAATACACAATAATACTTCTTTTTAGCATTGTTGGGGGGAATGTAATAGGATAATGGATGTGCTAGTAGGAAGTTAGACAATCATTCCCAGAAATGATAATGGATGTGGATTTGTCATTGACAGCAACTTTACTTATATTACATATAAATTTTAATAACTCCACACAATTAGTGTTATTATAACCTCTACTTTATACATGAAGAAACTAAGGTTTAGTTAATTTGCTCACAGTCACACAGGTAGTAAGCAAAGATGCTGAGTTCCAAACCCCAAATATCATCCTATTTCAGTGCTCCAATTCCTGGCTTTTCACATGCATTGTTTATTTGTTAGGGAGTTGGAAAAGTTGGCTTTCTCTGGGGAATGTCAGTAAGCTAATTGGAAGAAGTTGTAAATCACAATATTTTAATAAACTATAATAGTTTTTTTTAAATGGCAATAGAAATAAATGGTTCCCTAAGGTGAAATAGTATAAACCTCTACTTCTCCTTCTCTTTTTAATATTCTTTAGTATCTTTCACAGTACGGATATTACAGTCATGTATTTGTGTCTGCATGTGTGTGGGATATTGATGTAGGGCATTCTTTTTTTTTATTTTTGAATTTTATTTTAATTATTTTTTGACACAGCAGGCTCTTATTAGTCATCAATTTTATGCACATCAGTATATACATGTCAATCCCAATCACCCAATTCATCCCACCACCATCCCCACCCCACTGTGGCTTTCTGCCTTGGTGTCCGTACGTTTGTTCTCAAAATCTGTATCTCAACTTCTGCCCTGCAAACTGGTTCATCTGTACCATTTTTCTAGATTCCACATAATGCGTTAATATACGATATTTGTTTTTCTCTTTCTGACTTACTTCACTCTGTATGACAGTCTCTAGATCCATCCACATCTCAACAAATGACCCAATTTCGTTCCTTTATATGGCTGAGTAATATTCCATTGTATATATGTACCACATCTTCTTTATCCATTCGTCTGTTGATGAACATTGAATTTGCTTCCATGACCTGGCTATTGTAAATAGTGCTGCAATGAATATTGGGGTGCATGTGTCTTTTTGAATTATGGTTTTCCCTGGGTATATGCCCAGTAGTTGGATTGTTGGATCATATGGTAATTCTATTTTTAGATTTTTAAGGAACCTCCATACTGTTCTCCATAGTGGCTATATCAATTTACATTCCCATGAACAGTGCAAGAGGATTCCCTTTTCTCCACACCCTCTCCAGCATTTGTTGTTTGTAGATTTTCTGATGATGCCCATTCTAACTGGTGTGAGGTGATACCTAATTGTAGTTTTGATTTGCATTTCTCTAATAATTCGTGATTTTTGAGAGCTTTTCATGTGCTTATTGGCCATCTGTATTTCTTTTTGGAGAAATGTCTATTTAGGTCTTCTGCCCATTTCTGCATTGGGTTGTTTGTTTCTTTAATATTGAGTTGCATGAACTGTTTATATATTTTGGAGATTACTCCTTTGTCCGTTGATTCATTTATAAATATTTTCTCCCACTCTGAGGGTTGTCTATTAGTCTTGTTATGGTTTCCTTTGCTGTGAAAAAGCTTTTAAGTTTCACTAGATCCCATTTGTTTATTTTTGTTTTTATTTCCATTACTCTAGGAAGTGGATCAAAAAAGATTCTGCTGTGATTTATGTCAAAGAGTGTTCTTCCTATGTTTTTCTGTAAGAGTTTTATAGTGTCTGGTCTTACATTTAGGTCTCTAATCCATTTTGAGTTTATTTTTGTGTATGGTGTTAGGGAGTGTTCTAATTTCATTCCTTTACATGTACCTTTCCAGTTTTGCCAGCACCACTTATTGAAGAGACTGTCTTTTCCCCATTGTATATCCTTGCCTCCTTTCTCATAGATTAGTTGACCATAGGTGCACGGGTTTATCTCTGGGTTTTCTTTCTTGTTCTGTTGACATATTTTTAGGTTTTTGTGCCAGTACTACATTGTCTTGATATCTGTAGCTTTGTAGTATAGTCTGAATTCAGGGAGTCTGATTCCTCCAGCTCTGTTTTTTTCCCTCAAGACTGCTTCAGCTATTCAGGGTATTTTGTGTCTCCATACAAATTTTAACATTTTTTGTTCTAGTTCTGTAAAAAATGCCATTGGTAATTTGATAGGGATTGCATTGAATCTGTAGATTGCTTTGGGTAGTGTAGTCATTTTCACAATATTGATTCTTCCAATCCAAGAACATGGTATACCTCTCCATCTGTTGGTATCATCTTTAATTTCTTTCATCAGTGTCTTATAGTTTTCTGCATACAGGTCTTTTGTCTCCCCAGGTAGATTTATTCTTGGTATTTTATTCTTTTTGTTGTAATATTAAATGGGAGTGTTTCCTTAATTTCTCTTTCAGATTTTTCATCATTAGTGTATAGGAATGCAAGAGATTTCTGTGCATTAATTTTGTATCCTGCAACTTTACCAAATTCATTGATTGGCTGTAGTAGTTTTCTGGTGACATTTTTAGGATTCCCTATGTATAGTATCATGTCATCTGCAAACAGTGACAGTTTTACTTCTTTCCCAATTTGTATTCCTTTCATTTCATTTTCTTCTCTGATTGCCATTGCTAGGACATCGAAAACTATGTTGAATATAGTGGTGAGAGTGGACATCCTTGCCTTCTTCCTGATCTTAGAGGAAATGCTTTCAGTTTTTCACCACTGAGAATGACATTGGCTGTGGGTTTGTCATATACGGCCTTTATTATGTTGAGGTAGTTTCCCTCTATGCCCACTTTCTGGAGAGTATTTATCATAAATTGGTGTTCAATTTTGTCAAAAGCTTTTTCTGCATCTACTGAGATGACCATATGGTTTTTATTCTTCAATTTGTTAATATGGTGTACCAAATTGATTGATTTGTGTATATTTGAATAATTGTTACATCCTTGGGATAAATCCCACTCAATCATGGTGTATGATCCTTTTAATGTGTTGTTGGATTCTGTTTGCTAGTATTTTTCTGAGGATTGTGCATCTATATTCATCAGTGATATTGGCCTGTAATATTTTTCTTTTTTTGTAGTATCTTTGTCTGGTTTTGGTATCAGGGTGATTGTGGCCTCATAGAATGAGTTTGAGAGTGCTCCTTCCTCTGCAAGTTTTTGGAAGAGTTTGAGAAGGATGGGTGTTAGCTCTTCTCTAAATGTTTCATAGAGTTCACCTGTGAAGCCACCTGGTCGTGGACTTCTGTTTATTGGAAAATTTTAAATCATAGTTTCAATTTCATTACTTGTGATTGGTCTGTTCATATTTTCTATTTCTTCCTGGTTCAGTCTTGCATGGTTACACCTTTCTAAAAATTTGTCCATTTCTTCCAGGTTATCTATTTTATTGACCTAGTGTTGCTTGTAGTAGTCTCTTAGGATGCTTTGTATTTCTGTGATGTCTGTTGTAACTTCTCCGTTTTCATTTCTAATTTTATTGATTTGAGTCCTCTCCCTCTTTTTCTTGATGATTCTGGCTAATGGTTTATCAATTTTGTTTACCTTCTCAAATAACCAGCTTTTAGTATTATTGATCTTTGCTATTGTTTTCTTTGTTTCTGTTTCATTTATTTCTGCTCTGATCTTTATGATTTCTTTCCTTCTGCTAACCTTGGGTTTTGTTTGTTCTTATTTCTCTAGTTCCTTTAGGTGTAAGGTTAGATTCTTTATTTGAGATTTTTCTTGTTTTTTGAGGTAGGCTTGTATAGCTATAAGCTTCACTCTTATAATTGCTTTTGCTGCATTCCATAGGCTTTGGCTCATCATATTTTCATTGTCATTTGTCTCTAGGTATTGTTTGATATCCTCTTTGATTTTGTCATTGATCTGTTGGTTATTTAGTAACATATTTTTTAGCCTCCATGTGTTTGTGTATTTTATGGGTTTTTTTTCCCCAGTAATTCATTTCTAATCTCATTAGCATTGTGGTCAGAAAAGATGCTTGATATGATTTCAATTTTCTTATATTTACTGAGGCTTGATTTGTGACCAAAGGTGTAATCTATCCTGGAGAATATTTCATGTGCACTTGAGAAGAAAGTGTAATCTGCTCTTTATGGATAGAATGTCATATAAATATCAACTAAATCTATCTGGTCTATTGTGTCATTTAAAGCTTCTGTTTCCTTATTTATTTTCATTTTGTATAATCTCTCCATTGGTGAAAGTGAGGTGTTAAAGTCCCCCACTATTATTGTGTTACTGTCAATTTCCTCTTTTAGAGCTGTTAGCAGTTGCCTTATGTATTGAGGTGCTCCTATGTTGGGTGCATATATATTTATAATTGTTATATCTTCTTGGATTGATCCCTTGATCATTATGTAGTGTCCTTCCTTGTCTATTGTAACATTCTTTATTTAAAGTCTGTTTCATCTGATATGAGTATTGCTACTCCAGATTTCTTTTGATTTCCATTTGCATGGAATATATTTTTCTATCCCTTGACTTTCAGTCTGTATGTGTCCCTAGGTCCGACGTGGGTCTCTTGTAGACACCATATATATGGGTCTTGTTCTTGTATCCATTCAGCAAGCCTGTGTCTTTTGGTTGGAACATTTAATCCATTCACATTTAAGGTAATTATCGATATGCATGTTCCTATGACCATTTTCTTCATTGTTTTGGGTTTGTTTTTGTAGGTCCTTTTCTTCTCTTGTGTTTCTCACTTAGAGAAATTCCTTTAGCATTTGTTATAGAGCTGGGTTGGTGGTGCTGAATTCTCTTAGCTTTTGTTTGTTTGTAAAGCTTTTGATTTCTCCATTGAATCTGAATGAGATCCTTGCTGGGCAGAGTAATCTTGGTTGTAGTTTCTTTCCTTTCATCACTTTAAGTATTTCATGTCACTTCTTTCTGGCTTGTAGAGTTTCTGCTGAGAAATCAGCTGTTAACCTTATTGGAGTTCCTTTGTACATTATTTATCATTTTTCCCTTGCTGCTTTTAATAATTTTTCTTTGTCTTTAATTTTTGTCAGTTTGATTACTATGTGTCTTAGCATGTTTCTCCTTGGGTTTATCCTGTATGGGACTCGCTGTGCTTCCTGGACTTGAGTGGCTATTTCCTTTCTCATGTTAGGGAAGTTTTTGACTATAATCTCTTCAAATATTCTCTCAGATCCTTTCTCTCTCTCTTCTCCTTCTGGGACCCCTATAATGTGAATGTTGTTGCATTTAATGTTGTCCCAGAAGTATCTTAGGCTGTCTTAATTTCTTTTCATTCTTCTTTCCTTATTTTGTTCCACAGCAGTGAATTCCACCATTCTGTTTTCCAGGTCACTTATCCATTCTTCTGCCTCAGCTATTCTGTTATTTATTCCTTCTAGTGTAATTTTCATTTCAGTTATTTTATTGTTCATCTCTGTTTGTTTGTTCTTTAGTTCTTCTAGGTCTTTGTTAAACATTTCTTGCATCTTCTCAATCTTTGCCTCCATTCTTTTTCCAGGGTCCTGAATCATCTTCATTATCATTATTTTGAATTCTTTTTGTGGAAGGTTGCTGATGTCCACTTCATTTAGTTGTTTTTCTGGGGTTTTGTCTTCTTCCTTCATCTGGTACATAGCCCTCTGCCTTTTCATCTTGTCTATCTTTCTATGAATGTGTTTTTTGTTCCACAGGCTGCAGGATTGTAGTTCTTCTTGCTTCTGCTGTCTTCTCTCTGGTGGATGAGGCTATCTATGAGGCTTGTGTAGGTTTCCTGATGGGAAGGACTTGTGGTGGGTAGAGCTGACTGTTGCTCTGGTGGGCAGAGCTCAGTAACCTTTAGGGCATTCTTAATGTATATAAACTTTGGAAAACTTTTACTCTTAGAACCTGGCTTAAGACACCCAGCATCTATTCTTAATGATAGCTAACATTGTAAGTTTAATAAATTTTCTTTATCTTCAACAAGCTGAACTGAAAGTGGGTTTAAGAGAAGTCATGTCTTTTAGGAGAAGGAAGAATTCAAATAATGATAAAACATAGGACTAAAAACACATATAGAGAAAAATAAAAGTCATTCCAGGTAATAAAATTTGGTAAAAGGGTATTTGTGAGAACAGGACACTGCAAAGTGCTTTCTGAGAATATGAGCAAAACAGTTTTATAGAATGGTCAAAATGTTTTATAGGTTTTATTGTTTTATAGGTCAAAATGCTATATTGAGGTCAGATTCTGAGGCCTTCTGAATGCCAGGCTTAGAAGTTTGAATTTTACCTCATCCCTTAAAACCTAGAGAAGACCTTTGCTTCCATAAAAAAAAGGACAGCATTACTTCCTGTTAGTCATGATATCAGAATTATTGGTTCTGTCAGTCCTGATATTGTCTTTTTGGCTTGTTTGTTTTTCTTTCTTTAATAAAATAATCCAGTTCAGTGAAAACAAGTTAAAAATACCAAAATAACCAAATTATAAAATAAAAGCCTTACATATATTCCAAACAGTCAGTTTGGTATACTTTCCAGAGAAATATATACAAACATATCACACACACACACACATGCAGAGTCTTAATAAACAAGCTACCTCTTTGTAATTATACATTTCTTCCCTTGACATTACATGAATATATTTATGTAGAAGAATTATCAATCTAACTTATAATGTTTATGAGTTAAAAACACTTTGGTGAAAAAATACTTAAAAACCATTAGAAATTCACAGTCCCACCATGGTTAGAAATGTAATATTTATATTTATGATACAAACTAATGTTTTCCCAAAACCTATTCTATCCCACCTTCAAAAGGTTAATCCTCATTGAAAAACTGATATGCATCTTTCTTTCTTTTAGAAAGAAATATATAATATACAAAAATAATATTATATAAAATATATATACCCATTAAAAACACATACATATGTGTGCACATATACACATTTGAATGCATGCACACATATGCATTTTAATGAAATTGTAATCATTTCATACTCCCAGGACTGAAACTTGCATTTTTAATTTAACACATCATAGAAAAGGGGCACCTAGTTCTTCTTAATGGATTAGCAGCATGGATGCACTCAGCCACTTTTCTTACTGTTGAAAATGACAGTTTTTTTCTTACTCTGGTTTTGAGTCCTGTTTATTTTATGAATTTATAACATTTTTGGCTATGAATACAATGTGAATACACTTCTTGTTTGCCCAAAACTCTAGTCCAAAGTGTGCCTCCATTGTTGAACTTTCTGGAGAACATTCCATCTGACCAAATCTCCAAACAAGTTCTGTAGCTCAGTAATCATATGCTTATCCATCAACCACATTGAAAAAAAAAAATAAATAAAACAATTAAATTCCTAGTATGGGCCACAAACTGTGCGTGTTGTTAAGAATTCAACCTTATTTGAAGTCTAATCCTTGCTCTCAAGCAGCAGCAGGTCGAGAAATGAATGAACTATACTGCAAAGTTTTAAATGCTTTTTAGAGATTTAATTTTGTCCCTCATACAATCTAGACTCATTCGTCTATATGATCCAGATATTCCTCAGATTGTTGGAGGACTGCTGCTAGATACAGACGTCATATGTTCTTTACATTCTTGACAGACTTAGGAGTATTTTTGTGAAAAAAATCACCCTAAAACAGAGACCTGCAAGAAACATAATTTTTGATTTGAGGCAAGTAAGAGGTCTGATCATAGGGTAAAGACAGGAAAAATGATGCCCATGTAGTGTTGCATGTCAAAACAATGACATTTCAAAATTCCTGCTTAAAATCCCAACTCCATTACTTTTTATCTGTGGAATTTTGATATGGTATTTGATCTCCCTGTGCCTCAATTTCTCAATTTATAAACTTATGACTTTAAAGTTATATGCCCCATGGAATAGTTGTAAGGATTAAATGAGAAATTACTAATCATAGTGCCCCTCCAAAAAGAAGAATAAATATATAAATGATCTCAATAAATTAAATAAATAAGGTCAATAAATTTTACCTACTATTTTATTGATATTTATTTTATTCATATTGTTTTATGGGATCATACTAGAGTTTTAACTCAATTGGGCAAAAAACAAAAATAAAAAAATATAAAAACAAGTAAAAGATCTGAATTATGATAATTTCCAGGGACCATGAGGGTCAGACAGAATCTGTAGTGGTTAATGCGGTCGACAATTGTGTCAGGAGTCTCCCAGAACACCTCCAGATTCAGTGATTTGCTAGGGCAAGTCACAGAAATCTGTGTATA
The DNA here is from genome assembly GCF_949774975.1 of Lagenorhynchus albirostris. Classification (NCBI taxonomy): domain Eukaryota; kingdom Metazoa; phylum Chordata; class Mammalia; order Artiodactyla; family Delphinidae; genus Lagenorhynchus; species Lagenorhynchus albirostris. The sequence continues at coordinate 108,745,215 of NC_083098.1, read as the reverse complement.
ATTATACTCATGACTATAATTTATTATAGCAAAAGGATACAAATCTAAGTTAGCAAAGGGAAAAGGCACATGGAACAGTCCAGAGAAAACCAGGGGCAAGCTTCTAAGGGTCTTCTCATAGTGTTCTCATAACAGACACACAATTTCTCAAACAATGAGTTATGATCAAGCATGTGAAATGTTGTCTACCAGGGAAGCTCATTACAGACTCATCACCAGGGTTTTTATTAGTGGATGGTCATGTAAACGTACTCTGCCTCATAATGTACCAAAATTCTGGACCCCCAAAGGAAAAGCAGGTATGTAGAATAAAACATATTCTTGTACAAAGAGCTTAAGCATGATAAGCTACATTTATCAGTTCTTGGAATGGTAAGAAATCTAAATTCCTGGATGCCAGGCAAAGGCCAACCCTGCAAGGAAGCCTTTCTAGGGACAGCAGTATTGGGCCTGCTCAGTTACTTTCTGCATAGCAATGAAAAAGGGAATATTGACAATGAAGACACAAGTGCATATAACAGCAAAGCCACAATGAAGGTAGAAATGTTTTTCATGGGAGTAGTGATATATGACATGTAATATTTACATTTATAATAAAGTTATCTCCCCAAACTTCTATTCCACTGCCAGGCGGTAACCTCCACATTGGGGAATTAGCACTCAGACCAAACATTAGTGCTCTCAGTCTTGAGAATTTTAAAACCCCGTAGCAACAGTTGTATCATGGATGTTGGCAGTTGCATCTTTCCTACCTTTTTCTTTCTTCTTTTTGCCCTCTGGGACTGACAGTTTTGGTCTAGAAATCATCAATAGAGATGGCAAGTGGGTACCAACGTAGTGGTGCCTTTGATAAGTATTTACTCTGACAAAGTCACAACTGGACAGAATAGGAAAGAAGGAAAATTATGGGGACTATTGAACAGGCAAGAATCGATTGGGGATTAACATGAACAAACTCACTGGCGACTCTAGGACTAGGTGAGAGATACCTAAGGAGGACTGGAATTCCTGCAGAACTAAGAAACTCATTTTTTGCATATTCCCTTTTCCCTGGCTTTGTGATTCAACAAAATTATATTGAGCATCTTTGTCAGGAAAACACATGTTGAAAATAAATCAGTGAATCAGACAGCAGAACTCCCTGCCTTCATGGAGTTTATATGCTGGTTAGTACAGATCTTAAACACAGCCTGAATTTGCTAAATAGATCTTTTACGCCTATATTCAAATCATATAAAATTCTCAAGGGAACAAAGCTAAGGATGATGACTAAATTCTTTCCCTAGAAAACTCTTGCCTACTTATGATTAAAGGATTGTCAAATCACCTTCAAATAAAATAAAAATAATACCCTGCTTTCATTCCACCATGTGAACTTCATGATAAAATATTTACTTACTGTATCCAAACAAGGCACTGGAGTTTGGCAAGACTTGCTCTTAAATGGTCCATTCAGTCCTTCAGTGAACACTAAATCCATTCAATCTGAGTCTATTCAATTATTAGATATTTCTCAAGTACCTTATTAGAGGCATTCCATATTCTAAGCATTCAAATAGAGCATTTATTTAATCACCTACTCTAGGTAGTGCCAAAAATCTGTAATTTCTGATATGAACTATGTTCTTCCCTTTAAAAAATTGGGACAGTTTCTCACCTTTATAGCTCCTGACACTTCTCCTTTCTTTTAAAATTTCTCAATATGCAATGACAGCTGCTCAGATATAACATTGGCAGGTTCCTTCAGCATCCAGAGATATGACTCCTGACTCTGCTGCCGAAATGAATGTGTAAATGCAGACTTCCTATAAATGTGGCATTCAGAACCATCACACCTAATGACACTCCCATCATTGGCTACCAATGTAGTTAATCAGCAATATCTCCATGATAACTTTGATTCATCCAAGAGTGATCTATCACTCATGATAGATCCTCTTAAGTGTTTAATTCACCATCATGGCCATGTAGTTTGTTTTGGCTTAATATCTGTTGCTGGGGAGGGGGGACCAGGCAAGGAAAGTGTAATTCACTTTGTTGACAAGCTGAAACAAGTTGTCAACAGATTTTTACAAGGACACTGTCAAACATAATTGGAAGCAATGTGGCAGAGCTGTTGATTCTTGGGAATTGACATCTGCAAAGAGTCTAGTTGTCAATCTCAAGTCACGTGGCTCTGCTAGAGAAGAAAGGACAAAACTTCCTATAAGGAAAAAAAATAACAGCTTTGAGGGGAAGAGGGCTGGGAAGCCACAATTATTTTGAGATGACTCGCTGTAGGTGCACAAAACAAAAAGATCTTAATGTCACATAGCTGTTATATCTATACACACATTGATGTTACCATCACTGCCATTTATGAATGGGTAAGATGCATATTTAGCAACCGACCTTCAAATGACATACAACAATGCACACACACACACACACACATACATTTTTGGTGTATGATTTTGGACTATAGTTGGAAAAACCCTAAACTATGCTAAAAATTCCTGAACAGAAGACCTGAGTGTTTTTACTGTCTTTTCTACTTACAGTGGGATCATGTATAAGTTGATTCACCTCTTTGCATCTCAATTTCTTCACCTGTAAAATGACAAAATTGAACACAATATATAGTTTCCCCCAACATTTTTTTCTAGCCCAAATATTTATTTAGTAAATATTTCTAGGCTAAATGTATAGACAAATACAGATTTATAGGTAGACATAGATATCTGAATTACGGGATGTCACATAAGATTTACCCATGTTTATAGTCCATTTTCAAATAAGACATAATCATGAAAGCTTGTGTGATTCATAAATAAAAAGAAAGACAGAAATGAACAAACAAAAGAGAGGGAATAACGTAACAGGCAACAACAAAAAGAAAGAATTGAAAGTTTGAAAATTATTACTATGAAATTACCTGGCTCCCAGTAAGAACTTTTAAAATATTTAATACATATTTGCTGATTTTAGATGATCTTGAGACTAATAAGGGGTGTTAAATGTTAGAATAAAACAACATGCTTAAAAGTTCATGAACATGGGTTGTGTTAAAAACAGACTATAACTTGCTTTAGTGGTGGATTTATTATTACTGTTGAAAGAATTTTGAGGCTCCTATAAGTACAATTAGCAAATAATGCCATCAAACCCATGGAACTCTCAGTGAATGAATTATCATTAATGAGATGATAATGGGAAGACTGAACCCATTTCTTGACCTCACTTCTCAACAAAAAGCAGTCAAAATGTAAGCATGTAATGGCATTTTTCAATTTTTAATAGTAATAGTAGTAATAATATAGGCATACCTTGTTATATTTTGCTTCACGTTATTGTGTTTCACAGATATGCCATTTTTCACAGATTGAAAATCTGTAGCAACCCTGCATTGAGTAAGCCTGTCAGCACCATTTTTCCAACAGCATTTGCTCACTTTGTGTCTCTGTGTCACATTTTAATAATTCTCCCAATATTTCAAAATTTTTACTATTGTTACGTGTGTTATGGTGATCTTTGATAGTACAATTGTGATTGTTTTGGGGGACCATGAATCATGCCCATGTAAGACAGAAAACTTAATAAATGTTGTGTGTGTTCTGACTATTTTACCAACCAGACATCCCTCCATGTCTTTCCCTAGCCTCAGGCCTCCCTATTCCCTGAGATACAACAGTATTGAAGTTAGGCCAACTAATAACCTGACAATGACCTCTAAGTGTTCAATTGAAAGGAAGAGTCACATGTCTCTCACTTTAAATCAAAAGCTAGAGGGCTTCCCTGGTGGCGCAGTGGTTGAGAGTCCGCCTGCCAATGCAGGGGACATGGATTCGTGCCCCGGTCCGGGAAGATCCCACTTGCTATGGAGCAGCTGGGCCCGTGAGCCATGGCCGCTGAGCCTGCGTGTCCGGAGCCTGTGCTCCGCAACGGGAGAAGCCACAACAGTGAGAGGCCCACGTACAGCAAAAAAAAAAAAAAAAAAAAAAAAAAAAAAAAAAAAAAGCTAGAAATGGTTAAGCTTAGTGAAGAAGGTGTGTTGAAAGAAATATAGGTCAAAAGCTAGACCTCTTTCACCAAACAGTTAGCCAAGTTTTGAATGCAAAGGAAAAGTTATTGAAGGAAATTAGAAGTGCTACTGCAGTGAACACACAAATGATAAAAAGCCAAACAGCCTTATTGCTGATATGGAGAACGTTTTATTGGTCTGGACAGAAAATGAAACCAGCCACAGCATCCCCTTAAGCCAAAGCCTAATACAGAGCAAGGTGCTAACTCTCTTCAATTCCATGAAAGCTGAGACAAGTGAGGAGGCTGCAGAAGAAAAGTTTGAAGCTGGCAAAGCTTGGTTCATGAGGTATAAGGAGAGAAGCCATTGCCATAATATGAAAGTGCAAGGTGAAGCAGCAAGTGCTAATGTAGGAGCTGCAGCAAGTAAATCAGAATATCTATCTAATTCATGAAAGTGACTACATTAAATAACAGATTTTCAATGTAGACAAAACAGCCTCATATTGGAAGAAGATGACATCTAGGACTTTAATACCTAAAGAGGAGAGGTCAATGCCTGGTTTCAAAGCTTTAAAGGACAGGCAGACTCTCTTGTTAGGAGCCAATGCAACTGGTGATATTAAGCTGAAGCCAATGTTCATTCATTGTAGTGAAAATCCTAGGGCCCTTAAAAATTATGCTAAGTCTTCTCTGCCTGTGCTCTATAAATGGAACAACAAGGCATGGGTGGCAGCAATCTGTCCACAACATGGCTTACTGAATATTTTAAGCCCACTATTGAGACCTACTACTCAGAAGGAAAAGAAGAGAAGAGAAAGGAAAAAGAAAAGATAAGGGGAAATATTATTTTCAAAATATGACTGCTCATGGATAATTTACCTGGTCACCCAAGAACTCTGATGGAGATGTACAATGAGATTAATGTTGTTTTCATGCGTGCTAACACAACATCCATTCTGCAGCTCATGGATCAAGAAGTAATTTTTATTTTCAAGACTGATTATTTAAGAAATATATTTTGTGAAGCTATAGCCATCATAGATAGAGATTCTTCTTATGGAGCTGGGCAAAATAAATTGAAAACTTTGTGGGAAGAGTTACCTTTGTAGATGGCGTTAAGATCATTCTTGATTCATAGGAAGATATCAAAATATCAACATTAGCAGGAGTTTAGAAGTTAATTATAACACTTATAGATGACTTTGAAGGGTTCAAAACATTAGTGGAAGAAGTTATTGCAGATGTGATGGAAATAGAAACAGAACTAGAATTAGAAGTGGAGCTTGAAGATGTGACTGAATTGCTACAATCTCAGGATAAAACTTTAATGTATGAGGAGTTGCTTCTTACAGAGGAGCAAAGAAAATCTTCTTTATTTGAGATGGAATCTTCTCCTGGTGAAGATGCTGTGAAGATTGTTGAAATAACATAATGTAATTTAATTTTATCTGTTTTATATATTTCAAAACACACACACAGAACTGTGGTTTCTTGGTTATTGCCCTTTAGTGGACATCTGTCAATTTATACAATGTCCATCTTTTTTTGAAATAGCTATTAGATTTACCAATTGCCCAATGTGTAAAGGGCACCTGAAAACATTCTTTCTGGTGTGTGAATCAGCAGAAAGTGCAGGTTCACATACTCCACGCAGCTTCCTAATCATTTTTTGGAAAGGCTATTTGCCCCTAAATGCTATCTTTTAGAAGAACAGAGTTATTGATTTATAAAGTTATTGATTTCAAGCTTGAGTGCATCCTTCAAGTCTAAACAGGCACACAAGAAGCATGCTATTCATTCCTTGAAGAAAGAAACATAAATCACCAGGCATTTCAGGAAAACCCATCATAAAAGTTTGAATCCAAATGAAAAATACATTAAAACAAAAAGAAATGAATAATTTATGGGCAAAACGAAAATTGAGACACATACCCATTATTTTTCTTAGAAATGGAACCATGATATGCCTGGTTTGCAACTTTTTGTTTGTTTGCTTTTACTTAACACTTATGAATGAAGAGCTAGAGCATGCTGCAGGCTCCAAGAATTGACTACTAGGTTATTTTTGTTTTTGTTGTTTTTAATGTGGTATAAGGTTATAGATATTCCATCTTATTCTTTCTCAGCTATTAATTTAAATTTCATGTGTCTCTGGACAGCCTAGATATTGAATGCTTTGAATTCAGGTGGTCAACTCTGACCCACCCAATGGTCATCTCTTGATTAAGAATCAAAATTAGACTGCTTCCTTCACTAGAGGTCTGGATATACATCATAAAGAGAAAGAGATTGGTATTTTTGCTTATAAGATCATATATTTTCTGTTTGAAAACATTCATTGTTTTGAATAATTTTTTAAATTCTTGATTTTTAAATTTGTTTTTTTGTCTCCTGTCCTCTTTCCATCATCATCATGCCCAGGTAGCCAATATTAAACAGCCTGTGTCTATCATTCTATATGTTTTCTTAGACTCATGGAATCATAGACAAACACACACATGCACACATTCACTGAGGTTTTTTGTTAGCAGTTATGCAAAAATATTTTATTATGTATAATCAACTGATACTAACAAATATATATAATATAAGGGAAATGGCCCTGCATTGTTGAAAATATTGTAAATTACTACAGTCTTTTGAGAAAGTAATTTGGAGACATTTATCAAATATTTGAAAATGGATATATCCATCAAGGTACCAATTCTAACTCTAGGTGTGTGTTCTAAAAAATATATCCATGGGACTAAAGAGGAGAGAGTACAATCATGACCATTGCAGCAGCATCTCAATAGTGAAAATTGTTTACCCTGTAGAAGCATCTTAGAATTTCTTCAATTGAAAAATGGTTAGATAAATTGTGAATATTCATAATGTGAGACTGTGTTCCAGCCAGAACCAAGTTCTTCATTAGGCTCAGTAGACACAGTGAACAGGGACCATACAAATACTTTAATTTTAATTTCTTTTAAAATCAGAGAAAATTAATATAATAATAATATAATAATTATTCTATCCTGGATTATATTAATTTTTATACAAATATAGTCATAAAGGATCATTTATGATATTGCTTTTTGTTTGTTTGTTTTGTTTTTTTGTGGTACATGGGCCTCTTACTGTTGTGGCCTCCCCCGTTGCGGAGCACAGGCTCTGGAAGTGCAGGCTCAGCGGCCATGGCGCACAGGCCTAGCCGCATCGCGGCATGTGGGATCTTCCCGGACTGGAACACGAACCCGTGTCCCCTGCATCAGCAGGCGTACTCTCAACCACTGCGCCACCAGGGAAGCCCTATGATATTACTTTTTTAATGTAATAGAAGGGGCCCATTAGGGCAAATTTTGGTAGAGACCATAAATATTATACTTCAGTTCTGTTTTCATCTGTTAAAAGTAATGACGTATATTTGTATATGGTGCAATGTTAATATTTCCAAGGTAACTTAAAAAGCTCAACCAGCAATATTTTGAACAATATGAATATTATTCCACAAAATATTTTAAAAGACTGCAGAATTTTATATATAAAGTATATAAATACAAAAGCCAATTGGAAGAATGCACAATTTAGCTTAAAAATAGGAGATACAGTGCAAGTGGCTTGAGGGTATGTGTATGAAGGGACCTTTTAATTTTGTCTTTATATTCTTAGATATTTCTTGAATTATTTTACAACAAGATTGTGGATTTGAGTTATAATAAAAGTCTCTAAAATATCCTGTTCTGGTTACTTTTTTGCATAGCAAATTGAATCAAAACTTACTGCTTAAAGCAATATTTCTTATTTTGTTCTCAAATTCTGAATGTCAGCAACTTGGACAGAGTACAGCAGAGATATCTTGTCTCTGCTCCATCATGTCTGGGGCCTCAGCTTGAGAGGATTAAAGACTGGCTATACCATGATGGCTGGGGGCTGCAATTATCTGACATGTCTGGTGCCTGTGCTGGGATGAATTGAGGACTAGTTCTGTTGACTGTAGTGCATGCATGCAATCTCAACATGTCACTTGGCTTTCTCACAGAAGGCAACCTCGGGGCAGCTGGACTGTCTAAATAACAGCTGGGGCTTCAAGCATGAATGTTCCAATGGATAAAGCAAAACCTCCATCACCTTTTAGAATCAAGCCTTGGAAATTTTAATGTCACTTCTGACATATTCAAAGCAGTTGTAAACTTCTGCCTCCATCACCAAATCTGTATGTTCACACTATAAAAGAGCATGTGCAATGTTGTCATGGCCATCTTTTGTAGATACAACTAGCCACAGTCTGCCCTCTTATCATGAAAATGTACATCCCTCCAACATAAAAAATATACTCATGCCCTCTGCTAAGACTCCTAAAATTGTTCCCCATTATGGGAGAAAATACTTGCAAATGATGTATCTGATGAGTGGTTTATTTCCAAAATATATAAGGAACTTCTACAATTCAGTCGCAAAATACAAATAATTCAATTAAAAATGGGTAAAGAACTTGAATAGCATTTCTCCAAAGAAAACATACAAATGGGCAATAAGAATATGTAAAGATGCTCAATATTGTTCATCATCAGGGAAATGCAAGTCAAAACCACAATTAAATATCACTTCATGTCTGTTAGGATGTCTGTTATCAAAAAAAAAAAAAAAGAAAAAAGATAGTAAGTTTTGGTGAGAAGAAAGTGGAACACATGTGCACGGTTGGTGGGAATGTAAAATGGTGCCTCCACTATGGATAATATATGAAGGTTTCTTAAAAACTTAAATATAAAACTACCATATGATCTAGCAATCACACTCTTAGGTATATATCCAAAAGAATTGAAAATAGGGGAGACCTTCAAGATGGCGGAGGAGTAAGACATGGAGATCACCTTCTTCCCCACAAATACATCAGAAATACATCTACATGTGTAACAACTCCTACAGAACACCTACTGAACAATGGCAGAAGACCACAGACTTCTGGAAAGGCAAGAAACTCCCCGTGTACCTGGGTAGGACAAAAGAAAAAAGAAAAAACAGAGACAAAAGAATAGGGATGGGACCTGCACCTCGGGGAGGGAGCTGTGAAGGAGGAAAAGTTTCCACACACTAGGAAGCCCCTTCACTGACGGAAACAGGGTGGTGGGGGGAAGTTTCAGAGCCACGGAAGAGAGCACAGCAACAGGGGTGCAGAGGGCAAAGCGGAGAGATTCTCACACAGAGGATCAGTGCTGACCAGCACTCACTAGCCTGAGAGGCTTGTCTGCTCACCCATCTGGGCGGGTGGGGACTGGGAGCTGAGGCTTCCGCTTCAGAGTTCAGATCCCAGGGAGAGGACTGGGTGTGGCTGCGTGAAGACAGCCTGAAGGAAGCTAGTGCACCACAGCTAGCTGGGAGGGAGTCCGAGAAAAAGTCTGGACCTGCCTAAGAGGCAAGAGACCATTGTTTCGAGGTGCACGAGGAGAGGGGATTCAGAGCACTGCCTAAACAAGCTCCAGAGATGGGCACAAGCTATGGCTATCAGTGTGGACACCAGAGACAGGTATGAAATGCTAAGGTTGCTGCTGCAGCCACCAAGAAGCCTGTGTGCAAGCACAGGTCACTATCCACTCCTCCCCTCCCAGGAGCCTGTGCAGCCCATCACTGCCAGGGTCCTGTAATCCAGGGACAACTTCCCTGGAGAATACATGGCACACCACAGGATGTTGCAATGTCATACTGGCCTCTGCTGCTGCAGTTTTCCCCTCATTCTGTACCCCTCCCTCCCCCATGGCCGGAGTAGGCCAGAGCACCCTAATCTGCTGCTACTTTAAATCCGTACTGTCTGAGCTATGAACACATGCCCTCAGGCGACCTACATGCAGAGGCAGGGCCAAATCCAAAACTGAACACCAGGAGCTGTGCAAACAAAGAAAAGAAAGAGAAATCTCTCCCAGCAGCCTCAAGAGCAGTGGTTTAAATCTCCACAATCAACTTGATGTACCCTGCATCTCTGGAATACCTGAATAGACAACAAATCATCCCAAAATTGAGGCAGTGGACTTTGGGAGCAACAATATACATATTTTTTTTCCATTTTCTCTCTTTGTGAGTGTATATGTGTTTGCTTCTTTGTGTGATTTTTGTCTGTATAGCTTTGCTTTTACCATTCGTCCTAGGGTTCTGTCTGTACTTTTTTTTTTTTTAGTATAGATTTTAGAGCTTGTAATCATTAGTGGATTTGTTTTTTGGTTTGGTTGTTGTCTTCTTTCTTTGTTTTTTTTTTTTTCTTTTTTAAATTACTTTTTATTTTTTTTATTTTGAATTACTTTATTTTATTTTTCTCTTTATTTCTTATTTTTGCTCCCTTTTCTTCTGAGCCGTGTGCCTGACAGGGTCTTGGTGCTCCAGCCAGATGTCAGGCCTGTGCCTCTGAGGTGGGAGAACTGAGTTCAAGATATTGGTCACCAGAGACTTACTGGCTCCACATAATATTAAACAGTGAAAGCTCTCCTACAGATCTGCATCTCAATGCTAAGACCCAGCTCCACTCAACAACCAGCAAGCTACAGTGCTGGACACCCTATGCCAAACAACTAGTAAGACAAGAACACAACCCCACCAATTAGCAGAGAGGCTGCCTAAAATCATAATAAGGTCACAGACACCCCAAAACACACCACTGGACACAGACCTGTCCACCAGAAAGACAAGATACAGACTCATCAACCAGAGCACAGGCACTAGTCCCTCCACCAGGAAGCCTACATAACACACTGAACCAACCTTAGCCACCAAGGGCAGACACCAAAAACAATGTGAACTATGAACCAGCAGCCTGTGAAAAGGAGACCCCAAACAGAGTAAGTTAAGCAAAATGAGAAGACAGAGAAACACACAGCAGATGAAGGAGCCAGGTTAAAACCTACCAGAACAAACAAATGAAGAGGAAATAGGTAGTCTACCTGAAAAAGAATTCAGAGTAGTGATAGTAGAGATGATTCAAAATCTTGGAAATAGAATGGAGAAAATAAAAGAAACATTTGACAAGGACCTAGAAGAACTAAAGAGCAAACAAGCAATGATGAACAACACAATAAATTACATTAAAAATTCTCTGGAAGGAATCAATAAGAGAATAACTGAGGCAGAAGAACACATAAGTGCCCTGGAAGGTAAAATAGTAGAAACAACTACTTCAGAAGAGAATAAAGAAAAAGAATGAAAATAACTGAGGGCACTGGGAGAACATTAAGCACACTAATATTCGAATTATAGGGGTCCCAGAAGATGAAGAGAAAAAGAAAGGGACTGAGAATATATTTGAAGAGATTATAGTTGAAAACTTCCCTAATATGGGAAAGGAAAAGTCAATCAAGTATAGGAAGTACAAATAGTCCAATACAGGATAAATCCAAGGAGTAACATGAAAAGACACATATTAATCAAACTATCAAAAATTAAATACAAAGAAAAACTATTAAAAGTAGCAAGGAAAAAACAACAAATAACGTACAAGGGAATCCACAAAAGGTTAATGGCTGATCTTTCAGCAGAAACTCTGCAGGCCATAAATGAGTGGCAGGACATATTTAAAGTGATGAAAGGGAAAAACCTACGTCTAAGATTACTCTACCCAGCAAGGGTTTCATTCAGATTAGACAGAGAAATTAAAACCTTTACAGAGAAGCAAAATTTAAGAGAAATCAGCACCACCACACCAGCATTACAACAAATGCTAAAGGAACTTCTCTAGTCAGGAAACACAAGAGAAGGAAAAGACCTACAATAACAAACCCAAAACAATCAAGAAAATTGTAATATGAATATACATATCAGTAATTATTTTAAATGTACATGGATTAAATTCTCCAATCAGAAGACATAGAATGGCTGAATGAATACAAAAACAAGACCCATATATATGCTGTCTACAAGAGACCCACTTAAGACCTAGGGACACATACAGACTGAAGTGAGGGGATGGAAAAAGATATTCCATGCAAATGGAAATCAAAAGAAAGCTAGAGTAGCAATTCTCAGATCAGAAAAAAATAGAGTTTAAAGTAAAGACTATTCCAAGAGACAAAGAAGGACACTACATAATGATCAAGGGATCAATCCAAGAAGAAGATACAACAATTGTTAAATATTTAGGCACCCAACATAGGAGCACCTCAATACATAAGGCAAATGCTAAGGGGAAATCAACAGTAACACAATCATAGTAGGGGACTTTAACACCCCACTTTCACCAATGGACAGATCATCCAAAATGAAAATAAATTAGAAAACAAAAGCTTTAAATGTTACATTAAGCAAGATGGACTTAATTGATATTTATAGGACATTACATCCAAAAACAACAGAATACCCTTTCTTCTCAAGTGCTCATGGGACATTCTCCAGGATAGATCATATCTTGGGCCACAAATCAAGCCTTGGTAAATTTAAGAAAATTGAAATCATATCAAATATCCTTTTTGACCACAACGCTATAAGACTAGATATCAATTACAGGCAAAATCTATAAAAATACAAACACATGGAGGCTAAACAATACAATACTTAATAACCAAGAGATCACTGAAGAAATCAAAGAAAATCAAAAGACAATGAAAACATGATGATCCAAAACCTATGGGATGCAGCAAAAGCAGTTCTAAGAGGAAAATTTATAGCACTTCAATCCTACCTCAAGAAACAAGAAACATCTCAAATAAACAACTTAACCTTACACCTAAAGCAATTAGAGAAAGAAGAACAAAAAACTCCAAAGTTAGCAGACAGAAGAAATTATAAAGTTCAGATCAGAAATAAAAGAAAACAAATGAAGAAAACAATAGCAAAGATCAATAAAACTAAAAGCTGGTTCTTTGAGAAAATAAACAAAATTGATAAACTATTAACCAGACACATCAAGAAAAAAAGGGAGAAGACTCAAATCAATAGAATTAGAAATGAAAAAGGAGAAGTAACAACTGACAATGCAGAAATACAAAGGGTCATGAGAGATTACTATAAGCAACTATATGCCTATAAAATGGGCAACCTGGAAGAAATGGATAAATCCTTAGAAAAGCACAACCTTCCGAGACTGAACCAAGAAGAAATAGAAAATATAAACAACCCAATTAAAAGCACTGAAATTGAGACTGTGATTAAAAATCTTCTAACAAACCAAAACCCAGGACCAGATGGCTTCACAGGTTAATTCTATCAAACATTTAGAGAAGAGTTAACACATATCCTTCTCAAACTCTTCCAAATATAGCAGAGGGAGGAAAACTCCCAAACACATTCTACGTGGCCACCCTCACCCTGATACCAAAACCAGGCAAAGATGTCACAAAGTAATAAAACTACAGGCCAATATCACTGATGAACATAGATGGAAAAATCCTCAACAAAATACTAGCAAACAGAATCCAACAGCACATTAAAAGGATCATACACCATGATCAAGTTGGGTTTATTCTAGGAATGCAAGGAATCTTCAATATATAGAAGTCAATCAATGTGATACACCATATTAACAAATTGAAGGACAAAAACCATGTGATAATCTCAACAGATGCAGAAAAAGCTTTTGACAAATTTCAAGACCTATTTATGATAAAAACCCTCCAGAAAGTAGGCATAGAGGGAACTTTCCTCAACATAATAAAGTCCACATATGACAAACCCACAGTCAACATCATTCTCAATGGTGAAAAACTGAAACCATTTCCACTAAGATCAGGAGCAAGACAATGTTGCCCACTCTCACCACTATTATTCAACATAGTTTTGGAAGTTTTAGCCACAGCAGTCAGAGAACAAAAAGAAATAAAATGAATCCAAATCACAAAAGGAGAAGTAAAGCTGTCACTGTTTGCAGATAACATGATACTATACATAGAGAATCTTAACGACGCTACCAGAAAACTACTAGAGTTAATCAATGAATTTGGTGAAGTAGCAGGTTACAAAATTAATGCACAGAAATCTATTGCATTCCGATACACTAATGATGAAAAATCTGAAAGAGAAATTAAGGAAACACCCCCATTTACCATTGCAATGAAAAGAATAAAATACCTATGCATAAACCTACCTAAGGAGACAAAAGGCCTGTATGCAGAAAATTTTAAGACACTGGTGAAAGAAATTAAAATGATACAAACAAATGGAGAGATATACCATGTTCTTGGATTGGAAGAATCAACATTGTGAAAATGACTATACTACCCAAAGCAATCTACAGATTCAATGCAATCCCTATCAAAATACCAACGGCATTTTTCACAGAACTAGAACAAAAATTTTTACCATTTGTATGGAAACACAAAAGACCCCGAATAGCCAAAGCAATCTTGAGAAAGAAAAACGGTTTTGGAGGAATCAAGCTCCCTGACTTCAGACTGTACTAGAAAGCTACAATAATCATGACAGTATGGTACTGGCACCAAAACAGAAATATAGATCAATGGAACAGGATAGAAAGCCCAGAGATAAACCCACACACATATGGTCATCTTATCTTTGGTAAAGAAGGCAAGAATATACAATGGAGAAAAGACAGCCTCTTCAATAAGTGATGCTGGGAAAACTGCACAGCTACATGTAAAAGAAAGAAACTAGAACACTCCCTAACACCATACACAAAAATAAACTCGAAATGGATTAAAGACCTAAATATAAGGCCAGATGCTATAAAACTCTTAGAGGAAAACATAAGCAGAACACTCTATGACATAAATCACAGTAATATCCTTTTTGATCAACCTCCTAGAGAAATGGAAATAAAATGAAAAATAAAGAAATGGGACCTAAGGAAACTTAAAAGCTTTTGCACAGAAAAGTAAAACATAAACAAGTAGAAAAAACAACCCTCAGAACGGGATAAAATATTTGCAAATGAAGCAACTGAGAAAGGATTAATCTCCAAAATTTGCAAGCAGCTCATGCAGCTCAATATCAAAAAAAATCAAACAACCCGATCCAAAAATAGGAAGAAGACCTAAATAGACATTTCTCCTAAGTAGATATACAGATAGCCAACAAGCACGTGAAAGAATGCTCAACATCACTAATCATTAGAGAAATGCAAATCAAAACTACAATGAGGTATCACCTCATGCCAGTCAGAATAGCCATCATCAAAAAATCTACAGACAATAAATGCTGGAGAGGGTGTGGAGCAAAGGGAAACCTCTTGCACTGTTGGTGGGAATGTAAATTGATATAGGCACTATGGAGAAAAGTACAGAGGTTGCTTAAATAGCTAAAAACAGAAGTACTATATGACCCAGCAATCCCAGTACTGGGCATATACCCTGAAAAAGTCATAATTCAGAAAGAGTCATGTACCACAATATTCACTGCTGCTCTATTTACAATAGCCAGGCATGGAAGCAACCTAAGTGTCCATCGACAGATGAATGGATAAAGAAGATATGGCACATATATGCAATGGAATATTACTCAGGCATACAAAGAAATGAAATTGAGTTATTTGTAGTGAGGTGGATGGACCCATAGTCTGTCATACGGAGTGAAGTAAGTCAGAAAGATAAAAACAAATACTTTATGCTAACACATACGTAGGGAATTTCAAAAAAAATGGTTCTGATGAACTTAGGGGAAGGACAAGAATAAAGACGTAGACATAATGAAAGGACTTGAGGACATGGGGAGGGTGAAGGGTAAGCTGGGACAAAGTGAGAGTGGTATGGATTTATATATACTACCAAATGTAAAATAGATAGCTAGTGGGAAGCAACTGCATAGCACAGGGAGATCAGCTCAGTGCATTTTGTCCACGTACAGGGTTGGGATAGGTAGGGTGGGAGGGAGACATAAGAGGGACGAGATATGGGGATATATGTAAATGTATAGCTGATTCACTATGTTATAAAGCAGAAACTAACACACAATTTTAAAGCAATTATACTTCAATAAAGATGTTAAAAAAATAAAGAATTGAAAATAAGATTTAGACGTAATATCTGAACTCCATCTTTATTGAAGCATTATTCACAATTGCCAAGATAGCTAAACAATTCAGATAACCATCAACAGATGAATAGATAAATAATATACATATCTATGCAATGCAATATATTCCACCTTTAAAAAAAGGAAATTCTACTATTTGCATTTGCGAATTTGAAGAAATCACCTTAAGTGAAAAAATCACCCACAGAAGGACAAGTACTACATAGTTCCATTATGTGACATATCTAAGATAGACTTATAAAACAGAAAGTGATTTTGACAGCTGTCAGGGATTGGGGAAGGGGGAAAATGGGGAGTTGCTAATCCATGGGTATAAAGTTACAATTATATGAGATGACTAAGTTTAGAGATCTGTCCAAAATATAGCCTGTAGTTAATTTGGACTTATGAAATTAACAACAGGATAGATCTCCTGTTAAGTGTTCTAAACACACAAACACACACACACATACAGAGCAAAGGAACACAGGGAAGCTTTTAGAGGTGAGAGACATATCTATTACCATGATGGTATTATGGTTGTATGAATATGTCCAAATTCATTAAATTATCTATATTAAATATATGCAGTTTTTGTACATCAATTATACCTCAATAAGGGTGTGAAAATTAATCAACCTAACTACTGAAATGCAAAAAAAAAAAAAAATTCTGTAAACTAGACTGTTATCTTCCCCCCACCTGCAACACACACAGATGTACATAATTCAGTGGTGGGATAGGTAGCAGATAACTTGCCAAATCTTGACTAAGATCTGTGTTGCTCCTTGTTAATTGTTATCTTTGACTCTTAGCTCTATTTTCTGGGATTTTGGTTCAGTCTTCTTACTCAGTTTTCCAATTCTTTAAGATACTACTCATTTTTGTAACTGAGTCGCCTGGTCAGTGGACTTTCTGCCTATAAAAATTGAGGTTTTCAATGGACTCTTTTCTCTTTATATGGTCTGGCCCTTTCAATCCCATTGTCAAAGAAATTTTTTGGGTTGCTTGTGTATCTATTTATAATTAACTCCACTAGAAAAAAAGGAAAAAAAAACACATCTACAAAGTTCCTTGACATAAGCCCTTCGTTTCTTTTGAGGTTGCTGGGGAATATTTTAAGATTCTTAGAAGCCCTATAGTTTAACAGAGACCATCTGTGAGGCACACAATTCAGATCCTCAGGAGGTCTTTGTTTATTGTCATAAAGGTTCTAGGAGGCTCCCCATCTTACATATTTCTGACGTCTTAAAAATCTTTTTACAATAACAGTTTTGGCTTCATAGTTATCCTGAGAGTAGCCTGCATTTTATTTTTGCCCAGTGGTCCTTTATCACTTGATTTTTTTGTTTTGATTTGTTTTGCTTTGCCTTGTTGTTTTTATTTATTTAGAACCCAGCAAATTTTGGTGCCTGTAGAATTCCTATATATTTTGCTTGAAAATTGAACATTTTCTTGTTATTTCATTTCTATCTAAATGTCAGGCAACATGGATCAGATAAGTTAGCTCTTTCCGTATTCTGCCTGGAAGTTACCTAATCAAATCTGTCAGTTAATTGAAGAATGTTTCTATTCCCACATCACCACAGGGACAGTGTTACCAAATTTTATGTTACTACACAGTAAGAATTATCTTGTTTTCAGCCTCCCATAATAAATCCCTCCCTGAATCCCAGCTTCTCTAACATTCTCCTCAAGGCCTGTCCAGATTCTGCCCACACTCTGGTCCATAGTAAGACCACACATTTTAGGTTTCTGTTATGGCAGCAACCCACTTTAAGTAGCAAATTCTATTTTGATCTTTGCTCCATAAGAAAATTGACCCAGAACTTAGTAGCTTACAGCAACCATTTAGTTATGTGGGGTCCAGAATTCAGATAGAATATGGGGTGGGGTGGTGGCATTTGTCCACACTAAAGTATATGATGTTGAGACCACAGCTGAAAGATTGAAATGGTTGGAAGGGATGACAAGAGGCAGAAGTTTTATTCATTCAACTGTTTGGTGCTTGGCCCCAGGGAGATGCAAGACCAACACTGCCGCCCAGAGCAGCTATGCTTGCCCTCAGTGTGGCTTGGCCTCCTCTTAGCATGATACCTCCAGGATAGGTGGGCTGCTTCCACTCCACACACAGTTATCCAATGAACAAGGCAAAGCTGCATCACCTTTCATGGTCTAGCCTCAGAATTTAATTAAACATCATCACTTCTGGCATCCTCTATCTGTTGAAGCACTGGTATGCTCACCCTAATTTAAAGGAAGGGACAAAGACCCCATCCTTGGATGAAAGGAGTGGCAAAGCCACATTGCAGAAGAACATTCAAGATGAGATGCACTGTTGTGACAATCTTTGGAAAGAACTCCCTGCCACACTTATCACAGTAGAAGTATCAAAACTAACTTACAAAAGACTGAAAGTTTCAGAAAATACATAAAAATCCTTGTAGAAGTTTATTGTTATTTAAAAATCCTTGTAGAAGTATTATTATTTTCTCTTCTGGAAAATAGGCTAAGATGACCAACCATTTAAATTTTGCATGAATGAGTATTATGAGTTGAATTTTGACCCCTCCCCGTCCCACACACAAAAAATCACATGTTGATTACTAGTCCCTCAGTACCTTGGAGTGTGACATTATTTAGATATAGGGTATATAAAGAGGTGATTAAGGTTAAATTAAGTCACTGGGTGGGCCCTGATCCAAGATGACTGGCACCCTTATTAGAAGAGGAGATAAGTTCAGAGAAGCACACAGAGAAAAGACCATGTGAGGACACAGGGAGGAGACAGACATAAACAAGCCAAGGAGAGAGGCCTCAGAAGGAACCAACCATGCAGACACCTTGATCTCAAGACTTCTAGCCTCCAGGACTGTGAAATAATAAATTTCTGTTGTTTAATCCTCCTAGTCTGTGGTACTTTATCAGGAAGCTTTAGCAAACTAATACAAGAAGGTATGACTTATCCTAAATTTAGGTTTAGATAGATAATGGCACATCTGGTGTTGTGAAAGGTAAGTTTTCTTCCATTCTTTCTCATCCTGGAACCTCTTCCTTGGAATCCCATGAACAGAAAAGCCATAGGCATTTTGTTCAGATTTGCAATGCCAAGTTTTCTTCATATTTTCAAAATCATGATAACTGTTTTTTTTCAATTATTTTCTTACAATGTTTCTTAAATTAAAACCTATCAATTTTAGGTCCCACTAGGGTCTTTTCAGCCTAACAACATTCGTGGTTGCCTGTGTGAGATTGCCAATGAAATTGATACATGCTTCCTACTGTAATAGGCATATTTACCTCTTGGTGAGTGTGCATTTATCCTCTAAATGTTAATGGGTCTTATGTATCTCACTTTCTGTGGAGACTATAATCTCACACACTGTATACAGATGCACAAGGAAGGAAAACCACCTTTCATGCTGGTCACTGCACTTAATTTTCTCATTTCTAGTGCATCTGAACAGGCATTTCCAAAAACCAGGTTGGCTTGTGCTGCCCCACAACAGAAGTGATTGCCTTCCCACTGTCTCACTTGAGTAATGTGCTAATAGAAAACCAAGTTATGGATCTCCAGATCTAGGACAATAATAAAATCATAATGATACTGTTAGCAATCTGGCCCCAGTGCTGGTTCCTTCTCCCAGAGAAACACTGTCACGGAAATAGAAAAACTCATCAATCACAAAAATCACACAGGAGGCAAGCCAACCAGCTTAAATTCACACACAGCATTGCAGAGGAGACTGAATTTCACTGCTGGGGAGCAGTTTCTCTCAGAAAAATCCAATTAGCACACTAATTGATGTGTCTGCCCCTTTCTGAGCAGGTCCTGGGAAGGATGAACTTATGTGATTTTACAAGGTCACACAGATGATAAGAAGTAGGACCAGGATCAGATCTCAGTTTTAACATCAAGCCCATGTTGCCTCTCTGGGATTTATATCCCAGGCTTCAGTGTTCAGTGCATGGCTCAATCCAAGGTTTTGCACCTCAGAAACTGTAAACAAACAAGTAAAACAAATAAATAAAGTGCATATATAGAGCAGTAAAATAACCCAGTTAGCCAGCTAAAATTAACTGGTAAGTCCTCGAGGCTTAAACATCATCTCACCACTTAAAGCTATGAAATCAATACCCATAGACAATGATGATTTTGCAGTTTGAAGAACAAGAGAAAGCCAGAACTGCAAGTTTCCAAATAATAGGTGCTACCTACCATACTCACTTTCTATGGGGCATGCACTTTCAGGAAATGCAAACTCTATCTCTAATAGTGGTATTATTGTTGTTTTTTCAAACCCTTATATATACTCCCTTAGATTAGTAGATTAGAATTCCTTAGACAGGAGACTCATAACTGAACCACGGTCCAAAATGAATAAGTAAAGTGGAACCTCTTTTAACATGACTACCAATAAAAACAAATCATTCTGAGAGTGTTTGGCTGTCTCAAAACAAGGCCAATTTTAGAAAAAAAAAACAAAACACTGATACACCTGTAGTATGTAATTTTTAAAAACAATTTATAGCTCATGCAATTACCTCAAATATGAAAATTTTAGTCAACAGATATTTGTTGAATGCCTGCTCCATGCCAGACCATGTTATACCTGCTGAGGATACAGCTATGAGCAAAAATCCTGTTTTTACGGTCTAGTAGAAAAAGTTAGACGATAATAAAAAAGAGAAAAAATGTAGAATGTTGTAGTTAAAAATGAGTCAGAGTAGGGGAATAGGGACAGCCATGTTGTTGGTAAAGGGACCTTGTTCTTACTACTTTAATTAGGTGGACAGGGAAAACCTCACCACTAAAGTGATATTTGGACAGAGACCTGAAAAAGTAAGAAATCAAGCTATATTGATATCTGAGCCAAGAGTGATCCAGATAAAGGACACATCAAGTGTTAAAGCCTTGAAGTGATGTGCTTGTTGTGCTCAAGAAATTAAAAGGAAGTTGATGGTGTTGGAGGGTAGAGCAAAGAAGAGAATAAGAGAAGATGAATTGGAGCTGGATAGGGAATGTTATGAGATTATTTAAGTCCTTGTAAGCTGATTGTTAGGACTCTGAATGCCACTTTGGGCAGAAAAGTAACACAATTTACTTGTTAAAATGATCACTCTGCTTCTGTATTAAAAATAGACTACATGAGAAAAAATTGGCAGGAAGGAGACAGTTAAAACATCACTGTCACCCAGGCAAGGGGTGCTGGTGGCTTAAGGAAGGACAACAGTGATGTTGGCAAGAAGTGGTTGGATTTTGAATATATTCTGAAGGCAGAACCAACAAGCTTTCTTGACAGATTGAATGTGAGGTATAAAACAAAGAGAGGCGATAAGAATGATGCCAAGTATGTGATCAGCTAGAAGAATGAAGGTGCCATTTATTGAGAGGAGAAAGACTGGGAGAGGTGAATATATTGAGGCGGGAGAGAGATAAGGAAACACATGTTTTCACAAAGTATTTTGAGTCAATGGGTCTAGGTTTAGGAACATTTTGGGTGAAAATAAGAGGAGATTAGTTTTAAAAATGTTTACTTGGCATATGTTGAAGTTCTGAAAGAAGCTTCTTGGAATAAATTATACTTAAGCTAAGGTATAAAGGATCAGTAGGAGTTATGGAAGTGAAGAGGAAGGCAGGGTGAAGGACCTACAGAGAAGCCTAACAGGTACATGCCCAGAGCAGGGTGAATCACAGCACATCAAACACAGACTGCTATAGTCCTTGCTTTGAAAAGCTGAATTTGTTCCAATGCAATTGATATATCAGGGGACAGTTTGAGCATGAGTGAATTTTGCATTTGCTTAAGTGTGATTTCTACTTGAGAAACACTGGTGGTTGCAGAAAACCCACACCTCACTACACTGAGCTATGTAGGTATACACAACATGCACACATGCATCGCCTCAAGCATCTACCAGCTACATAGGTCCAATCTGAGTGCTCTGGGCCACAGTCACCCTTCCATATCCTGTGTGACAACTTTCCTTTCTTTTCTAGGTAACTCTCCTTCCTCCATGTTGCTATTGTTCACAACCTGCACCCTTCTGATCCTCACGTCCATAAATATACTTCAGGTCATTTTTAAGGTTAAGTTCATTTTTTTGTTACTTTTATGCATTTCTTAACCATTTGGTAGGTTCCCACTTTTACTAGGTTTCTATCTCCTTTTTACGTGTGTCCCAAATGAAATGTTCAAGTTTGCTCTGCCCCAGGCCTTGTCAACCTTGTGGTTTTTATTGTGTAATTTTGCATAGTGCTATGATTTTTAATAATGCATATATCATGTTATAGCTGAAGTGACTGTAACTGAAGGCAAAGCATGTGATTTGGGAACATGGGATGATGCAGGGGAAGGGTGGGAAGTAGGGGAAGAGGAAGAGTTGGAGGATGAGGTGGAGAAGTGGAATTGTCCAGGTCATCAAGGGTCTTGTAAGACAGCATACATTGTTTAAAGTTTTCCATAAGGTCAATTATAAACCATAAAGGACAGCATGCTTATAATTTAGAAGATCACATGCAGTGGGGAGATTAGCCAGGAGAATGAGATTGTAGTCAAGAAGCTCAGTGAGGAGTTTGTTTCTTGAAAGCAGGCTGGATGAGATGGTGGCTGGGTCAGTGATGGCACAGATGGACAGAAGTGGACGCAACTGAATCAAGTTCTACTTATTTCTACACTCGTAGACTGTGTATCTGGAGTCTATCTACAACAGGGTATCCCAGAACAAGCAAAACGGTCAAATCAAAGAGTAAGAGCCCTAATATTATCCACTTACATTTATACATTTAACTCTCTCCCCTTTGTCTCATCCTAGGTTTGCACTTAATGTTGCTGAGAAGTAATGTGATTATTAACGGGAAAAATAATCATAATAATAACATACTCACACTGTCTAAGTTTACAGTTTTCAAACCTAAACATTTTGGTGCCAATTAATTCATCCACATAATAGGGATGATAATAATACTCAGGTATTTGTTTGTTATGTGCTAAAACACCTTTACACGCTTATATAAGACTGCCATGTGGTAAATATTATTAAGGGTATACTTACTATTTCAAACTGTTTCATATTCACTATATCATTCTATCCTCATAATAACCTCTGAAAGGGGGTACTATAATTTCAATTCTTTGTATGAGGAAGTGGAGGGTCAAGGAGTTAATCCTTTTGCTCAAAGCCATTACCAAGTAACAATATAGGTCCTCAAACTGAGTGTTCAGTCTTCAACTCCACCCACTACTCTACTCTATGCTCCAGGTATAGAGGGATTAACACCTGAGACTTTCTGGGCAGGCAAAGAACATCCCTCATGTGGCTCTGACAACAGCTCTTCTTGTCGCCTTAAATCCTTCCCAGGCTTCCATTTCCCTGAGCAACCCTAGTGCAAGCAACCGATGAGATCCATGGCTCCCATTATACCATTTTTAGGTTTTATAAAATTAGATTTTGTGAAGTTCTTTCAGGAAAGTTCCTTAATCCTTCAGTCAGCATCACTCTGCCATGTTAATTAGCACAGAGTGGATTTAGCCATGGAATCAAGATGCCTGAATGGTTTGATTTCAGCCCATACTTTGTAAAACCCGAATCACATTCCCTGCAATCTAACCCCACCTATTTCAGAGAATCAAAGATAATCTTTTTTTTTTTTTCTCTTCACATTCAAGGCAGGAATAAATGGGGAACATTGACAATCCCATCACCTTTTCAGACTCTGATACAAAAGTGTCCCTAAATCTTAGAGAAAGTCCTGAAAGCAGATATTCAGTATTCAATGCTTCAATACTAACGGTCTCATTCCGGAAGAAATTACTTTTGGGGAATCTCTTAAGTGCCCTTGCTTGTTTCATATTCCAAACAGTTTGCTCTCCCTTCATCTTAGAGTGCAACAAAATATTTTGATTCTGTAGACCTGTTCCATAGCAAGTCTGTGTGTGGGAAATAGTTTTATAGGAGCCCAGAGATTGAACTCTGGAAAAAATCACTCCAAGCAGAAAAGCCACCTGATGGCTGAAGATAAGGTGGGTTTTCTAGAGGAGGGCTCCATCTTGAACTTATTGTTTCCCTTATTCTCTCAGTAATTCTAGGGAATGCTTAGAGACTAATTTCTTCTACCACTGCATTTTATTATTTGTTGAATATGGTCAGGTGAGTTAATTACTAGTAAGAAGGTAATGAAAAATTTGAAGCTCACAGTTAAATGGAGGGGAGCAGTTCAAGCATAATGGGGATTTTAAGGGTTTTCAATTTCCTTCCATTTTTGAAGACCATGAAGAGCCATCGCCTTCCCCTCCACATAATGCCATTAAAATCAGGAATTAATGCAAAGAAAACTCATCAGGCTAAAGTCTGCTTTTTGCCAGCGTGCCAAAGGACACTTTTTTAACGGTTCAGGAATGAAGCTCAGCAAAGTTTTCTTTCTTTGATGTGTTTGCTTGATGTATTACTGAAGCTTATGATACTTGGCCTAAGGGGATTTAAGCAGAACATAACATATACAAATACCAATCTTTCTAGCCAGATAAATCCTAAAATCATAGAAAAATAAGTCTGCTGTACCCTGCATGACAATTGGATGACAGATGATTAGGAAAATGGGGGCTGACACTTCGTGGCATTCAAGTCTAGTTCAGGGAATGGCGTTCAGACTCAAGTCTGTCTGCAGTGGGATCAGGAGAGGGGACAAGAGGATCTCGGATGTGTCCTGTGTTTCTGGAGCTTAAAAAGTAAAGGGAGTAGGTGACATGCACTGGGGAGAGAGAGTGGGGCTGGGACACAGCACCCTGTGGACCTCACTGCAGGGTAACATGGAGTTATGAGGGTATTTTAAGACATGGGGAGAGGGAAAGGAGGAAGTGATTATATTTATTACTTTAGAGATCACTTTGGCTCTTATAAAGATAAATGTTTGAAGAGAGAAGTGAGTCAATAACGGGAAACCAGTTTAAAAGAGTAGTCTAGAAAGATAAACTTATAAAGTGTAAATTTCCTAGGGCTGCGGTAACAAAGTACCATACGCTGCTTGGCTTAAACAACAGAAATTTATAGTCTCACAGTTACAGAGTCTAGAAGTCTCAGTTCAGGATGTCAGCAGGGCCCTGCTCTCTGAAGGTGCTGGGGAAGGGTCTGTTCCAGGCCTCTTTCCTGGTTTCTGGTGGTTGTTGGCAATCTTTGACGTTCTTTAGCTTGTAGATGCATCACCCTGATCTCTGCCTTCATGCTGTCTCCTGTGTGTGTGTGTATGTGTGTCCATCCAAATTTCCCCGTTATATAAGGACACCAGTCATATTAGATAAAGGGTCCAACCTCCTCCAGTATAACCTCATCTTAACTAATTACATTTGCAACAGCCCTCTTTCCAAATAAGGCTGCATTCTAAGTCCTGGGGGTTGGAACTTCAACATACACATTTTTGTTCAGGTACACAATTCAGCCCATAACATAATGTGTTCCATAAACAAAACAACAAGACTATTAGCCAGTGAAAAAGGAAATTGCAGAGACAAATTGATCTTTTAGAGAAAGAAAAAGAAATGAAGGAGCAGAGGAAGAAAGGAAGTAAGGGAGGGAGGGAGGAAGGAAGAGAGGAAAGAAGGGAGAGAGAGAGGGAGGGAGGGAGGGAGAGAGGAAAAACGAGAGAGAGGAAATGAAGGATGTAAGATAGCTCTGTTTTTGTTGTTGTTGTTTTTGTTGTTTTACTTTGAACATTTTAGTAATTGAGAAACTCAGCATAAAGGTGTATATGATGGATCACAAACATTGTGTGATGAATCACAACCACCTGTGAGATATAAAGAGAGGAAGTAAAATAAAATGTTCAGTGTTGGTCCACATCACATCTCCTTATTACATCAACACCATTGTTAGGCATCTAAGACCAAGGATGTGCAAAGCTAGAGTGATGTAAACATACAAAACAATGAAATATATACATTTAGGAGAGATTAGTTAGAAGAAAATTCTGGTCACATCCTCACTAGGGTAGGAAGGGAAGAGAAAGTGACTAGGAAATGGCATTAATTAAAGGGTTTACTGAGACACAGCCACTTTACAAACACACTTCTCATACTTTTTTTTATTTCAACCCCCCAACTCCTACCCTCCCACTCCTACTTTTTTTCTTTTATTAAGTGGTTATCTTCCTTTGCCAGGCCCTATCCTGGAGGTAAACAGTACAAAGCCTTGTCCTCATGAACATGACAAGTGGAGTATTTACTTACCTCATTTCAGTGGAGAGAAACAAAGGGTCAGAAAGTGTAGACAATGTCTCCAAAGTCTTGGCTTTACAAGACACTGGTTGTGGAATTTCACTACATTGTTGTTCTCCTAAAGACTCTACTCATTTCCCTACAAATACATGGACAGATAATTCCTCAGTGCCTCTCCTGGGATAGAGAGCAGAGATTAAAGCCGGAAGTTTGGTAAAGAAAGGGAGTGGGGTATAGTTTTAGGTTGGCAGGCAAGAGACAAAGATCCCTTTAAATAGCTCTTTCTATTTTCTCTTTTCCTTTCAATTGCAGAAGAAAAATCTTTGATTCTAGGTATGTGTCAGGAGACCAGAGTGCTTTTCTGAGGGGAAGAATTTGAAGCTGGGTGTCTAGGGTTGGTTCCACCACGTGTAAGAAAGAATAAATTAGTTTTTTTTTTCCCTTCCTGGTAATCAGTCCAACTTACCCTTGTATCAGTGAAGCAGGAATTCATAGATTTAACTTTCCAAAGGACTGGAAGGATATACTGCAAACTTTGGGGAGGTTAGGAATGGGAATGGGGGGTAATCTAGGGTAATTTGCAATTTTTAATCTATATGCATTTATAAAATTTTATAAAGAACATGGTAAGTGGATGTAAAATAATAAGGAATTCCTATAAATTTGCCACTATTTTTGTACAACAAAGACTGTCCTGTAAACTGAAATGGTGAATAAAGACGGAATCTAGAACTGAGAACTGTAACCACAGGAAATATTATATATAATATGTGTACATATATGTGTATATACTCATGTGTATATGTATGCATATGCATATATAGGTGTGTATGTTTGTGTTTATATAAAATTCTGTCACCGATGATCCTGAGGGAACCTGGTTTCATAGCAAATTTCTATTGGACAGTTCTGGATCTGTTTCTTCTTTTTTATCTCAGCTACCTATGTAATTATTCACTCTTTCTTAGAAAATAGGAAGTGGCAAATTCTAATGAGCACCTGTAGAAAGTGCACCTGCTATTGTCCACAAGGTCACGACACCTCTTATGAGTGTGAACATTGATATTGAGCCAAATATTAAGGGTATTGCTGTCTGTACCCAGGATATGTCCTCAACATGCTTCAGGCAGGACACAGGGTAAGTGCCCCTGTGGATCTGGAATGCTGACCACCTATGCTGTTACGTCTCCAAAGTCTTTGCTTCTTTAGAATTACTTTATCTTTTATTGCATTTCAGCTCCCACCACCTCCTGCCCCAACTCCCAAGGTGAGATGTAGGAACAGAGGATGGTAATTGGCCAGAGGACTATGTGAGTAGAATGTTCTCAAGGTCATCCCACCCCTCTGATTCTGCTTCATTGTATTTAACTCTATTCCAGCCTCTGGTCTCTCCCTTAAGATGAGTTCTTCCTGAGGAAGGTTTTTCGATTCTCATATGAATACAGCCCAAGTTATCTCAGTGACTCTCCGGGATGGTTCTAGACTATTGAAAACTAAATTTAGGTTCAAACTGAAGAAGAAAAGAGAGAAAGAAGGAACACTGTATAATTTGAGGAAAGAGCAGGTGTTTTAAAGTCAGACTAACATGGGATTGCATCCTGGTCCATCTGCTTTTTCACTGAGAGCCTGTTTTAAAATGGAGAAAATATCAAACAGGGCATTTTTGCAATAAAAAATGTAATAATCTATATTAGGTACCAGGAACATGGCTTGATCAATCAATAAATTTGAAGACAATGATTTTTTTTTATTATTTAGCCAAATGAATTAGCTTAATGTTTTATTCTTATTTATTTATTTATTTGCGGTCCGCGGGCCTCTCACTGTTGTGGCCTCTCCCGTTGTGGAGCATAGGCTCCGGACGCGCAGGCTCAGCAGCCATGGCTCATGGGCTCAGCCGCTCCACGGCACGTGGGATCTTCCCTGACCGGGGCACGAACCCGTGTTCCCTGCAACGGCAGGCGGACTCTCAACCACTGCACCACCAAGGAAGCCCAGTTTATCCTTGAAGTTAACACATTTCAGCATTTGCTAGTGCTGGTTCATAATTTACCTCCATCTGGCAGAGAGAGGTCAAGGAGGAGTGAGTGTGATAGTAACTGCAGTACAAATGGTATCCTCAAGAAATCTATTTTCCTCTAATGCACACAGTGAGGTTGGTTCTCAATTAATAAGCCAATTTTAATATAAAAGGGCCTATGCCTATAAAGAAATTTAGTCCCACATTTTACTAAAATAAAGAAATAAATTTGCACTTAGTAAGTAAAGTAACATTATTCAGGTTAAAAAAATGCCTTCACTCAATAGCATGATACGTGTTCCAAACCTATAGTTTGTGGATAACATTTTACATGAATGAACACTTTTATGCTCTGTAAATGTCCTTTAAGGCAGGTACATCTATAATGTATATAGCTATACTGTATAGAAGACTGTAAAAGACAATTTAGAAAGGTAAAGCTCATAAAACTTAAAGAATTGGACCAAAATCATCCGGGGGTAAGTTAAGGAAAAAACATGTCTTTTTGGTTCATTCTCCTGTATTTTTAGAACTACATTAGTAAACTTTATTGGTGTGATATTGAAATGTTAAATCAATTACTCTGGACAATTTAACATTTCCAGAGTATGAAGGTATGGACTATACCTGGTTTGCCCACTATTTTATCCTCAGCTCTAAGCACAATACCAAGTATATAAGTGCTTAATAACTATTTCTTGAATTGATGAAATAATGAGGTTGTTAGTAGGTCAGCTTGTCAGGGACACAGCCTATACTTCAGGATTTATCAAAATTGCCTGTAAGTGATGAGCACATTTAGAAAACTGATTTTCAGGTGGCAACAGTTTGAGGGCAGGTCATTTTGAATTTGTGGGAGAAATGTGTATGTGCATGTGTGTGCATACATGTGTGGAGGCTGTGTGTGCACGCATGCGTGTGTGTGCCCATACAAAATGAAGGGGTAGTAGTATTGAACTAGGATAAGTGTCTAGGGATCATAGAAAACGTCACAAAAGACAACTTTAATGTAAATAAAACACCATTACTCTAATCTCATTTTTAAATTATGTGGGGAATTGTGCTCCAACAGATATCGTATATGTGTTTGAGATCAGGTAAAATTAGAGCAGACATGCAGGACATTTAGAGATCATTTAGTCAAGGGCCCATGAATTAAACTGGCCTACCAGCTGTTTTGTACCTAAAGTTTTATTGGAACACAGCAGTGTTCATTAACTTAAATATTATCTATGACTGTTTTCACACTAAAATGCTGAACTGAGTAGTCGCAAAAGAGAATATATTGCCCATGAAACCTAAAATATTTATATTAAAATATGTTTGCTGACACCTGATTTAATCCACACCCCTCATTTAGCAGATCAAGAGCCTGAGCACCTGATGGACGGCAGGACCTGCTCAAGGTGACAGTCTTAGAGGCAGGTGGGAACTGGAATCTGAGTCTCTTCACTGCCATCCCTTAGCACCTTCCTTTGCCACAATGCATCCCATCATCTTAAAGAGTTAGACTGATTCACAAACAATTAATTTAACTTTGTTATAAAATACAATAAAATCCACTTATTTTATTTCATATATACATGGTTTTTATTGTCTATGCAAATCCCTACATCTTCCAGATGTTTTCTAACATCTGCCACACAGGAGCACCTGGGACCAGTGAACCCCCAGGGGATGTTGCAACGTCATTAACTGGGCTTATAAAAGCCGAGTTGAAAACTGTCACAAAACCATACAAAATTTGGTAGAAAATCGATCTAAAAAAGATGAGGTTTCAGCAGTAACTCAAAGGCCAATTGTATTAAGATGCCAACTGGAAAATTTCCTTTGGTGGATCTTCCATAAACATGAATAATAGATATATATTGCTCAATGGTATACTTTAGAGAATGGCAAGGGAATGGGTCTAGATCACCCACCATAATAGAAAATACAGTGGGGATTTCAGTAGTAATAAGGACACCAGTATGGTACAGGAGGCGTCTGAGTCATCTTCCCTTTATGGGGTGGAGAGTGTAAATCGCCAGAGGCAATAAATTCAAATGAGGCCAAAATGACAGGACACTTACTTAACCTCTGTGCAAAATGCACAAATCACAGAAATATGCAGAATTGCAAACAAATTATGAAAGATCCCAAAAAGCCAAAGAAGGAAGTATGTCCCCTAAAAGTGGAAGAGAATCAAGCAAAGCAATTAAATATTGATAAAAGGAACTAGTATTCAAGAGCCAGGTTGGGCGATGAAGGGGAGAGAGGAATTAAATGAGTGTGGTCCTGGTTATCGGGGCAGTTTGAGGCACCTGCCACAGCAGTATTTGCACTGGTTAGCTGCACCTAAAGGGCCAGAGGAGGGTCAGCGAAGAAGATGAAAGTACGGAAATGTTACTTTCACCAGAGGATTTCCAGAGAGTTTCTCATTATTTAACAAATCAATGAATCACTTCATAACTGAATACTTCTGGTATATTGTGTCAGATTTATGTGGGTATCTGAGACTTCTTGACAGTCCAGCATTGCTTTCATTGGAGAATTGACCATTTCCCAATCCATGTCAATGCACTATGGATATCAAACTGAACCTCCACTTCCGATCAGCAGGGTGACCACCAGTCCAGGTCAGCTATAACAGTCAGAGTAGTTAATTGCAAACATCTGAATCAACTCTTTCTAATGTAGCAAGAAAAATGAATTTCTTATTATTAGGTGGCACAAAGAATATCTGAGAGTGTCACAGGGTCATTCATTTTTAAGGATGAATGGCCAGAAATGAACCCTAAGACATTGGCTAAACAACTCTAAATCCTGTGATGGCAACAGCTATCCATGCTATGGATGCATTCCAAATGGCCTCTCCCATTGTTCTATTCTGAATTAATTTCATGTGGATGAATCTGACAGGTTGAATGTAGTACTCGGCCTCATCCCTGGATGCAAAAGAGGCTAGAAAAGGGCATTCCAGGGTACTATCTTGGAAAGGCTGGATTCATTATATAGGGAACTCTCTAAACAAAGGAAGACTCCTCAAACAAATGGAATATCTGTAAGACATGGTAATCATTCACCACCCTGTCCAATGAGAGGGCCCTATCACTCCAGACCAAATATTAGATGAAGAAGCAAACATATGGGTTAGACAGGGTAAATGACACTTCAGTAAGTAGTACAGATGTTGAAAGATAATGGTTCACTCTTCTTACATAAGGAACTATAAGTGCTATATACGGTTGGACGTGCTGACTGCGTCACTTTGACACGTGGCAGGAATATCAAAGAATGGGGCTCATAGAGAGGAAAGTAGAGATAAAAGATACAGTAAAAGACAAGAATTAATTGTGTCACAAACACCTGGATCTACTTATTCCTGAAGCCACACAATCCCTGGATTTTACAATTTCCTGAGCTGGCCCCCTCATGTTCTTACTTGAACGAGTTGTTCGTAAAAAGCCTAATACAATATCCATTCTCTAAATTGGTGAGATTACAGATATGCTTACTGAGTAAAATCCTAGGATAAGTGGTACCTAGATAAGAAGTGTATATATTCTTTTCAGGAATTGAAAGCATAACGTTTCAAGAAGATAATCAAGATACATAAGATTCTCACTTGTGCCCTTTCTAACAGGCATTACATCACCTTCTCCTTGCCAATAATTCAGGAGTTTTAAAGTAGATGGGTCAGCACCCTTTGATTGGGACATTTTCTAGTGAGTGTGGTTATTAAACCAACATACACCACCCCCCATATGATGGTTTTCTTCCTCTGTGTACTTAAGACACATTGGACCTAATAAGACAGGGTCTCATGTAGGCCAAAATTCAGTATATGTATGCCAGCTGTCTTGATCTCTCTCAACCTTTGATCTATTCTACACTCTGGTACTTTCATATCCTCCATTCCACTGCCTTATAACTAATTAAGCTAACGGTACTGTTTGTGCCTATGGAGGGAAGGAGGGAAAGAGAGAGAGACAGAGAGAGACAGAGAGAGACAGAGAGAGAGAGAGAGAGAGAAAGCTGCAACTTAAGGCACGTCCTCCTGCTTAATTCATCAGAGAACTCTACTCTGGAATTTCAGGCAAAAGCTCTGCTAAATATAAAGTGCAATTTGCTTTGGTTTTCCTCTTCTCCCTTTGTGAATGTTGTCAAAGTAAACCAGATCCAGATGGCAGTTAAAGTGGTGAAGGAAAATTTTATTTAGGGCTGTTGCAAAGGGAAAAAGAACTGGGCTCCCTTTTGAACAGAACAGAGACAGTGGGAATTTGCAGCAATGAATGGAAAATTACTGAGATTCTGGCTAACCTAACCTAACAGGAGTCTTGATTAAGATAGGCCAGGGTGAGCAGATACCAAGGGTAAGAGATTCTTGATAAACTGACTTAAGGTTCTTGCCAAAACTGGATTTTACAAGGAAGGGCAACGACAGGCCTAGGAGAAGATTCGGGAGCCTGACTAAAGTTTGATCAAGCAAAGAATCTTTGACAGTGTCTTTCTCAGAAACTAGCAGAGTAGTAATGTCCATGTTGACTAAGCAGAGTTTGGAGAATCCTCAATCTTCTTTTTATAAGGGCATGTTCATAACCTCAAAAATTCAGTAATAACTCATAACCATGCTCTAGACACTGTAAGACATTATTACCTAATTTAATTCTCATGAAAACTCTGTTAGGTAGATTGCTATTATTTCAAATCTACAACAGAGGAAATAAGTAAATTAGAAAGATTCTAACTTACTTAGAGATTATATACGGAAAGTCTGTAAGTCAGAGAGATTGTACACCTTAATGCCAAAGAATATACAAATGGGAGCACCTGTGTTTTGAAATCAGGTTTGTCCAAATCAAAGTCTGCATTTGGTGCCTTACACCTGGTGCCTGGGCTGTGACTCAGATGCAAAGTGAATCAATTTTAGCCAAAGAAGCAAAAGATTAAAAGTTCTCTGTTTAGTCTGGAAGCAGATAAATGTATATGAAGATTAAAACTGGCAAAAATAAATATATGTGAGTACATATATAAGTATAAATAAGTTGAGTGGAAGAAAGATTAAACTGGATCTGTATCCCTCTAGGAGTTGGGAAGATGCTCATTCCCCTCTTCTCATGCTTCCATATCCCCCCTAATCTGGGAGAAAAACATGGGAAAACCACCACTGGCCTATTTCTCTGTCCGATTCCCTGATTGGTGAGGGAGGTAGAAAGATTCATCAAGCTGTGAGATGATGAGTTTGAAAAAAAAAACAAAAAACAGAAAATGTACAGTAACATTCCCTTCTGGGGCTCCTGTAATATTCAGTGTTCTCCAGAGAAAGGGAACCAATGGGATGTGGTTATACAGAGAAGTTTTTTTTTTTTAAGGAATTGGCTCATGTGCTTGTGGAGGCTTGGTGAGTCCAAAATCTGATGGGGGAGGCTGACATGCTGGAGACTCATGGAAAAGTTGCAATATTAGTTCAAAAGCAGTCTGCTGGCTAAATGGGAAGAGCCCATGTTGCAGATGAAGTCTGAAGGCAGTCTGCTGGCAAAATAAGTCCTGTTTGCTTAGAGGAGGTGAACCTTTTTGTTCTATTAAAGTCTTCAACTGATTGGATGAGGTCCATTCACATTATGGAGAGTAATCTGTTTTACTCAAAACCCTTGATTTTGTTGGAAGTCTCATCTAAAAATACCCTCACAGAAACATCAGAATAGTGTTGGACCAAATATCTGGGCGCCGTGACCCAGCCAAGGACACACATAGAATTAGAGCCAAGAACACAGGCTCTTTTTTAAGGTAGTCTCTGAAGCATGTAAGGTTCTGAATTTTCCAGCACTCCCAGGGACTGGGTGGGTGAGTTTAAGTAACAGATAGAGGGAGAATTCAAAGTCTGTTGGCAGTAGATCTAAGACTGTGTTCCTGTCAGCTTATTAGCAATAGGGATAACACATTAGTTCTCTTTCTGATTCCTCACAAATGGGTCCTACTTTGAGTAGAAGAACATAGGGTGCTATTATAAAAGGGTGCAAGGGCTCAGAATCTTAGAAATTAGGGACAGAATTATGTACATAAAATTCAGACAGACTGAGGTTTTTGGCTTAGCCAGGATGAGATGCTTTCAAATCTAAGCTTTAGTAAGTTCAGATCACTAAAGTCTTTTTGAATGTGGATCACAGCTCCCCTTAGTTTCTGTTAGTTACAGACATGAAGCTATGTTTTAAAAGATGAGGGCCTGATTGATGCCCCCTGGGCTCTTAATAAGCACATCCAGGGGCCTTATCATATAGGCCATGGTAGTGAACATTGATCTGACTTACATAGTAGGGTTTGAGTCAGGGAGCAGGTAACAGGGGAAAGATTTGGGCCCAATTAAGTCTCCTCAATGAATGTTTTGGGCTTTAGTAGATGAGATGATTTTTGCTTCCAGCTTGAGTTTTTTTGCAAGAGCCTCAGGCAGTGACTTAACATTATCATTGCAGTTAAGTTCAACATAAGCTCAAGAGCCTTTGCTTTCATAGAAAGTCAGGACGCATACTTTGAATAATGGCTTTAGATAAAGACACAGCTGCATGAACAAAAGGGCAGTAGATTTTACTAATGAATACATAAAAAGGGATAGGTCTTTATAAGTAAAGGTAGAGAGGAACTCCATGAAACAAACGACTTCTCAAAAATTAAGAAAAAACAAAACAAAACAAAAAAGGCCTGTTTCTGTAACATTCACTCCATCTCTAGGAATTGAATTTTCTCAGAAATGAATTGGCTTAAATATTATGTTTCTGTCTTTCTATCACAATGGGAGCAGTGGAGAATAACAGACGCTTTAGAGAAAGCAACATGCTAGGGCAGGAAGAGGGGCAGTTTCGTGAGGTAAAATTTGGATCATAGAGTCCAGACTGGACAAATATGAATAGGGAAAGAGGATTCACTTGGGCTGAATGCCCTTGAAGGGAGTTGAGGAAAGAGAAAGGCATCTTTGTAGCTACTAGATCAGAGAGGATGATGTTTCCGCCCGACACCCCCCCCAATCATACATAACCAAAAGGTTTCATTCCAGAGAGCAGAGTGCAAAGACCCCCAGAGGGAAACCAGATATAGGACATATCTAAGGCCTTTAAGAGCTGTGTCACAATAAAAGGGAAAACATCCATAATAGATCAGAACAGCTGTATGAAGTGATGACAGAAAATTTGTACTGATTTGAGAAGGAAAGATCAAGAAGGATACTGACTACACAAAGCCATTGAGAGCGTTTTATAAGCCGTTCAGCTGTTGTAGTTAGGTATACAGTTATCCCATTGCCTTGAGTGAGCAGGAAAGGATAAACACTATAAGGAAGGCACAGGGATCAAGTGCCACCCCAAGGGACTGGCACAGAACAATAGCAAATCAAGAACAGTCTTTTTTCAATGTTAATCTAAAAGGAGAATGCTGTCAGGGTGGGGTTATCCTACTTAGGAGGGTGAGAGAGGATTGGATTGTTTGGGATGATGTTTTTTGTCAGCCCCACAAATCATTTGCTTTGTACCTCTCATTACAACGACAACCTACAATGGATGATACAAAGAACTCCCTGTGCCTCAAAAGAAAGGAAAAAAGGAAAGATGCTGCTGAGATCCAATAAAGGTGTGTTAGCATAATAGAGAAGAAAAGGAAGCAACAGAAAAAAAAAAGAAAAATGGTTAAACTGGACTAAACTATCAAACCTTCCTTAAAAGAGCATGGGGAAAAAAGAAACCTAGATGTAAATAGGACATGAGGGTCCTACCCTATTCTGCTGCAAAAGATGTAGCAAAAATGTTACTTGAAGTTTGAAATGCTCAAAAACTGAAGGAAGACAGGGTCTTGAGAAGTTTACAACAAAGGTACTGATCCTCTCTGGGGTACGCTAAAGAATGACCGAAACTAATAGGCTCATTTAGGTGCCTAAAGACGCAGGCTTCATAACCATCCCCTGCAGCTTTTGTTTTGGATCCTGCAGGGATCCTGTAGGGAGAGATACCCCAAAAGAAACAAATATGGTGACAAGAACAAAATTGTCCCTAGCAGACAGTTTCTCATACTCCTGGGAGATTCCATGGCAAAGACCGGACCAGGAGGCACAGTGGGATGAGGCAAAAAGTGGCTGCTTATGAGAAGGAGCTTCAGCCTTAAGAAGCCCACACTCAGTGATGAGTCAAGACACCAGAAGTCCAGGACTCAGATGGGAAATAAACTTTGGAAGCTTGAAATGTGAAAGGAGAGTTAGACAATGTGGCGGTTGGAGCTGCCAACCACTTTTGCAAGAAAACAAGGAATATCCCTAGTGTCATTCTCTGAGAGTAGGCATGGGTTGTAATTAACACTCCTCTCAATAGGAGATTTTCCTGAACAGCGTTTAAGTTCACAGGTTTTAGTTTCCGGATGCTTAGCACAGACTGACTAACTGGTATCGTGGTGAGACAGAAAGCAACACTTTTTCCATCTTTGCAGTCTCTCGAACATTGACAGTGGGCTTCATGATTGTTACCCTCATCATGGCTCTGCTTTGCACCAAGTACTGGCTTTTGAGACATAATTGTACTTGGAATAACTGTTCATAGAGTTTAAGAATCCTTTTTTAGAGTAGATGCAGATAGTTTTCAGTTCGTGACATGCTTTTATTTTTATTTTTTGGGGGGTGGGGGGGTGGTACGTGGGCCTCTCACTGTTGTGGCCTCTCCCGTTGCGGAGCACTGGCTCCAGATGCGCAGGCTCAGCGGCCATGGCTCACAGGTCCAGCTGCTCCGCGGCATGTGGGATCTTCCCGGACCGGGGCACGAACCCGTGTCCCCTGCATCGGCAGGCGGAGTCTCAACCACTGCGCCACCAGGGAAGCCCACATGCTATCTTTATAGTCCAGGAAGGACTCTTGATTTTATTTCATTTCTATATCTTTCCTCTTTATCTCCATTGTCCACTGTTATTTCTCTCCTCTCCCAGCCATCCATGAAAATCCATTTGGTATCTATCTCCAATTACACATTGTCTTTCCTTTATATATGGAGGCATGAGGCATGCCCTGGCTAATTTATTTTAAATGTCACCCCACCTCCAATATATTTTCTGACTTTTCCCCAGTTTTGTACCTTTTGTCTTCTTGGCAAATCCACATATATGTTGCTTATATATCTTAAAGTTTTCTACCTTTCCCAATTAAATGTAAGTTCCATGAGTGAAGGAATTTCTGTCTGTTTTGTTCATTGCTGTGTCCCTAACTTCTGGCATAGTATCTGTCACAGAGTAGGCTATAAATAAATATTTGTGAAATAAGAAAATGAATGAATACACGAAACAGTGTTGGGAATGGATAGCATTCTGTCTTTGCTTGTAGAAAGTGTAGGACTGGCAATGAGGAGGTCTATATTGTCCTATTAACATCTGAACTGTTAAAAGTGAGCTACAAGAGAGAGCCGATGTGGAATTAATTCACCTTTGGACATTGAGAGGCAGCTACACCCATTCTGAGATTCTGAGTAAGACTGGACCAGAATGAAGAATGGATAAAGCATGGTATTGTTAATTTAACCTGAAAGAGAAACAACATGGAATATTCAAGCTTTATGTCTTCTGTGGGGATTTGATAGTGGGAAGGTGTTCACATGCAAATTGGGAGTATTTTGTGTTGAGAATATTGTACTTAATGAGTACTTTTAAGCTGCCATATGAAGTTACCATTTAACCACTGAAGCATTATATGTTGTACAGAGTAGCTGTGCATCAAAGAATGAGAGATTAATTTTGGGCCTTGGGTACAATAGAGTTTTAGGATTAATTCAAATTACTGTTCTGTCCTATCTAGCCTTGATGAAGTGAGAAAGGATAAACTGTCCACCAGTTGTTCTCAAAAGAAAAAAAGGAACAATGCTTGGAAGTGAGAGAAAAGACTCATGAATGAACATGAAAGACTGCCCTAAAAAAACAGTTGTTCTAGTTTCCTTATGGGGACAGCCACATGTCTGGTCAGCCATAGAATCAATTGATAAGATTAACAGTCTAAGGAGCTAAACCTGGGAAATTAAGTTACAAGTTAATTAAGTTACAAAGAAGCTCTTACCTTTTCTTCCTCCTGTTTCCATATGGATGATTTCCATAAATCGTCCACTCTCTAGTAGGTGCAATAGGCTTTCTCTTCTTCTTTCAAAGGCTTCCCTTGTTACTTTTCCTGTAAGTGATTTATCTTGGTATGGATGGAGAGAGAGTATTTGTATCTCCATCCCTTCCTTGCTCTCTTTTTGAGTGGCTAATCCTCAAGTGACACATGTTTCTCTACTGATCCATGAGGTAAACATGCCTGAAAAACTGTAGCTTTTTGGGCAAGGTTCTATTTAGCAGAGGAGAACATATTAGAGAATTTAGTTGTGGC
The DNA here is from genome assembly GCF_949774975.1 of Lagenorhynchus albirostris. Taxonomy (NCBI): domain Eukaryota; kingdom Metazoa; phylum Chordata; class Mammalia; order Artiodactyla; family Delphinidae; genus Lagenorhynchus; species Lagenorhynchus albirostris. Next base: position 108,706,703 of record NC_083098.1, on the reverse strand, counting down.
AATGGGTCAGGCAGCATTTTCTAATTCTCCTTATCAATCACAAAGCTAGTAGCTTTATCACCATTTTTTTTCTAGTGCTCAATATTTCCAAACTCCAGAAACAATGGGTAGTATTTATTAGTTTGCTAAAACCATAACATGTACCAAAATAGATTTGGACCTAATATGGGGAAGTACTTTCTCTCACTACTTGGAAGATGTTTGTAAAGGAGGGAGCTGCTTCAAAGGGCACTGAGATTCCATATCCCTAGAGGCTAAGCTGCCACCTATCCAGACATTGTTGAGTGAATCCTTTCCCTAAGAAAACATTTGACTTATTATAAGATTAATAATTGTTCCTACACTGGTGTAGAACTTTAGAGTTTACAAAGGGTTTTAAGATGCATCGTTTCCCTTAATATGAAATCATTATGTACTTATTTTTATATTTATGTATTTGATTCATTTGAGATGATGTATTATTCTAATTTAGACGTTCGAATGACTCATCTTCAAAGTAGACCCTTGAGAGTTTACTTGATTTTGTGAAGCAAAAAAATAAAAACATTTTAAACACTGTAAATTAATAATAGACATTAGTTATTATTATCAACAGCAGTAACAGTACAAGGTTAAATAGGCTATCATTACTCAAAACTTTTTAGTGTCCTCATAGGGTGTACAGCATGCTTTAAAATATTTCTTACAATGAGAAATTGTTAACTTTGGGGGACTGATTCTATTTTAATTTTAATTTTAATTTCAGAACTTCACCAAAAGTAATCTCTAGCCAAATGTTATAAATCAGGTGAGGGATCAAAGAAGGGTAATATGATTTCTAGTACACCAAGAAGTGTAATGTTTTTATTTGCCTGATTTTGTTATTTTTGGGGACCAGTACTCTGTCTCACCTGGCTTTGTGAGAGGTATTGTAAAATAAATTTGAACCATGAAAACAGTTTTGTAATGCATAATAGTGATAAACAGCAAGACTACTTTGAATATTGGTTTCACCATTTATTATTTCTAGACCATTACAAGTGGTTTAAGCTGCCTCTAGGCCTTGGATTCCGTATCGGTAAAAATGAGTCTAATAATATCTAGTATCTAGATTCTGCAGTAAGAATTGCATGAAATCAAGTATAGAAAGTACTTGGAACAGAGTAGGTGCTCAATAAATGCTACAAATTGTACAGCATAACCAAGCACTCTGTTTGCCTCCTAGGGGATCTCATAACAGAGCACATCTTATTTTGATGAATATATTGTAGTCTCTTGATTACAGCATGAAAATCATTAAAATAGTATCACACTGTAGATATAGAAACAAATAACTTACAGTCAGGTAGCTGGCTTAGAGTACTATGTCCTTAAAACTAAGTGGAGAACTCCCTTGGGGATAAGTATCTAAATTTTCAAAAGAGTCTGAGCTCTAGCATGGTAATGTAGATCAAATTTCCCCGAAGCTATACTTTGTGCTTACTGGTTCTCTCTTGCAGACCTTTCCTTTTGGATTCTGATCCTAGTTTGCCTCCCAGCTTGAATTTAATACTGGCCAGACTCCAGACTTGAAGCTAATAGCCCCTGGCACTTTGCCAAGGCCCTTCTCACAGGAGTATGCTGGTTATCCCTTACCTTGGGCTTCACTGCTATTCCTTCAAGAGTGATAGCTCAGAGACGGGGTTTCCTTTGTAGTACAAGTTTCTACATATGGTACTAGGAGATATCAAGAGGAATATAGTACTTTGGTCCTCGACCTTACTGTCCTAGAGTCTTTATCTAATTGTGCCTCACCATTTAGAACTGATGTCAATATTTGAAAATGCTTCTAAGAAGAAAATATCAAAAAAATAAGGGGGGATAGAACAAATGAATGCTTAGCGAAATATTGACTATCATAGCCCTGAAGTAGAAGGCCCCCAGTGAAACAGAGAATTTCTGCATCCAAGAACCCAGGGCTAAAATGGACTATTCCAATGAGTAGGATAGTCACAGTAATCATCACAAGAGGGAGCAAGTCTATTACATTTTTACATAATAATAAATCAAAAACCAATCACCTAAATATTACATCTTTCTTTAAAACTTCCTTCCAAGAGGACATGCATGTTTTATCATGTCCTGGTACAAATTTGTTAATTGAAGAGAATCATTGATAATGTAAGTGATAAGTTCCTTATTGACTTTTTGTTGAACTGAAATATTTATGTGATTATTATGTTTTTTCTTTTTTTTTATGTGATTGTTAATTACAAAAGAAACATTTCATTGCTAATAACAGTAGTAGTAATACTGGTCTGCATTCCATCCTGAATATTCTAGTAATTTCCTGGAAACAGCTTAATAGCAAACTATAAAATAATTTCTAATTTTTCAGTTTTCTATGTTATGCCATGGGTTATTTAAGGACAATAACCCATAGAGAAAATGCATTTAACAATATTGTTTGGTTGGTAAGTCTATATGTTGTGTAGATGAATGGATGAGTAGATGGACAGATGAAAGGCAGAAGAATATGGTGTAGGTGTCAGAGGAAGAATGCCTTTATTGTTAGATAAGTCAGGGTTAGCATTCTGACTGATCCATTTCTTAGCTTCTCTGGATTTCAGTGTTCTCTTCCGTAAAATGTATATAAAAAATTGACTTACTTCTAGCAGTGTTGTGAATATAAGATAACATATAAAAATTTATTATAGTCTGTCACATAGTAATTTTTCAAGGAATATGATGGAGCTATCTATCTATCTATCTGTCTATCATCATCATCATCATCTTCTTTCAGGTGCTCTTTCAAAATTAGCAATAATATAGTAAAAAAAAATAATAATGGATCTGAGCTGTAGTGCTAATTTGCTACATGACTGCAGTCAAGTCAATTATTTTGGACATTAGTGTTTTTGTCTTTGTCCATTCAGGATGCTCTAATAAAAATATCATAAACTAAGTGGCTTAAGCAATAAAGATGTATTTCTCACAGTTCTAGATTCTAGGAAGTCCAAGATTGAGACATTGGCAAATTTGGTGTCTGGTGAGGACTTACTTCATGGTTCTTTGATGGCTATTTCCTTGCTGTAGTCTCACATGGCAGAAAAGGCTGAGAAAACTCTCTGGGTCTCTTTTTTTTTTTTTGAATTTTATTTTATTTATTTTTTATACAGCAGGTTCTTATTAATTATCTATTTTATACATATTAGTGCATATATGTCAATCCCAATCTCCCAATTCATCCCACCCCACCAACACCCCCCACCACTTTCCCCCCTTGATGTCCATATGTTTGTTCTCTACATCTGTGTCTCTATTTCTGCACTGCAAAGCGGTTCATCTGTACCATTTTTCTAGGTTCCACATTTTTGTGTTAACATACGATATTTGTTTTTCTCTTTCTGACTTACTTCACTCTGTATGACAGTCTCTAGATCCATCCACATCTCTACAAAAGACCCAATTTTGTTCCTTGTTAAGGCTGAGTAATATTCCATTGTACAACATCTTCTCTATCCGTTCATCTGTCGATGGGCATTTAGGTAGCTTCCATGACCTAGCTATTGTAAATAGTGCTGAATGAACATTAGGGTGCATGTGTCTTTTTGAATTATGGTTTTCTCTGGGTATATGCCCAGTAGTGGGATTGCTGGGTCATATGGTAATTCTATTTTAGTTTTTTAAGGAACATCCATACTGTTCTCCATAGTGGCTGTATCAATTTACATTCCCACCAACAGTGCAAGAGTGTTCCCTTTTCTCCACACCCTCTCCAGCATTTGTTGTTTGTAGATTTTCTGATGATGCCCATTCTAACTGGTGTGAGGTGATACCTCGTTGTAGTTTTGAATTGCATTTCTCTAATAATTAGTGATGTTGAGCAGCTTTTCATGTGCTTATTGGCCATCTGTATGTCTTCTTTGAAGAAATGTCTACTTAGGTCTTCTGCCCATTTTTGGATTGGGTTGTTTGTTCTTTTAATATTGAACTGCATGAGATGTCTATATATTTTGGAGATTAATCCTTTGTCTGTTGATTCATTTGTAAATATTGGGGTCTCTTTTATAAGGACACTAATCCCATTCATGAGGATCTATCTTCATGAGCTAATCACCTCCTGAAGGCACATCTTCAAAAGCCATCACGTAGATTAGGTTTCAACTCACAAATTTTGTAAGCGACACAAACTTCATTCCATTTTAGTCCTCATCTGAAATAACACGACTAATGATAATGGTTTACACTTCACATACTTTTCTTAAACCACTCTTTGGCAGAATTGGTAACTAAATGCAGATGAAGTCTACTAATTCATCTATGACTTGGATTTTCTCTTTGAGATTTAGACTTTTCTAAATATAACTCTCTCTTTAATAGAACTATTTAAATGACTGCCTAATAACTCAAATTTAACATAATTAAAATGGCTTATACTCTCCCTAAATCATGTCCCATCCCCACTTGGTTTCCTTTATTCCCTACTTTAAGTAATAGGATCCACATTTACCAAGGAAATTAAGACAAAACTCGTCCAGATAGTGTATATCTCTCCATCTCCTTCATACTCCACACCCTATCAGTCATGAAATTATGCTGATACTACTTTTGGATTTTCTGCATTTATACTATCAGTGCCCAAGGCTGTAGTTTAGAATTTAACTAGTTATGGATTATTTAAATAGCATAATATCTCTTTTTCCTAAGATGAGCTTTGGCATACAAGTGCCAGAAAAATGAACTGTCATCACCACCATCACTCTAGGTAAAGGAATCATATACTCTGGCCATGTCATTCCATGATGAGACTCTAATTCCAGGAAGATTGAACTTCTGTCTGTGTTACTTACCATTCATCTCTACTACAAACCTCAGTGCTCAGAAATATAGACTATACCTTGATTAGGAAATGAGGAAAACTGATGTATGAAGTAGACAGACCAAAATCGGGGAAATACAATAGGTACAAAAAATTTCAAGCCAACAGAGGAAACCATAGACCTGAAGAAATCTCAGGACCTGATGAAATCTCATGATCTGAAGATGTTTGCTGCAGAATCTTTCCTGTGACCCTTGACACATACACCTTAGTGAAGAAGAAGCCAAAAAAGTCATTTACCCCTCTGAATACAACAGATTGTGTGTTTCTTAGGGCAAAGGACTGTCTCTTCTTCCTCATTGTCTCCCACAGAAAACAAAGTGTTGGGTGCAGGGTAAATACTCAGCAAATTTGTTGAACTGAACAGAAATTATAAGTTACTTTATAAACAGAAATCACACTGTAACTATAATTTATCTGAAACACCATGATTAAATTTCTTTAGGCATTCAACACTTCAAACTGGTAATTTATTTGTCATGCAAATCAGTGAATTTATATTGTTTCAACAATACACTTTTAAAAGTCAAATCACCAAGGTAACTTGAATGAATATGATTATCTGCAGAGACCTGGTACATGATTTCTTTTAGCACTTTCAAAAAAGTCATGGACTAGAATCTGTCATATCAGATGAGAAGATAATACATATAAATAAACACCCAGGCACACACACACACACACACACACACACACACACACACACACACTCACACAGAACAAGTCCTTGTGTGTTTAGGCAAAGTAAAAGAAAATAAAATGTAAAAATGTATTCTTAGAGTTGGCATTCTCCATTGGAGTAAATTCTTCATATAACAAGCTAACTCATTGTACATTTAAAATACAGTAACTCTCCTACATATGAACCTTCAAATTGTGAACTTGCAAGGATGCGAGCGTGTGTTCACATGTCCAATCACGTAAGTTAGTTCACATGTCTGGGGTACATTGTCACTTGCGTGTATCCTCTACAAGTGGTTGTACTTTTGTGTACTTTACCGTACAGTACTGTATAGAGTACAGTAGTACAGTGTCTTTATTTCAGGCCCAGGATGTCCAGAAGCAAGTGTAAAAGCAGCAGTGGTGTACCTGGTACTACTGTACTTTTCAAGGTACTGTATGGTAAGATTAAAAATGTTTACTTTTTGTTTGTTTTTTATGTATTATTTGTGTGGAAAGTATTATAAACTTATTACAGTACAGTACTATATAGCCGACTGTATTAGTTGGGTACCTAGGCTAACTTTGTTAGACTTATGAATAAATTGGACTTAGACATGCTCTCGGAACAGAACTCATTTGTATGTAGCAGACTTACTGTATATGTGTCTGGTTATGGACAAAGTTAAATAAAAGAGAATGATTTTTGGAATCTCTTCATTTTAATTTATTATTTTTATGATCAGCTGAAAGAGCCAAAGTTACTCACAAAAAGCAAGATCGTTGCAGAGACTGAGAAATGACATTCTTCAGTGTTCCTGAGTGTGCTGGGGTTTGGATTCTCCCATTCCATTGTGCTACCTAAGACCTGGGACAGTAGAAAGTAGAGCCTCAGGTTAAAAGCCTGAGAAAGAAGGAAGAATAAATATATAATTTGAAAACTCTTTGCTGAAACTAAATTAACAGACCAGGTAAGCAAGACCCTCCTGAATGACTGAAATCATGAAACTGTACCCCTCTTATTTTCAGTCTGGAAATTCATTCATGGAGACACTAAGTAGAAAGTTTAAAGCTCCTTTCAACACAGCTTTTCATGTATTGGAAGGACACTGAATTGGATGAGAAACTCCCAATAGGGTTGGACACTTCTATGAGCTGTAGTAAGCATAGGAACGATGCAGAAGACAGAATATATGTTCCTGTAAAAAGACTAAGATGAACAGAAATCCACGAGTAGACTCATGACCTCATTTGTTGGCATTGTCTTGACAGCAACAATGATGATAAATTGAAATAGACTCTACTGAGAGGTCTAATTCCCTGCTGGACCTGACCATTGTGTGGTCTCCCTCTCATGTCCTGCCAGATCATGGAAGGTCTAAGTTAAGAAAAGATTCACCCTGCAAATTCCCTTAGATCTAAAACAAGATTCATAGGCCATCCAGTTAAACATGAAGGGAACCCAAAGAAAAATACTCACCGTATATTTTCATAATTTTTCAAAATAAACATGACTTCATTAAAGTGTAAATGGAAAATAAGGTACAAACTGGACCACACTAAAAACAATATGAAAAGTTAAAGGAGAGAATGAGAAATGGATTCATTAATTGATTTATTCAACAACTGGCAAATATTTATTACATTTCTACTATGCAGCTGGTACTTTTCTAGATCATAAGGATACAGTGATGACCCAAATAGACAAATATCTCTCTCCTGGTGGAGCGCCTGGTCTACTGAAGAGAGACCAACAACATAAATCATATATATGACTTGCCAGTAGGTGATGAGTGATGGAAATGGAAATAAATCAGAGGAGAGGAAAGTGAAGTGTTGGCAAAGTTATTTGCTCCACTCACCAATAAGCCATCTGACACTTGGGTTAAGGGAATATCAGGGCATCTTGGGCTGTTTTTGGAGACTAGCTTGATCTGGAAAAGAGGAACAGGAGATAAGCCAAGGTGACTCGAAGTTAGAAAGTGGAGGTGAGGCTTCAATGTGTGGTAGTCTTGTCAGGAGGATGTAGACTTCAAGGACCACATCTTTCCTCATAGTTATGATGTGGAAGTGAGAAAAAGAATGCTTTTTTGTTTTGTTTTGTTTTCCCTATAGCATGTGGAGGGCTGAACTACTCTCTTGATCTCTGGGCAAACCAAACTCTGATATTATTCCTGACTCTTTTAACGGAGACCTGGAAAGTGGGGGAAGGGTGGTCAGAACAGAAGAACCAGAAATACCTGTTCTGCCTTTTGTCTGCAGGAGGTAAAGGCAGAGAGACCAGTAGAGGGAGAGGTTCTTCCTCCTGCAACTATCTTCAAATAGATTCGAATAAATTTATTTCAATCTTAGTATAGAAAACAGATATAACATTGGAAAAAATAAACTTTGTGCATTTAAGGAAATCAAAGAGTGCATTTATTTATAAGTTAAAATAATGACTATTTAAGATGGACACAGACATAAAGGACAGGTGTCAGAGAAAAGATTTCAAAATGCAAGGATTTGGTGAAACAAAGCTATAGAAGATTTAAAATGACATTGCAAGTAGTTATATTATCCTGGAAATTATTTTAGGAAAAAGAAAAGTAGAGTAAAGTAGTACAAATGTAGAGGCAAAATTATAATTTACTATCTTATAGATGCTATGATGCTTGCCTAGGAAAACAAAGATAATTAACTTTCAAAAAATTAAGAATAACAAGTGTTCACTCAGATGTTTAGGTGAAAGAATGATGGCATATAAATATTTGCTTTCTTATATGCTGACAATAAAAATAGAAAACAAAATAGAAAAATACCTTATCAAAACATCATAAACATATTAATATACTTAGAATCAAACTTTAGAAAGGCTGTACAGTACTTATGTGAATAAAATGACAAAAAATTACCATTATGTGAGAGCAGTTGAATACATAGACATAGGATACATAGGATACATAGGATACATAGGATGTGAAATCTCAATTTTATATACATATAAAATTGAATTAAGCAGAAAGAATTTATATATATAAATATAAAATATAAACATAAGTAATTAAATATTATGTATAATATAAACAGATTAGGTATATGTAATACTGTATGATATATTACATATTTATATATCATATACAATATAATACTATATATAATACATAAAATAAATACTACAATATGTTTATGTATAATATATTCATATTACATATTTATATAGGAGGTTTAGTGTATTTAAGAAACTTACCAAATATTGTACAGTGTCCACGTAAGGATTCAAACTTAGGTGGTCTGACTTCTCAACAGGGTCTGCATTCTCAACAGCCATGTTATAGAGAGAAGAAGGTAAAAAATACCTAAAGAACATGAAAAATTACACTTCTGAAAGCAAAACACAAATGCCTTTCAAAGATAATATTCCAACTTAATAATCATCAAAGACATGAAAATTAATCAAAAATAACAGTGAAACATCATGATTTGCCTATTGGGTTGGAAATCACAGAATTACTGGACAAGAGTAAAGAAGAGGCATTCACTAAAATTGTTTTTTGGAGCATAAATTGGTACAACTGTTTATGAAACTGATTTGCTAGTATATCAAAAGTCTTGATTAGTTCTCAGGACTGTATGTAAATTCTTCAGTCTTTCCTCTCTTTCCAGACACCTGAAAGACTTGTTCTTTCCTGCCCCTTTTGAAATTAGAAGTAGCCATATGACCTGTTTCTGCCAAACTTGAGTAAAAATGCATCATTAGAAGGTGACATTGCTTATGCTTTTATTATTATGAATATGATCATGATTATTATTTACTTAAAATAAACTAAAAAGCCAATTACAAAGGAAAAAGACAGTTGGCTTGAATCTTACCAATAATCATCAAAAAGATCTGAAATAGAAAATACAGAATGCATAGCATGTGTGCAAATTAGAAATCACACATATGTTGTGTAAAGACCATAGTTTTGTTAACACTGAGACAGAGACTTGCTTTTTATTCATACTACTCATATACAATTTGATCTTGAGCACATTGTTCAGCCTTTCTTTTTCTCTATAGTTTTACTCTATATAATGGCAGAATTCATATATACATCACTGTGTTATTGTAAGGATTAATATTATGAAGATTAAAATAAAAAATATAAAAATATATAATATATAGTTATATACTCTATAACTATGTATTTTATATAAGTATGTATATCTTATTGCTCTGCCTAAAACAAACTTTAACTCAGTAAATACATATTAGCTTTTGTTACTTAGGATTTACTTTATCTCCATATAATAGAATGGGACACTGAAATAGCAGTAGCTTCTGGAAGACACCCTTTCTCTTCCATAAAAGAAATCTGAGAGATGAGCTTAAGGCTGGTATGGTAGCTTTCATCCTTTTCTTTACTTTTTTTTTTTTTTTTTTGTGGTACGTGGGCCTTTCACCGCTGTGGCCTCTTCCGTTGCAGAGCACAGGCTCCGGATGTACAGGCACAGCGGCCATGGCCCACGGGCCCAGTCGCTCCGTGGCATGTGGGATCTTCCCGGACCGAGGCACAAACCCGTGTCCCCTGCATTGGCAGGCGGACTCCCAACCACTGCGCCACCAGGGAAGCCCATCCTTTTCTTTTCTTTATTCTCTGGTTTCCACACTCAAAGTTGCTTCACAAAATTCATGTTAGAACACCTGCTACCATGTTTCCATTCCATGTAGCAAGAGGTAGGGGGAAAGAAAAATGGGACCTCTTCTCAGGTAAATCATCTTCCTGTTAACACAAATTCCACACAATATATTTGCATACATCTGATTGACCAGAAATGAGTCCCATCTATAATAACTCTTTTCTCTCCATCCACATGCCTTTCTTCTCAGCCTTTCCCAGTGGGAGAAGACTCTAAGTAGCCAAAGTATGCAGGTACCTTAGAGAAAAGCATCCATAATGTGTATTACAAAGGAAGCTATCTCTCATCCCCTTTCCTCCTCCAGTTAAATGTTCTACTTCCCTTTAAGGTAGCCTATTTGTGTTCTTAACCCATACCCAAACTTTTCCTACTGTGGCACACCTTCTCCAACTGTCATCGAGACTAGTACTTCCTGAGAATGCTTCTCATAAATGAATCCATCCTGTTTTCCCTGAATGTAGCCCCAACATCTTTCCTGGGACTTCACCTGTGAAATACTTCCCTCCAGAACTGACTTTCCCAGGTCACACAGTGGAACCGGTACCCCTCATACAAATGCTATCTCAAATTTCACAACTATCTCCATTCCTCAGTCAGCTTCTTAGAACTACCATTTTCTTTCCTTGTGACCTCAAAGAACTTAGTTTACATTTATCTTGTGGACCCCTTCAGAAATGAAATCACTTTATATTTAATCAGGTCCACACTTGAGTCCCACTCTTGACATTGAGTCGTTGAGGACAGGGAGGCTGTTTCCAACATTTCTGCTTTCCCTACATATTTAGCAGAGTGCCTGGCACATTCGTTGTTTGTTCATAGCATGATATATAAATGTGGGTTAACTAAGTCATTGGCTTCCAAAATTTCCAAAATGACTTCCTCCAAAACTATGCTTATTTTTATTTCATTATAAAAATCAATTCAGAGTCATGAAATATAATTTGTAAAACAGAAATATATGGGAAGGGGAAGAACTCTCCCAGAGTCTAAATTCTGCAATGGAAATATATTTATTTAGAGTTATTTTTATGAACAATTTAAACATGATTATAATTAAACTTTATATACAGTTGTTATCCAGCTGTTTCCCTTAATAAGGGAAATGCTTATAATTTATGACATCCTCTTCATGGGCATTCAGTTTAAATCTTGTATAAAATTCCATTGAGTATATATACTATAATTTGTTTAAGCATTCCAATTTTGTTGGTCATTTAATTGTTTCAAGTTGATTGGTATTATAAATAACTATGTTAATTTTTTTAATGTAATGATATTTTTATATTTAGGATTATTTCTTTCAGATAGAGGTTCAGAAATATAGTTGCTGGGTCTAAATGCGCTAAGCTTCTATTATTCTATTAAAATATATCATCAAAAGGCTTTTCATAAAAGTTGTACCAATTTTCTTACCCCGTTTATTTTACATCACCCTTGTCAGCATCAGGGATAATGATGATAAAGATGATGATGATGATAATGCATTTTGTTTTACTAATCTTTTACTGATTTCGCACCAAATGTAAGATTGTTAGCACCAAAATATGAGACAGAATTAACACAGAAAATTTCTTTCATTTTCCAATGTTTGGTCTATTTTAGCACTAGTAAGATAAAGTTGATTTATGAGAGAAAAGAAGTAGGAGGAAGAGGAGAAATAAAAGTAAGAGATGAAAGGGAAGAGTAAATAAAAATAAGGAGCATGTCTTTCCTTCTTTCATCTTTTAGAATTTTGATTATTTGTAAGCATCATTATAAGTTTACCTTTTATCTATTATTTTTATTGAGAAATAATTTTTACTAAACAATCTCTTTAATATATTTTATTATAACCATAACATTCAGAAAGTTAGTATAATATAATCCATTACCTTTCCAGAGAATAAAAGGAATTCTTTAATGATAACTTTTGTCTTTAAGACGCCATTAAATAGAACTTAAGAAAGCAATTTCATTGTTAAATAACACCTTTCATTCTCAAAGTATCTAAATTATTTGCTTAACAATTAGTTTGATAATAGCAGTTTGATTAATCTGAAGATAAATGAAATAAATGTTACAGCCTCTACTTCCTTTCACATCCAAGTCTGGCTACTAAAACTCTTCTAATCTGGGGACATACAAGATCTTGCACCCATACTCCTTTACATCTCAGCTCAGAGACTCAGTGAATATTACACGTCACAGGAGTTCCTGTAAATCATCTGGTTATGCCTTTCACCATTTCCAGCCCTGGCCCTGGGCAGTAAAATAACTTGTCCAAATTTGAGTATTTTTGCTTTCCACCCTTGTACTTCTTCCATTTATACTCTATTCTCTTTGAAAATTAGTATTTTCTTATCTTTGTTTTGATCTTACTAATCTCCCTTTCTCCTCTTTAATTTAAATGATAAATATCCTAGGGAGATTCTAACTATCCTTTGAAAAGTTCCAAGAAATGCACAGCAAAAGAGTTGAGAAGTGCAGAAAAAGGAGAAATTGAGTGGGAAATATTAAAAATGAGTCATAATGTATATGATCTTGAATGCCTGGCAAGTTTGGCCCTGAGTAACACTGGCCAAAAGGGAACTGGAAAAATAAATAGCAGGCCTAGGGAAACAGACATGAATGGAGGCTGAAATTTGGAGGAGATTATCCAAAAGGTGGATTGTGGGGACTGGGAGGTGGAAGGCAAGCTGTTTTGCTTTGGCTGGTTAGTGATTTGATTGTACAGTAGTGACCAAGCTTTCGTTCGTAACAGGGCTCCAGTCTGTGGCTGGAGGATATAAAAGCACGGTCTTAGGTGAGAGAATTGGCAAGACTTATGCAGAATTAAGTCATCTCCTCCAGTTGTCAGAAACTCAGGGTAGAATTATAGTTCCAGAAGGCAGCTTGTTTACTAACAAAACTGTGAGATAGGGTTGGTTAGGAAATGGGCGACATTGATTGATTTGTGTATATTGAAGAATCCTTGCATTCCTGGGATAAAGCTCACTTGTTCATGGTGTATGATAATTTTAATGTGCTGCTGGATTCTGTTTGCTATGTATTTTGTTGAGGATTTTTTCGTCTATGTTCATCAGTGATATTGGCCTTGTAGTTTTCTTTTTTTGTGACATCTTTGTCTGATTTAGGTATCAGGGTGATGGTAGCCTTGTAGAATGAGTTTGGGAGTGTTCCTCCCTCTGCTATATTTTGGAAGGGTTTGAGAAGGACAGGTGTTAGCTCTTCTCTAAATGTTTGATAGAATTCACCTGTGAAGCCATCTGGTCCTGAGCTTTTGTTTGTTGGACGATTTTTAATCACAGTTTCAATTTCATTACTTGTGATTGGTCTGTTCATATTTTCTATTTCTTCCTTGTTCAGTCTTGGAAAGTTATACCTTTCTAAGAATATGTCCATTTCTTCCAGGTTGTCCATTTTATTAGTATATAGCTGCTTGTAGTAATCTCTCATGATCCTTTATATTTCTGCAGTGTCAGTTGTTACTTCTCCATTTTCATTTCTAATTCTGTTGAGCTGTGTCTTCTCCCGTTTTTTCTTGATGAGTCTGGCTAATGATTTATCAATTTTGTTTATCTGCTCAAAGAAACAGCATTTAGTCTTATTGATCTTTGCTATCGTTTCCTTCATTACTTTTTCATTTATTTCTGATATGATCTTTATGATTTCTTTCCTTCTGCTAATTTTTTTTTGTTGTTGTTGTTATTCTTCTTCTTCTTTCTCTAATTGCTTTAGTTTTAAGGTTAGGTTATTTATTTGAGATTTTTCTTGTTTCCTGAGGTAGGATTGTATTACTATAAACTTCCTTCTGAGAACTGCTTTTGCTGCATCCCATAGGTTTTGGGTCATCGTGTTTTCATTGGCATTTATTTCTAGGTTTTTTTTGATTTCCTCTTTATTTCTTCTATGATCTCTTGGTTATTTAGTAGCATATTGTTTATCCTCCATGTGTTTGTATCTTTTACATTTTTTTCCCCTGTAATTGATATCTAGTCTCATAGCATTGTGGTCCAAAAAGATACTTGATATGATTTCAATTTTCTTAAATTTACCAAAGCTTCATTTGTGACCCAAGATATGATCTCTCCTGGAGAATGTTTCATGAACACTTGAGAAGAAAGCATATTCTGTTGTTTTTGAATGGAATGTCCTATAAATATCAATTAAGTCCATCTACCCTAAAGTGTCATTTAAAGCTGTGTTTCCTTATTTATTTTCATTTTGGATGATCTGTCCATTGGTGAAAGTGGGGTGTTGAAGTCCCCTACTATTATTGTGTTACTGTCAATTTCCTCTTTTATGGTTGTTAACACTTGCCTTCTGTATTGCGGTGCTCCCATGTTGGATGCATAAATATTTACAATTGTTATATCTTCTTCTTGGATTGATCCCTTGATCATTATGTAGTGTCCTTTTTGTCTCTTATAATATTCTTTATTTTAAAGTCTATTTTGTCTGATATGAGAATTGCTTCTCCAGCTTTCTTTTGATTTCAATTTGCATGGAATATTTTTTCCATCCCCTCACTTTCAATCTGTCTGTGTCCCTAGGTCTGAAGTGGGTCTCTTGTAGACAGCATATATATGGGTCTTGTTTTTGTATTCATTCAGCCAGTCTATGTCTTTTGGTTGGAGCATTCAGTCCATTTACATTTAAGGTGATTATCGATATGTATGTTCCTATTACCATTTTCTTAATTGTTTTGGGTTTGTTATTATAGGTCTTTTCTTTCTCTTGTGTTTCCTCTCTAGAGAAGTTCCTTTAGTATTTGTTGTAAAGCTGGTTTTGTGGTGTGCAATTCTCTAAACTTTTGTTTTTCTGTAAAGCTTTTAATTCCTTCATTGAATCTAAACAAGATCCTTGCTGGGTAGAGTAATCTTGGTTGTAGGCTTTTCCCTTTCATCACTTTAAATATGTCCTCACACTCCTTTCTGGCTTGAAGAGTTTCTGCTGAAATATCAGCTGTTAACCTTATGGGGATTCCCTTGTATATTATTTGTTGCTTTTCCATTGCTGTTTTTAATATTTTATCTCTGTATTTAATTTTTGATAGTTTGATTAATATGCATCTTGGCATGTTTCTCCTTTGATTTATCCTGTACAGGACTCTCTGCACTTCCTGGACTTGACTGATTCTTTCCTTTCCTATGTTAGTGAAGTTTTTGAGTATAATCTCTTCAAATATTTTCTCAGATTCTTTCTTTTTATCTTCTCCTTCTGGGGCCCTTATAATGTGAATGTTGTTGCATTTAATGTTGTCCCAGAGGTCTCTGAGACTATCCTTTTCATTCTTTTCTGTTTATTCTGCTCTGTGGCATTTATTTCCACTATTTTATCTTCCAGGTCACTTATCCATTATTCTGCCTCAATTATTCTGCTATTGATTCCTTCTAGATAATTTTTAATTTCATTTATTGTGTTGTTCATCATTGTTTGTTTCCTCTTTAGTTCTTCTAAGTCCTTGTGAAACGTTTCTCGTATTTCTCCATTCATTTTCTGAGATTTTGGATTATCTTTAGTGTCGTTACTCTGAATTCTTTTTCAGGTAGACTGTGTATTTCCTCTTCATTTGTTTGGTCTCATTGGTTTTTACCTTGCTCCTTCATCTGCTGCATATTTCTCTGTCTTCTCATTTTGTTTAATTTACTGTATTTGGGGTCCTTTGCACAGGCTGCAGTTTCATAGTTCCCTTTTTTTTTTTTTTTTTTGGTGTCTGCCCCCAGTGGGTGATGTTGGTTCAGTTACTTGTGTAGGCTTCCTGGTGGAGGGAATTGGTGCATGTGTTCTTGTGGTCAGGGCTGCATCCGGTGGTGTGTTTTGTGGTGTCTCTGAACTTAGTATGACTTTAGGCAGCTTTCTGCTAATTGGTGGGGTTTTGTTCCTGTTTTGTTTTTTGTTTGGCATGGGACATTGAGCACTGGATCTTGCTGGCCATTGGATGGAGTTGGGTCTTAGTGTTGAGATGGAGATCTCTCAGAGAGTTCTTGCCGATTGATATTACATGGGAACAGGAAGTGTCTGGTGGTTCAATGTCCTGGACTCTGCTCTCCCACCTCAGAGGCTCATGCCCGACACCCAGCTGGAGCACGAAGACCCTGCTATGCCACCTGGCTCAGAAAAAATGGAAGAAAAAAAATACGAACAGAGAGAACCTCAAACCAAATTGTGAAAGAAAAGCTAAACAGACTACATCATACAAAGAAACAAACACATACACTCCTAAAGAGAAAACAAAGAAACAAACAAAACAACCAAACAAAAAGGAACAGAGAGTACCCTAGGAGAAGTTGTAAAAGCAAACCTAAACGGACACAATCACACAAAGAAACATACACATACACACTCATAGAAACAGAAAAAGGAAAAATTGTAATAAAAAAATAAAATAAATAAAATAAATGAAGAGAGCAACCAAATAAATATACAAATCCACCAATGATAACAAGCACTAAAAACTAAACTAAGATAAACATAAAAGCTAAAACAAATCATATGCAGAAAGCAAACTCCAAGTCTACAGTTGCTCCCAAAGTCCGCTGCCTCAATTTTGGGAACATTCATTGTTTTATTAGGTATTCCGCAGATGCAGCATTTATCAAGTTGTTTGTGCAGCTTCTGAGGCTGCCCAGAGCAATTTCCCTTTCTCTTGTTTGTTCACACAGCTCCTGGGGTTCAGTTTTGATTTTGGCCCTACCTCTGTGTGTAGGCTACCCTCAGGAGTCTGTTCTCCTCCCAGAGAGAGGGGGTTAAAAAGCAAGTGATTAGGGCTCTCTTGTTCTTTCAGGCTGGGGAGAGGGAGGAGTGTGGTAGTCATAATTAGAATGCAGGGAGAGCCTGCTGAGGCAGAGGCCAGAGTAGCATTGCAACAGCCTGAGGCATGCTGTGTGTTCTCCCGGAGGAGTTGTCCCTGTATCATGGGACCCTGGCAGTGGCATGCTGTTCTGGCTCTCCAGGGAGTGTGCGTAGTAACCTGCACTTGCACACAGGATTCTTGGTGGCAGCAGTGGCAGTGTTAGCATTTCATGCCCAGCTCTGAGGTCTGAGCTGATAGCTGTGGCTCACGCCCATCTCTGGAGCTTGCTTAGGCAGTGCTCTGCCTTCTGTGGGCACACAGAGCAGGAATCCCCTCTCCTCACATACCCCAAAATGATGGTCTTTTGCCTCTCTGGGCAGGTTCAGACATTTTGGGGGCTCCCTCCTGGCTAGCTGTGATTCACTAGCCCCCTTCAGGCTGTCTTCACGCAGCCAACCCCAGCCCTCTCCCTGGGATCTGATCCCCAAATCCTGAGCCTCAGGTCTCAGCCCCTGCCCACCCTGGCAGATGATCAGACAAGAGTCTCAGGCTGGTGAGTGCTTGTTGGCACCAATCCTCTGCAGGAATCTCTCCCCTTTGCCCTCTGCACCCCTGTTATTACACTCTTTTCCATGGCTCTACAGCTCCCCCTCTCCCACCCCCATACCCACCAGTGAAGGGGCTCCCTAGTGTGTGGAAAGTTTTCCTCCTTCACAGCTCCATCCTAGACATGCAGGTCCCATCCCTATTCTTTTGTCTATGTTTTTTCGTTGATTTTTCTTTTGCCCTACCCAAGAAGGTGGGGATTTTCTTGCCTTTTGAGAAGTCTGAGGTCTTCTGTCAGCTTTCAGTAGGTGTTCTGTAGGAGTTGTTCCACATGTAGATGTATTTTTGATGTATTGGTGCAGAGGAAGGTGCTCTCCACGTCTTACTCCTCCACCATCTTGAAGGTCTCTCCTGTTTTGTTTTTATTTTGTGTTTGTTTTTATATAACATGGTATCTTCTATGGACTGAAATATATTTTATGTCCCTTCAAAATTCATCTGTTGAAGCCCTAATACCTAATGTTATTGTATTGGATATGGGTCATTTGCAGGATAAGTAGGCTTATATGCAGTCATGATAGTGAAGCTTCTATGAAGTTGTGGCTGCCATTATAAGATAGCATCCTTTATGAAAAAGCACCAGAAAGATGGCTTCCTCTCTCTCTACTCCCCTTCCACCCCAAACACAAAAAGAGGTCATGTGGGCACACAGCAAGTTGGCAGCTGCTACAAGACATGACAAGAGAAGAAGCCTCAATGAAACTTGCCTTGCTGACACCTTGATCTTGGACTTCCCAATCTCTAGAACTCTGAGAAATTTATTTCTGTTGGTTAAACCATTTAGTCTATGGTATTTTGTTATGGCAGCCTAAGCTAATATAGTATTGAATTATAATATACTTTTGAAAAAATATGCAACTTATAAATTTGAGGTTAATAATTTTTCATTAGATAAACATAATCATATAACCAACTTTAAAAATGGTTGTTACCAGTAAAACAGAAGCCCCTTTCATGTTATCTTTCAGTCACTTCAGTACTTAATATCCTGATTCCTACTTCCATTGATCACCTTTCACTGTTCTAAAAGTTTATTTAAATCTCATACACATTTCTGTTTGGTTTTGTTCAAGATTATGTATGTTAGATTCATCTAAGTCATTTTGTTTACTTGTAGTTTTTTTTTGTTGTTGTTCATTTGTTTCATTTTTGTGGTTGGGTAATGCTCCAATACATGACTATGTCACTATTATTTAAGCATTCTACTTTTGATGTATATTTAAGTTGTTTCCAGAGTTGCTATTACTAATAACACTAAACTGTTTCTAATAGTGGCAAATATAAGTGGAATTGATGAGTAAAAGAGCATGAGTTTTTTTCAACTTTAGTAGAAACTGCCATGTATTTTCTCTCAAAGTAATTTCATCAATAAGTGTAAATTGGTTGTAGAATTTTGTTTGTTTTTTAGAGATTTTTATTTTATTTTATTTTTTTCCACGGTACACGGGCCTCTCACTGTTGTGGTCTCTCCCGTTGCGGAGCACAGGCTCCAGACGCGCAGGCTCAGCGGCCATGGCTCACGGGACCAGCCGCTCCACGGCTTGTGGGATCTTCTCAGAGCGGGGCATGAACCCATGTCCCCTGCATCGGCAGGTGGACTCTCAACCACTGCGCCACCAGGGAAGCCCCAGAGATTTTTTTATTAGACTAAATAATGTCTGTGTTTCAAGGAAGCTGAAGAGAAAAAGAGAATAAAAGTATATACACTTATTAATTTTCTTGACCCAGAAATAGCATACCACTTTTACTCTATATTCCTTTGGCTGGTAGGATTTGGACAGGAATAGTACAGAAAAAAAAATCAAATAAAGGAAGAAAGTCAACAAATTTAGTGTCAGAGACTTATAAGGATTATAGGATGAATAAAACTGAAGGTTGTTGAGGTGAGTGGATGGGGAAGATAGATAAGACATAAGAAATGGGTTGAGTCAAATGATAGGTAATGTGGAACCAGTGAAGATTTTTAAATAAGGGAATAACATGGTTTTTTGGGTTTTTTTTGTTTGTTTGTTTAGTAATCAGAATCTTAACAAAGTAAACTGTCCAGAAGCACATAGAACACACTGCTGACAGAGAGTTTTCTAGTTAAGATTTGATGACCAATGTCCAAAGAAGAGATAATTAAGCATCTAATTGCAGTGATCATATTGGAAATAAAAATCTGTGAAATATATGACAGACACAAAGCATAAATGGAAGAGTATAGGATTTTCAGAATGGATTAGAAAATGTTTCTCTGGGCTCCCAGACCAGTAATCCTTCCATTTTACCACACACTCCTCTGCAATTCCTGGGGTCAATTCCAACATTATTGCTTTATGATCCTGGAGTTGCAAACAAATTTATGTCAGTTGAGTAGCAATTATTCACAATGCATTTGACTGCTGAAATTTTCCTGTGGCTTGCAGGATTACATTATGATCATATAAGGAGCAATATATCAATATAGATGAATCAAAAAAACAGGAAGATAAAATCAGATTGGAAAGTGGTCAATGTAATAGTCCATCTGTTCCATTAAAAATCAGTTTTCTTTCTAAGGGACATTTTAATTCAGTTTTTTTTTTCCCAATAGTTAAAAGTCCCTGTTATTTTTGCCAGAATCTTCAGAAGGTGAAATTTATTTCTTGCTGTCTACTAATAAGGTCTGTCAGTTATACCTGGAGCTTCAGATAAAAGTTAAAATGTAAGTCAAGTATTTCATACAATCCCCAAAAGATGAAGAATCAAGGGCTAATATAGTCTATATCAGAAAAATGAAGCTTCCACATCCTTCAGTACTGTTTGGATAGAAATTCATAAACCCCAAAGATTGAAACTGATCATAGTGCTTCACTTATTCAAATAGCTGTCCTTCTTATATTTCCAATAACCTAATGAGGTTATTGGGCATATATAATTTTCCCATTTTGAAAATGAGAAAATTGAATCTCAGAGAATTTAAAATACTTGTCTTTCACTATAGTATAATTAATGATGGAAGACATATATCCATCCTTGCTTTATTCTTTGTCATTAAATTTGCTTTCATTCATAATTGGTATCTTGTGTTCTTGGGGAGATCTGTGCACTCTAGAATCCTGAAGGTAACAGGGTTTCCTATGTCTAGGAATAGTGGTACATTTCCTAGAACTAAGGCAATAGAGTAGATGTGGGTGAGGGAAAAAAAAATGTAAGCTATGGGAAGATCTGAATTTTAATCCAGGCTTCACTTCCATGTGACTTTATCTAAAATGCAGGAAACTATGGCTTTGGTAACCTGAATAATGGCCTCCAAAATGTCTGAGTCCTAATCTTGGGAACCTGTGAATATTATATGGCAAAAGAAAATTTGCAGATGTGATTAAGTGAAGAATCTCGAGAAGGGGAAGTTATCATGGATCATCCAGAGGCTTTGATTCTAATTGCAATTTTCTTTACAAGAAGGAAATAGAAGATTTTGTTATGGAATTGGCCTACTAGACCCGTGCTGGGGTCCTAGTCCAGTCTGAGACCCCTTGTCTCTGCCAGGGAGGTTCCTTTTCCAATTGGATTTGCACATCCAATAAAGAAACAAATGCTGAGACTGGAACAGCACAAGCTTATTTCAGTGGCCAAAGAATGGAGGAGCAGTAAACTAGTTTGCAAATCTACTTCTCAAACCAATTTGGGTGGAGACACCAAACGTACGTGCGGGTCAAAGTAAAAGGGAGGGATTTGGAAAGTGTGGGAGGAATATTCATGAGTTTTCCGAGAACAGGTGTGGTTTGGACTCGGAACTGATGCAACTTTCTTTTTTAGTTCTTGTACTAGCTTTTCCTATTGTCTTGGCAATCGTCAACTGTCATGGCATAAGTGGGTTTGTCATTTAGCATGTTAATGCATTACAATGAGTATACACTGAGGTTCAAGGTCTACTGGAAGTCAAATCATCCCCATCTTGGGTCTAGTTGTTTCTAAACAGTTCTTGTTATTTTTCTTTCTCTTTACCACATCCTCCTAAAATTTAGATAAGAGTAATTGATTTCTATTTGAGGGAGGGACAGGGGTATGATTATGGGGCAACAGCCTTGGCTACAATTCTAATACAAGAGAAGAAAAAGGCATTGTGATCATTGAAGCAACATGGAGGAAGGGCCCAAGAACCAAGGAATACAAAACATGCAGTTCTAGAATCAGGAAAAGACAAAGAAACAGATTACCTCTTAAAGACTTGGGAGGGAGAATGACCCTACTAATATCTTCATTTCAACCAGAGAAACTGATTTGGGACTTCTAATCTCTGTTAGGGAATGATTAACCAAAACTTCTTGCCTTAGCCAGGCATGCTGATAGCCACTTGCATGAGTTGTCTCCCAATAAGAAGTCCCAATAAGGAGCAGGGTGCTACCACTGAACCAGGAGAATTTGGGAGGGGCCAAAAGGAGGGAGGAAACCCACCACCCCATAAAATGTCCTGCCAAAGTCCCAGGATCCTTCACACTGGAATCCATCTTGGCTGAGAGATGCATGTGCCACTAGAAAGGACCTTGAGTCAGACCAAATATGGGCACAAGCAAGATGATTGGCCAGAGACAACCCGGAAACTAACTCCATTATTATAAAACCTGAGACTGTGAGACACATGTCAGAGCAAGTTCTCCTGGGTCCCCTTATACTGCTGCTTTCTTCCTGGGGATCCCTTCCCAATAAAGTCTTTTGCTTTGTCAGTACATGTGTTGTACAATATATCCTATAGCTTATACATAATAGTTTTTCCCTCTTAATCCCTTACTCCCATATTAGGGGAAGGGACAAGAAACACTCTTTGAGACTCAGAAAAATACTGTGAAGTTCAATTAACCTGAATTGGACATTTTATCTTCCTAAATTGTGTCCTTCTCACACTTATGAAACTGAATCTTAATCCTATATCCTCAAAGATGTCCTTTGGTGAATGGACACATTTCTTGGCATTCCCATCCTAATGCATGCCAATCTTGGAACATAACTTGTCAACCACACTAACCCTGCTACTGGAACCCACCAAATAGAATGAGCCATGTTATTAAGAGTCTTTGCCAACCAAATTACGTGTGATCTTGACAAGCTCTTTGGATACTGTACATTGAATAACTGCCTTCCCTTATCAGAATTAACCTCCCCAGTGAGACCAAGTTTCTTACCTCCTTTCTTCTTGTTATAAGCTTTCTATACTTTCTATTTAACTGGAATTACCTCATAATATATCTGCTCCAATTTACCAATTCAAGTTCAGATCTTCTGTCTTAATTTGAAATTCAAAATTTCTTTATTAACAAAACTTGCCTTGTCATGAGATTTGAGGGAAAATTGATTTAAAGTTCAGTCTCTTTACTTTCTAGCTGTAAAATACTGAGCATATCCTCTAATATCACAAAATCAAAATTTACCCTTAGTATAATATAAATAATAATGGCAGTACCAATTTCTTTGGTGGATATTGTTAGAAACTTATAGGCCATTGTTCATGCTAGTGCTTTGAAAAGTCTTACAAACTTTAATGAGTAAGAACATTTTTTTTCCCTCTATTGCCAGAGAAATCCTAATAAGAAGTTCTTCCCCTGCTGGATATTATTTCTAGAATAACAGGATTGTAGGACACAGTCAAGTACACCTCCTCTGTATTTTCCTTTGCCTTACGAAGTCTCCTATTTCTCAAGTGTTACCTATTATTACTCATCATTACAACTTGAAGATGATTCATCTTATGAGCAGGGTTGGGAATCTCACAACGGCAAGTCTTAATGATGATGAGTTTCGTATGATAGTATTAAAAAAATGACCCCAAAACTCTTTGACATTCTTCTCATTGAGATGTATGTTTTATGCCCCCTTCTCTGGTCTCTGAGTCTGGTCTCTCTGACTGGATCAACAGATAATTGGCAATGGAAATGGCTGGTTTCCAGGCCCAGGCCTTAAGAAATGGCTAGCTACCATATCCTGTCTTTTGGGAAAACGACTCATAAAACACAGCTGCCATGCTGTGAGGAAACCACATGCAGAGATGTTCTGGCCAACAGTTCCATTTTAACTGCTGCATCAACAACTAGGCATGGGGGTGAGTGGGTCTTTATATGATTGCAGCCTCCAGCCTTGTGAGTAGTCCTTAGCCTTGAACTGTCCAAGCTGATGGTGCAAGGAACAGAGGTGAACTGTTGTTTCCAAGCCCTTCCTAAATTGCAAATACATGAGAAAAATGAGCAATTGTAATTACTATGTCATTGTATTTGGGATATTTATTTACATAGCAATACAAATTTGGGGTAAATGATCTTATGAGAGAAGACCTCTGTTAACATACCTAAGGAAAGAAAAGTTTTCTGTTATCATAATGCCTTCTGGGGCTCTGGGAGACAGTGTAGTCACTATATAACAATTTTGTGTATTTATGTGTATAGACAGGGGAGGTAACCACCTCATGTTAAAAAATATAGTCTTGAGGTCAAAGATTAGGAAGGAAAACTTAAGAAGAGATACAGAGTCAAGATTCAGAGACAAGGGGTTAGCAAGTCAAAGAAAACCAGAAGACAAAAAGAAGGCTAAAATAGGCTGATTGAAGTGTCACTTGAACAAATAATCGGAAACATTTTTTTTTTTTTACCCATAGTTTCTCTTTTACATATTCCTAATGCCTAATACTTCATGTTGGCAAGGCAGGTCAGATTCATAAAAATATCTTACTGAGATAATTTTATCGTTCAATGTATGCTATAGCACACATAACCTGAGAATATCCATCATGCTGGGCCCAAATTTGTGACTTTGCAGGAAACAATTGTTCTTTACAATCCAACCTACATTTCTCAATAACACAGCAAGGATCTTGACCTATAAAAGCTTGCCCCTGAGCAAAATAGATTTACAGCAAAAGGACAAGATGTTTCCCTCAGCAAAACAATAGTTACAGTTTCCATAGTTATGGGCAGGGCTGAAGTGTCAGATCAGTCAACAGCCTATGGTGATAAAAATGAACTTACAAAAAATTTCATTGAGTGCATGAGGGATCTGCAGGCAGAGTTTAAAATGTTTTCAATGACTTGATTTACATGTTAAAAATGCAGGTTCCTGGGACCCATTCTGAGGGGTTCCAGTTCTAGATTTATGGTGTGCACATATATTTTTGCCAAACACCCAGGGTGATTTTGACAGATAATGATATATGAGAATCAATAATCTCAATTCTGAATTTTTATGGGCTTCAGGATTGAGTTATATGTATTAATATTGATATTTAACACATATCTAAAGTTAATAGAAATCCCTTCCCTTTCTCTCCCCATATCTTGTCTGTGGAAGATGCAGAAATGTACCTCTCACACTCTTCAAGACAGAAATTGTTGATAGGTTATGTTGATTATGGTTTTCTGGAACTTGCCAGTTATAACTCCTTAAGTTGTGCTATAGAGTTTGAGTTTAGGCCACACTTTTCATGATGGAGCAAGCTCGTCATTGATGGGTCAAGACCAATGAGTATTCATTTGAAGGGCAATCTTTGCTCCAGAGCTCTCCACTCGTCTGGCAGAGGCTCTTATATATATACCTCACAATTTCACAGTTGGCCCCATCTGACTTTCCCTGCCAGATGGTCTGGGAACAAGTCTGCTTCTGTCCGATTTAGGTGCCACTCAGGTGCTACTCCACAATAACTCTTTACACTCCTAACTTAATTTCAGCATCTGCTTTCCAAAGGACTCAACTGATAGACCTTTCCCTTCAACTTCCTAAACAATTCAGTCCTAAAACCATTAGGTAAGGTCAAGCATGGTAGTCATCCACCTGGAAGAACCGCTTTGTATGGGGTGTCCAAACTCAAGCTGAAGACGGTATCTATATGAGATGGGCTGCCATGGGGAATCAAGCCAATTGAGTGAGGAAGGCAGCCATATCTGTGTGTGGCTCAGTTTAGGGTTTCAGAACCCAAGCAGGGTAATGTGAGTGTCTATGTGGAGGAGTGCCATTGTTGGACATTGGAGTATAAGTAGGATAAGGAGTGTCCATGTTGGGTGAGAAGGTGGGGAGTTAAAAGCTTGGTATGGACGGTCAGAGCCAAACAGAGTGAGAAGGGCATCTACCTGTACAGACACTCCAACTGAGGAGTAAGAGCCCAAGGAGAGAGAACAAAACTGTAGCCAAGGAAGGTGGTATGGGAATTCAGAGCTTGAGGGTGCCAACGACATGCAGATTAATGAGGTAAGGAGTCTATCTGCAAATGGGAAGCCTTGAGGGAGGGGAAGAAGCTAGCAGGTTAAATCAGGAGTCCATGCAGGCAAGTCAGTAGCAATGGCAATAAGAGATTAGTTGCCTAGAGGAAAATTGATTAAATAAATTAGTATATTAAGGAAAGGGAGAGCTTTACTGTAAGAGAATGGAGTTACAAATATGGAAAGAAAAATTAGAATGAACCCTGTGATGCTGGATAGGAAACATCAGATTGGAAATATTAGTGTCAACTCATGAATTTAAGGATTTCAATAATAGAGATAATAGATATCAATGTATTTGTAAATCTCTCCCTCTTCACACATCTATGTGTTTGTGTCTATGTGTATGTGTGAATGTGCAGGCATCTCAAAGATCTATATAGGCATCTATTATACAGGTATATCATATATATATATATATATATATATATATATATATATATATACACACACACTCATATATAAATCTCATTTATGTCATGTCCACACAAACATTTATCTATGTGTGTGTGTGTATATATATATATATATATATATATATATATATATATATATATATATATATATAGGGAAATAGTGATAGGGATAGATACATTGACACATAACTTAGGTCTGTCCACTGAAAGGGTCATGGTGATACTTCTAGTTCTACATGTTCTTCTAGAATGATAGCATTCTCTCCCTTCAAAAACTGAAGTCTGTTTTTCCTTCCTTTGAAATTATGCATGGATTTATGTTCGTCTCAGCAGATAGAATATCTGAGTTTAAAGGCTAGAACATGAATGGGAGTATAGCTCGTCCTTAGCACTCTTTTTCTTGAGACATTCACCCTTAGAACCCAGCTACCATGTTGTGAGGAAGCTCAGTCCTCATGGAGAAGTCACTTATAGGTGTTTTGCCTGACAGCTAAAGTTAGTGTCTCAGTTTACATCCATCAACCACTCCACATGTGAGTGAGTAAACGTCAGATGACTTTGTGCCCACTCAGCTGATACCCAGTGGAGCAGAGACAAGCTGAACCTGGCAATCCCTGTCCAAGTGCATATTTGTGAGCAAAATGAATGTTGTTTTAAGCCATTGTTTTAAGCCAATGTTTTAAGCCATTGACTTTTGATATGGTTTATTATGGAGCATTAAATGATTGGAACATTTGTTAAGAGTCCTGTTTTGGACTTCTTTATCTTTGAGATGCCAATGAAAGGGAACAGGAGAATGGCTTCTGGTAAGGTTAAAAAGTTAAGAAAGGATTTGGGGGGAGGGCATATTAAATATTCATTGATTCATTCATTGATTCATTTGACAATGAAATGATTGGAATGCCATTTTCAGAAGAGAAAGTGAATTGGAGTAGTCAGAAAAGCAGAAATGGGAAGCCTTATTAGAAAGCTAGTGAAGTAGGCTCAACAAGGGATAGCTGTGGCTTGAACCAGAGTGCTGAAAATACATAAAAAGAGTTATGAAAGAATCTGAGGGCTATTTATGAGATATGATAACCAGGATCATAATTAATCTCCTTATTCTTACTTCTCTTTCACATACAGATATATGCTGCTCATCTATTGACCCATGGACAAAAATTCATCTTTGATATATGATTATAATAGACTTTAAAACAGCATGATTATCAGTATAGAGATCATAGCTATTAACTGGTACTAATCACCTTTGGCCTAATAGAAAGACCAATAGAATAAATGTCCTGAAAACTGAATTATACTGTTTTGGCCACTTAATTCTCTGAATCCAACTTCTGCATCTGTAAATTAGAAACAATGGTATTTGTGTTTCAGGTAAAGATTAAATAAACTATCTGGACAGCCAAAGATGGTGCTTGAAATAGAGTTGATACTCAATATATGTTAACTGGATCTGAATTTTAGGAGCTATGAGTATACTTCAGAATATATGATTGATAGGTACAGACCTTGGCTTCATATGTTTATCTAATATAATTACCACTCCTCTCTGCTAAACTTCCATTCGATAACCTATTAGGAACTCAGTAGGACTGCAGTAAGCTAATTGACCAGATGTCACTGGGAAGCTGGGATATCCCATCCAGGGATAACAATGACCAGATGTCACTGGGAAGGTGGGATATCCCATCCAGGGATAACAATGGAACTAGAACTCTTGTTAACAGAAGAAACACAGACCCTGTTTTCTTAATCCTTTGCCCAGGCACAAAATGATTTTATTTCAACACAGAGACTGGAACTGCTTATTTAGTGTGTCTCTCTCACACATTCTGGCCCATCAGACAATCAGTTAAAGGCTAATCCACCACCATATTGGCTGCCTTCAGCAAAAATCCTCCTGAAAACCCTTGCCTGGTTGCTTGGCTGATATGTGGACACACACAGAGATAAACTGCAGTATCTCCAAAATAAATAAACAAATATAGAGACTAGCGCATTGGAGGACAAACAAGACTGTATACAACGCATCTATCATTTTCAACCCTATAATACACTATTTTGAAACTCTGGGAAAGAGGCGGTTACTTCTCTACCTTACTATGCTGAAAATTTTACCATACATCACAGCACCCGAAATATACTTCAGAACTTACCTGGAAGATGAATGATGCTAAATTGGCCTTTTCATCTGGGGCAAGTGAAAGGTTGAATAATTTTATCTCAAGAAATTGAAACAAGTGTCCAAGCTATAACTCTATTGCAAAGGTTGCCAAAAGCATCTGAAGTATTGTTTGCTGGACTACTTCCAGCTTGAGTTACTAATTTATTTACTCATTCACTTATTTACTACTTTTCAGGCTTTTTACTAGAGATGGAAGATGTAAAATAGAATTCACTGCATTGCCTGAGGTAGTATTCTAGTTGGAGATGAGGTATGCAGATAAATATGTCTACTAATAATTTTTGTACCATGGGATAAATGTCAAAATATTTCAAAGCACTCTGAGTAGAAGAGGATAGATAGATAGGTAGTTAGATAGATAGATGACATATAACATATAGAGATGTTCACAATTATGCTTTAGGGTCTTGGGAAGGCATTTGATTGTGCAGTCAATCTGGCCAATTAGTATGACTAAGATAATCTCCCCCCCTGCCCAACACCTGAAGAGATATATATGGTTTCTTTCTCACATGGATAATATTTCTGCCCGTTCGAGGGGCAGGCTTCCTAGGTTAAAATCCTGGTTCTGCTGCTATCTAGCAATGATGCCTTGGGCAAATTCCCTGCTACTTAGCCTCAGTTTTCCAGCAAAAATTAGCAGGGCTCAAGCTTTATGTGAGGACAGGAAAAATAAGTATTTCTCTTATTCTCACACCTTCACAACCACTCTCAGATGGGACATGTTTTTGTGAAGGGGTAGAATCTTCTTTCACATCATCTCTGCAGCTTTTTCTCACCACTCTGACCCATATTTGAACCTCTTAAAAACAGCCACAGAAAAGGAATCATTTGTCTTTCTTAAAATTCTCCCAGAGGCAAGAACACAAAAAACATTTCACTTGTCAATACTGTTTAATACTTGGTAGAGTAAATGTAAATCTGTTTTCTTAGTCAGCTGCTGATGGCTTTTCTTGGACAATGACGTATCCCCGGACTCTTTGACATTTCATTTTATACTCATGAGGCTGCCAGCTCTTTTCTGTAACTGCAAGTCAGAATAACAAGATCTTGCCTGCTTATTTAGAACAACCTGCTTAATAACTGACAGCCTAAACCTGACACAGTCTATGAGTCACGCAAGTTGGTTTTTGCAGTGAGATTGGAATATTTTGTCCCTAAAACATAAGGTACACACTGAAAATATCCTCAAAAGTGGCGACCCAGAATGATAACTCCAAAGGTGAGGATTCTTTGTGAAATCATGACACTGGGATTCTTGGAGTCCCAGAGATATAAATAATGAACTTTATACCTTTAAGAATCATAACCATCCACAGTGAGAGTAGAACACACGGAAGAAACATTTGGTGGGCAAAATAAACTTCTGTCTAATTCATTCAACTAAAAAACATTGCTGAATAATAAAGGTACATAGTGTTCTGCCACAGAATTTTCTCTTGGAAGGCAGCTGGGGCTAGCAATTGTGGTAAAGGAATCACATAGATTGAACCCTTTCTCTAGCATTCATTTAGCCGTGTTTTCTTGGGACAGTTAGCTAACATTTCTGAGCCTTGGTTTCTCTTGTGTAAAATGGAGATGACTTTCATTTCACCATTTTTTTTTAAGAATGATAAGTGAGAACAATGTATATCAAATATTAGCAAAATGCTGGCACATATCAGGTGTATACATTGATCTTGTTTCTTTTTGGTAGAGTTATCATCGTCATCAACATCATCAAGATCACTGTCATCAATATCATCATGACTGTCATTTCTTTCCTCTCCCAAACCATTATTCAGGTCTACAAAGCCTTCTATAATTTGGTCCCTGCCTGGCTCTTAGGCTTTGAATCCTGCCATTCCACCTGTATCATTATATTCTAGGAATATTTTCTTTCTTCCTGTCCAAGCACATTCTTGCCTAAAGTCTCCTGTAGTAGCTGTTCCCAATGCATGAGATTCTCTTCCTCTATGCTTTTGTAGAGCTGGTTTATTTCATTATTCAGGTCTTAGCATACAGATCACTTTCTCCTCTGACTACTCAGTCTCTCTTTATCATGTTCTCTTTATCTATCTATCTATCTATCTATCATCTATCTATCATCTATCTATAATTTTTCTATCTATCTATATATTTATTTTCTCAGAGTTTTCGCCATAATTAATTTGCTTCCTGGTTGTTTACCCATCCCCACATAAATGCTATCTCCATGAAAGCATTGATTTTTTCCTGGTATTTTACTGTTGTTAAAATTAACCCATGGCTGATTGGGATTGACATATATACACTAATATGTATAAAATGGATAACTAATAAGAACCTGCTGTATAAAAAAATAAAATAAAATTCATGTCAGCCTCAACAGAGAAAAAATAATTAACCCATGGTGGAAACTAAGAAAAATACTTATTGAGTAGATGATATAATTTATCAATCAATTAATTGATCTATTAATTAATAAAAGGTTATACTTCATTGGAATACTATCGACTTTGGAGTCAGACATATCTCAATCCAAATCTGGCTACACCTTAACAGGTTTGGACCAGTGTTTTAATCACTAAAGCTTTGGTTTGTCCATTTATAACATCATAGTTTTCATAAACCCTCACAGAATTTTATGAGGATTTAGATGAAAACGTGCTGATAATACTACTTAAGAATCATCCTGGAACACAGATAGCAACAAATATTCATTACTGTGAAGACCAAATGCCAGCTAACACCACATTTAGCTCAATATCAGCATTTTACCCATGATGCAAGGTATCTGCATATTTTGTGTACGTGCTTTCAGAAAACTTAGATTTTGGATATGAGTTATTCAGCATTGTAAGCTCCAAGCATTTTTAAAATTCAAATATATTTTACTTTTTTAAAGTTGTAACATTCATCCTTTTAGGTGTACAATTCACTGGTTTTTATTATATTCACAAAGTTTTTCAACCATTACCACTATATGATTACAGAACATTTTTATAACCTCAAAAGACACCCCACATCATCAGCAGTCAGGCTCAAATCCTCTCTCCCTACACCTTGTGTTGACCACTAATGTACAATCTGTATCTATAGATTTTTCTATTCTGGACACTTCATGTGAATGGAATCACAATATGTGGCTTTATGTCTTTGGCTTCTCTAATTTAATGTTTTCAAGGTTCATCCATGCTGTACCATGAATCAGCACTTCATTCCTTTCTATCGCCAAATAATGTTCAATTGTGTAGATATGCTATGTGTTGCTTATCTGTTAAAAAGTTGATAAGCATTTGGAGCTCATCAAATAACTGGAGTTTCCACATTTTATCTATCATGAGTAATGCTGCTATGAACATTAATGTGTGTTTGTGTGTAGATATACATTTTCATTCCTCTTGGGTACATACCTAGGAGTGGAAATGGCAAGTCATGTTGCAATTTTATATTTAACATTTTGAAGAACTGTGAAACTGTTTTCCAAGTTGCTGCACGATTTCATACTCTAATCCACAGTGTACGAGGGTTCCAATTTATCCACATCTCCACCAAGACTTGTTATTGTCTGACTTTTTGATTATAGCCATTCTAGTGGGTATGAAATGATATCTCTTTGTGGTTTTGATTTGCATTTTTTAGTGACTAGTGGTGACTAGCATATCTTCATGTACTTCTTGGCCTTTTGCATATCTTCTTTGAGAAATGTCTACCCAAATCCATCATTTAATTAAATAGTTTATTCATTATTGAACTGTAAGAATATTTAAAAAAATATGTTCTGGATATAAATTCCTTTTCAGTTGTATGATTTCCAAATGTTTTCTCCCATTCTGTGAGTTTCAGTTTTCAAACAAAAGTTTTCTTGCTTTGGTGAAGTTCAGTTTATACTAATTTTTCCTTTGTCACTTTGTTTTAGGTTTTATATATTTAGAAATTTCCTAATCCAAGATCACAAGATTTACCCCTATATTTTCATGCAAATATATATATATATATTAATTTGAGCTCTTACATTCTTACATTTAGATCTTTGATTCATTTGAGTTTTTTTTTTATATATGATGTGTTGTAGAGGTAGAATTATATTATTTTGCATATGAATATTTGCTGAAAATACTATTCTTTCCACATTGCATTTTCTTGGCACCCTGAAAAAGAATCACTTGACCATAGATATTTGGGTTTATTTACAGACACTTAATTCAAGTCCATTGATCTCTATCTTTATCCTTATGCCAGTACCACATGGTCTTAATTACTGTACCTTAGTAGTAAGTTTTGAAATCAAGAAGTGTGAGTTCTCCAACTTTGTTCTTCTTTAAGCATGTTTTGAGCATTCTGGTCCCTTGCGTTTCACATCAGTTTTATGATCAGCTTGTTAACTTCTGCAAATAAAATGCATATGGGATTTTAATAGGGATTTTGTTGAATTTGTAGATCTATTTGGAGAATATTACTATCTTAGCAATACTGAGTCTTCCAATCCAAGAGTGTGGAATGTCTCTCCATTTATTTAGGTTTTTAATTTCTCTCAAAATTTTTTTGTGATTTTCAGTGTCCAAATCTTATTAAATTTCTTTCTAAATATTTTATTATTATTATTATTTTAACATCTTTATTGGAGTATAATTGTTTTATAATGGTGTGTTAGTTTCTGCTTTATAACAAAGTGAATCAGTTATACATATACATATGTTCCCATATCTCTTCCCTCTTGTGTCTCCCTCTCTCCCACCCTCCCTATCCCACCCCTCTAGGTGGTCACAAAGCACTGAGCTGATCTCCCTGTGCTATGTGGCTGCTTCCTATTAGCTATCTATTTTACATTTGGTAGTGCATATATGTCCTTGCCACTCTCACTTTGTCACAGCTTACCCTTCCCCCTCCCCATAACCTCAAGTCCATTCTCTAGCAGGTCTGTGTCTTTATTCCTGTCTTGCCCCTAGGTTCTTCATGACTTTTTTTTTTCTTAGATTCCATATATATGTGTTAGCATACAGTATTTGTCTTTCTCTTTCTGATTTACTTCACTCTGTATGACAGACTCTAGGTCCATCCACCTCACTACAAATAACTCAATTTCGTTTCTTTTTATGGCTGAGTAATATTCCATTGTATATATGTGCTACATCTTCTTTATCCATTCATCTGTTGCTGGACACTTAGGTGGATTCCATGTCCTGGCTATTAAATATTTTATTATTTTTGATGTTATTTTAAATAGCATCTGAATTCATTCCCATGCTGCTCATTGTTAGTGTAGAGAAATACAATTGATTTTTATGTATTGGCCTTGAATTCTGCAAACTTGCTGAACTTGTGGACTTGAGCACTAGTGGACTTTTTGGTGTATTCTTCAGTAGTTTCTATTTATAAGCTAATGACATCTTCAAATAGAGATAGTTTTGCTTCTTCTCTTGCAATCTGGATTTTTTTAATTTATTTTTCTTGCATATGAACTAAAGCTAGATTGTCCAATACAGTGCTGAATAAAAGTGCTGAGACTAGCCAACCTTGTCTTGTTCATGATCATACAGTATTACCGTCATGTTCATAAGACAGTATTGGAAACATTGTTACATTAAAAAAATTACCTGTAATGTAGGCTGATAGGCTGATATGCAGTTTCTCCAATTATGAGAGAGAGCAAAATACTGTTCAATAATGTAATTCTTTGAAAGTAAAGTTATAAGACAGTAAGAAAACTAACATACTAATTTTATATTAAATATCATTCACCTTATGCCAATGAAATGATAGACTATCCACTTCAGTGCAATTCTTCACACGATGTCCTACACAATGAATACTTAGGCAATGATAATTATGGTAACAAAAAATGACTCATACAGTTTTGTTGTACAGTTATTAGATTTTCACATGAAGAAACACACATACACAACAGATAAGTTTATTTACGGTACATCATAATGATTACTTACTATTCATTAAGTGGAAGTTGATCACCATCATTCATCCTTGTCTTCATGTTGAGTAGACTAAAGAGAGGAGGAAGATGAGTGGTTAGACTTGTTCCCTCAGGAGTGGCAGAGGCAGAAGAAATGGAGGAGGTGGAAGGGGATGCAGGAGAGGCAGGCACACTTGGTGAAATTTTATGGATATACAGTGTAATTTCTGTCTGACTATTTTTGTTTTTTGCATTTTCATTTATCCGAAAATGTTTCTGTATGGTACCAATTATTCTTCCACCGTTTGATTTAGTTTCAGTGCCTATATCATAGAAGGGTTCAGGTTGTAAAAGAAGTCAAATACTATCTTGAATAATCAGAACCCACCTGCCAGATTGTCTAATGTTGATTTGTTTTCTAGCACTGCTTCTTCTACATCTTCTTCTTCATCTGGCACTGGTCCAGAAGCACCCATCTCCCTCAAGTCATTTTCTGTTAATTCCTCTAATGTGGTGTCTATTAGCTCTTGAATTTCTTCAAAATCTACATCTTGGAATCTCTTACCCACAACTTTCTTTACCATATTTACAATCTCTTTCATGTTTTCCTTGATTGGCTTGGTCACAAATCCTGTGAAGTCATGCACAACATCTGGACATAGTTTTCTCTAGCAGGGATTTGTTTCCAGCCTAATAGCTTTCATGGCTTTTTCTATAACAACAATGGTATCTTCAATGATGTAATCCTTCTAGATTTTCATGATGTTCTCTCTATCAGGGTTCTCTTCCATAGCATTGACAATTCTTTCCATAGAGTACTGTGTATAATAAAACTTAAATGTTCTTATGATCTCCTGATCTGGAGGCTGAATTAGAGATGTTGTTTGGGGGCAAGAAGACCACTTTGACAGCTTCACTGTTGAACTCGTGAGGCTGTGGGTAGCCAGCGACATTGCCCAATATTAAAAGAACTTTAAAGGTAGTCCCTTATTGGCAAGGTACTTCCTGACTTCAGGGACAAAATAATAATGGAACCAATCCAGAGAACAAGTTTTCCTTGTGTAGTTCTTCCTGTTGTACAAACAAAAGACTGGCAGCTGGTGTTTATTTCTTCCTTCAAGGCTGGGGGTTATCAGCTTTATGGATAAGGGAAGTACTGATCATAAACCCAAATTCATCTGCACAAAACAGTAGAGTTAGCCTATCCCTGCCTGCCTTAAATCCTGGTGCTCACCTCTCTTCCTTACTAATAAATTTCCTTGGTGACATTTTTTTTCCCAAAATAATGCACTTTCATCTGCATTAAAAAGCTGTTTGGACAGATATCTTTTCTCCTCAACAATTCCTTAATGGCATCTGGGAATTTGCTGCCTCTTGGTAGGCAGAATCTGCTTCTCCTGTTATTGTGACATTTTTAAAGCCAAACCTCTTTCTAAAATTATCAAACCATCCTTTTCTGGCATTCAATTCTCCAACTTTACATCCTACATCTTCCTTTTGCTTTAGGTTGTTATATAATGACTTTGCTTTTTTTCAAACCATATTAG
Source organism: Lagenorhynchus albirostris (assembly GCF_949774975.1). NCBI lineage: Eukaryota > Metazoa > Chordata > Mammalia > Artiodactyla > Delphinidae > Lagenorhynchus > Lagenorhynchus albirostris. The sequence continues at coordinate 108,670,939 of NC_083098.1, read as the reverse complement.
AGTCTATAGATTTGTCTTCTTATAGCAATACTGCACCCACATAAAAGTTGTATTTCCAATAAGAGACAAAAAGGTATTTCACAAAAAGTGCAAGGTTATCATGCCCGCTGGTGTAGCTGCAATGACAACTTCACAAATTTTCCTTTTCTTTTTTCCAGTGGTCTCTATGTTGGATTCATTTAACTTTAAATGGCAGGCAACAGCAGTTGTAGACCTCAATCTACTGTACACATCAAGCAGTTCAATTGTTTTCTTGTAATGTTATGACTTTTCTCTGCTTCTAGGGAAAAATTCCCTAGAATAGCAGCACTTCATATGGGCCCCATGGTGTTATTCAAAGTTTACCGTATATTGCACAAAACACAAAACATATGTGAAAACAACGAGAGATCACTTTTTACTGTGATACACAATTTACTGGAGAGACAAACTGCTCATACAGAGATGATTAGCATCACACAGCATTTTAAGTGGATACTTGCAGCTCTTCAGCTCACTGCAATAGCAACAGAAATTGGCTATATAATTATTATAGTAGTACAGTATGTACTATGGTTAATTTTATGCAGTTATAATTTACTACAGCATCTTTACATTTGTTTACATTTCTCTCAACTGCAAATGTGTCAAGTAGGGTCTATAGTGTTTGAGTGTGTAAATTTTTACAAAATTTAACTTTTTATAATAGATTTGTGTATAGTTGATGGTAGTAAATTATAAAGTAGTATCTAAATATATTTTATGTGCTTATGACCTACCTAACTTTATCTTATTTTTAAAATATTTCTAGGCTGCATGGTTCATCTGTGAGTTTTTTTTTTCAAATTGTAACAAATCTTCAAAAATGTTTCCAATACATTTATTGAAAAAAAATTTTGTGTATAAGTGCACTCTCACTCTTCAAACTCGTGTTGTTCAAGGGTCAACTGTATCATTCTCTGTCTTTAATAATAATTTTTGGCTTAAAGTATATTTTATCTGATATTAATACAGCCACCTAAGTTCTCTTTATTGTTCAGTTGATTTATCTTTTTTCACATTTTTATTTCAATCTATTTGTATCATTGAATGTAAAGTATAGCTTTTGTAGATAGAGTATAGTTTTATTTTTTTTCTATTCTTGCAATTTCTAAATTTTAACTAGATAATTGGAGTATTTACTTAATTTTCATTTAATGTAATTCCTACATGTTAGGATGTCTGCCATTTTTCCATTTGTTTCCACCGTGCTATATGATTTTGTTTCTCTTACTCCAGTTTGTTTCTTCATTATTGTCTTATGTTGAATAGATATTTTATAGTATCACGTTTTAATTGTCTTGTATTTTTATTTCATATATATATGAAATGAAAATATATATACACATATATTTTTATTTTCTCAGTGGTTTCCCTGGGGGTTATCATTTATTATCTTAATTTATAACACTATTTTGGATTAATAACAACTTAATTATAATAATATATAAAAATTTGTCCTTGTCTATCTGTATCCTTCCTTTTTTAAAAAAAAATTTATTGGAGTACTGTTGCTTTACAATGTTGTGTTAGTTTCTACTGTACAGCAAAGTGAATCAGCTATACGTATACATATATCTCCTCTTTTTTGGATTTCCTTCCCATTTAGGTCACCACAGAGCATTGAGTAGAGTTCCCTGTGCTATAGAGTAGGTTCTCATTAGTTGTCTATTTTACAAATAGTATCAATAGTGTATATATGTCAATCCGAATCTCCCAATTCATCCCACCCCCCCTTTCCCCCTTGGTATCCATACATTTGTTCCCTATGTCTGTGGCTCTATTTCTGCTTTGTATTCATTGTAGCACTATTTACAATAGCCAGGATATAGAAACAACCTAAATGTCCATCAACAGAGAAATGGATAAAGAAGATGTGGTACATATATACAATGGAATACTACTCAGTCATAAAAAAGGAACAAAATTGTGTCATTTGTAGAGATGTGGATGGACCTAGAGACTGTCATAAAGGGTGAAGTAACTCAGAAAGAGAAACACAAACATCATATATTAACACATATATCCTTCCTTTTTTTATACTATTATTGTCATACAAATTATGTCTTTTTGCATTGTGTGCCCATCAACACAGATTTATAACTGTTGCCTTGTGCAGATATCTTTAAATACAGATAGGGGAAAAAGAGATATAAAAAAATATTTACACTACCTTTTATATTTATCTATATAGTTAAGATTAATGGCATCTTTTATTTCTTCCCATGAATTGAAGTTACTCTCTAGTATTATTTCATTTCAGCCTGCAGGACTCACTTCAGTATTTCTTGTAGGGCAGCAGTCTACTAGTGGTAAATTCTTTCAGTTTTTGTTTATCTGGAATGTCTTGATTACCTCTTAATTTTTAAAGGATAGCTTTGTTACAGTGGAAATTATTGGTTGATAATCTATTTTATATTTCAGCAGTTTGAATGTGTCCTCCCATACCTTCTGACCCCCATGTCTTGCGATATAAGGTCAGTCTTAACATTATAGAGGATTTCTTCATGCCTCGTCTTTCTCTCTCTCTCTCATATGTTGCCTTTGGCTTTTTTACTGATCATGATGTGCTCAGGTGTGAATTTCTTTGAGCTTATCCAACTTGGGGTTTGTTATGCTTCTTGGATGTGTAAACTGATTTCCTTCATATTAGGACATTTTTGGGCCATTTTTTTTTCAAATATTCTTACTGCCCCTTTCATTCTTTATTTTCTTTCTTGGACTGCCATTATGCTGAGAATTCATATGCAAGTGTATATTGATACTCTTGAGTATGTCCCACAAGTATCTGAAGCTCTGTTCATTTTTTCTTTATTTATTTTTTTCTTTCTCTTCCTCAGACTGGATAATCTCAATTAACCTTTATTCAGGAATGTTTATCTTTTTCTGCTTCCTCAAATATATTGAACCTCTACAGTGAATTTTTTTTTCTTTTCAATTAATATACTTTTCAGCTACAGAATTTCTATGTAGTTCTTTTAAAATTGTATACCTTTTTTTTTATTATTCTTCATTTTGTAAAACATCATTTTTATACTTTTCTTTAGTTCTATAAACATAGTTTTCCTTAGGTTTTTGACCATATTTAAAACATCTGGAAGTATTTTTCTAGTAAGTCTAATATTAGAGCTTTCCAAGATATGGTTTCTGTTGACATGCTCCCTTTGTGTATGGTCCTTCCCTCTAAGATCAGGACCAAGACAAGGTTATCCATTGTCACTACTTTAATTCAACATAATTCTGGAAGTCCTAGCCACAACAATAAGGGAAGAAAAAGAAATAAAAGTAATCCAAATTGGAAAAGAAGTAGTAAAGCTGTCACTGTTTGCAGATGACATGATACTATACACAGGAAATCCTAAAGATGCTACCAGAAAACTACTAGAGCTCATCAACAGATTCAGTAAAGTTGCAGGATACAAAATTAATACACAGAAATCTCCTGCATTTCTATACAATAACAACAAAAGATCAGAAAGATAAATTAAGGAAACAATCCCATTTACCATTGCATCAAAAAGAATAAAATACCTGCTCCATACACTCTTGTTTCTTTGTATTCCTCATAGTTTTTGTGTTGAAATCTAGACATTTTAAATAATATAATCTGGAAATTCTGGAAATCAAATACTCCACTAATCCTAAGATTTGCCGTTATTGTTGTTTGTAGTTGTTTTTAGTTTGTTTAGTGACTTTTCTGAAATATTTCTATGAAGTATATATTCTTTTTTGTTTGTGACCACTGAAGTATCTACCCATTTAGTTTAATGGTCAGCTTATGATATGACAGAGATTGCCTTAAATGTTTGGAACCAATACATTTCCCAGTCTTTCACAAAGAGTTCAGTATGCATGTTAGGGCAAGAATTTAACACTAAGTCATAGATTTAATAATTCCACCTTAGCTTTAACTTTCTGTTGCATGGCCTCGAAATTAGGCAAAGCTGAGAACTTATTGTTTTCTTTCGTCTTTTCTGAGCATGAATACAGCCTCATACCCATATTCCTATACACGCAAGTGCCCTTTTCGAGTCTCAGGAATGTAACAGAGCTTTTCAAAGCCCTCTATAAATTTCTCATTTCCAAGATATTCCTCTTAAACTTCTTGATTAACCTATCAGTCCCAATTGTTGTCTACTGTGCAGTCAGCTATGATGTTCAACAATTGCCTCTGATTATTTTAGACAAATGCCCCTTTGGAAAAGGTTGTTTGCATTTGGTAAACTCTCAGTAATGTCAAATAAAGACAACCTTGCAAGTGGAGTCTTCCAGGGAACTACCAGTTTAATAATGTCAGTTCTATGGGAATGGGACTTTGAAGGACCTCTAACCATTTTTCCCCCTTTTTTGGCTTCAGACTGGTGGTTTTCACAGTGATTGCAGTCTGTTGATTTTTAAAACTATCTTGGAGCTGGGAAGAGAGGAAAGGGACTGGGAAAATTAAGGTGTCACAAGCTCACTGTTTTTACTGAGATTCAGCCATTTGTCTTGAATACATATTTCCTGAATAACTGCAAGCCTTTAGTTAATTTCCTGTGTTCTGAGAAGATGATTCTTATAACTTTACACCCGTATTCTCTCTCATTTTACAGAGAAGACAATTTTTGGAGGTCCTTACACCACCATTTTTATTGAAGTTCTGCTCCACATAATTTTATGCAGTACTTATATATATATATAAATCTCTAATAAACATCTTTTAGAAAACAAATATAAATTGAATACATATAACATAGACATATTTGACATAAAAGGACAATCATTTCCATCATTTTGTAGATTTCTATATATAATGGTCAAGACATTTGGCATGCAAATCTAGAAGTATCTGTGATAGCTATTTTATTTTAAGAACACCTCATTAGTCTATCACCAGCTAATTTATCCCAACAGGAAGTGAAGTAAAAAAAATAGTAATGGAGAACACATCTTTGAATCTCGCTGCTTTTGTCAATTCATTTGTTCACTTATTCATCCCATGGACATTAACTATGCTTGGCACTGGGGATAAAATTCCCAAGAATATGCTGACCCACATAAGAATATCTTATATTCTGTTGAAGAAGACATGTGCATAAAGGTGCAATTGCAGTATTTTACTATGAATAGAGACATGTACAAATTGCTTTGAGAATGAAGAGAGCTTGATTAAATCTATCTTGGTTGGAAAGGATATTTCCATGTTGGTAATGGCATTTTAGGTGAAACTGTTAAGATTAAATAAGTCTCTGCCAGAAGAAGCTATGAGCTTAAGAGAGGACAACATTAAACATTATTTTATTGTAAATTAAGAAGAATCATTTTAAATACATTTTTGACAAATATTAGTTAAATCAGTCAAATCAAAGATCTGGCTTCCAGATAAAGAAATGGAGAGCTTACAAAGACTATATATATTATCAGTTTTTCTTTGTCCCCACCCCCTCTTCTCTTGGTACTAGCCCTTCTAAGCATCACACATGTTTCATATTATAAAACTAACAATCTGCTTTATTGTGTATTATGTGTGTGCACATCTCTGTTCTCTATTATATTACAACTCCAACCTGTATATCCCCACAGAAAGAGCACTGTGTCATGCATGTTGTTTGTACACACCAAGCATTTGATAATAGAAAAGAAAACCATGGGACAACACTATAAAATCCCACAGCAGATTCTGGAGTATATTATAAAATTATTGAGTCTGGAATGGGTTTCTCATGTTACCCTTTCAGCAGCCTCAATTCTAATCACAGACAAGAATGTTTTGAAAATGATGGTCTGCAAAATCATCTTCAGGAGTGAAGGCCAATCAAAGTAACCTCTATCCCTGAAATAAGTCATTTACAGATTTTGTTTGTCTAATCTTTCTTCACAATTTACAATAAGCATAGTCCATACATCTTAAATTGAAATGCTACATGAAAAATTAGTTTGATCTGAAAAATGTAATCATTTCTTTTTATCCAAATGTTTAAATATTCTTTCAAATAATGTTTCATGTAATGAGTCATTGGATATTTGTATTCAACAGCAAAATTTGAGAGTCAAATGAAAACGTTGATGTGTCCCATAATTATTCATAATGGAAGTCACAACCTAATTACAAAACAGGTGTTTAGTTTTACAAGCACAAAGTTAAAATGATTAATTTTCAACCCTCACAAATTAGAGATCGCATGTAAGAATCGGGCCTACTATCTTTCTTTAAAAGTTCAGGTTACCTGTGAAGTAGCAGCAGTCTCCTGGAACCAACATTCATTTTCTCCCTTCCAATCCCAGTCACAATCCCCACTGTTCTCCTTTGTATTTCAAACACTGAGCACTATGTCAGTTGCAATTCATCACTATACTACTTCTGTTTTTATAGAACATTCAAGAGGATAATGAAATACTTTTTTATCTGTATCCTTATCTGAAGAGGGAACATTAAAGATGGACAAATAAAACCTCATGTTTCAAGAAAAATATGGAAAAAATGCATTTCTCCTCTGCAAATGAAAATAATTTCTACATACTTAATATGCAAACAAAATGTCTCTATGTCAGCACATACAAATCAAAGTGTCACTTAATAAGCAAAACATACTAAGTACTACGATTGGTACATGCAGTAGTTGCATCAAAACCAATTTTAGAACCTAAATAAAAGACAAATTTTAGCCGGTCTTATTTTTGAATGACAATAGATTCAACAATGCTGCTGTGAAATGTGTTAGGTGCAAAAATGACCTGAGTTTTAAAATTATATACCAAAGGTAAGCTTATAAAAGTTTCTTCTGAGTACAGCAGAAATTAAATGTCCTAAACTGAAACAAGCATTTGTAAATGTAAAAAAGCATTCAGAAATGCAATTTTTCAGCATGCTGAAGAAAAAGGAAAATCCACAGAGCATTAGCTATTTTATTAAGGTCAATGTATATATGACCAAGAAACGTATATATGATGCCCACAATAAGTACATATCCTAAAAATGCCTTCTTCTTGGGTGTTGCAAACACGAAGATACACAAGTCTGAATTGGTTTGGAATCTGATGATTGATGATACCTTTGTACTAAACAAACAAACCAATTTTGACAAATTTGACAAGAGCCCCTATTTAAATCTAACCATTGCATCATTTACCAATAATCACCTGTGGTGAAGAGTTTTATATGGTCCCTGTCAGGCACACAACAATGAATACTGTGAACTAGAAATGTTCCCATGGTTTTAGCCCTTGACAGTTAAAGTATTGCTTGATGAATTGGATATACATTTCATCTGTCATACACCTTATAGCTGAGCAACTAAGTAAGGGAAGGTGCTGGGGCAAGTTTTGATCTGTTAAAAGAAATTAATCTGCTCATATCAAGCCCGGAAAAGTTCTAACTTTGGCTCACCAATGAAAATCAAATCACCAATCAAGCATTTTTTGTTTGACATTATAACCATACAAACTTTTTGAAGGGAATTTGGAAATAATTAAATAAGTGCACTTTTTATTCTTTTCTAGTGAAAAATGAGTTCTTTAGAAATTCACCAGAGAAAAAATCTCCTGACACACTTTTGTGTGCTTAAATCATTTCCAAATGTCAAAGTAGTAACCTGAGTATATAATCAAATTGTGAAGCTGAACATTGATTTCCAAAAATGTTCTCTGAATTTCAGTTTCATGACAATGAACTAATATTACCATTTGCTTTTCTTGGGTAGTGATGATCAAAGAATAAGTTCTAAAAAAAACTGTTAAACTGCAGTGTAAGATGGTTAGAAACAAAAATTATGACTACTTGGGGTACCACAAACATTAAATATATCTGAAAGTGTTACCCCAACTAGTAAATAAACTACTGATCAAATATCACTTTACACAGTCTCTATATTCAGAAACACCTATATTATATGTGAACAGCATTTGTCCATTACACAAATAAGTAGATATATGTCATTCCCAGATAAATAATTCAAGGCTAAATTTTGTACTGAACATCTCAACAAAACATACAAGAACTGACATTGACATCTTGATGCAAAAGAAAATATGTCACACTTTTAGTTCCAAATCAAAGGAGGAATAAACTATTTAGGAAAAAAAATACAAAGTAAGTATTTCAACTTTTCAACTTGTATTGTTCTAATGTTGAAATTTAAAAATAATCTAAAATGTTATACTTGTTTATATTATGTTAGATATATATGTCATAATTAGGCAAAGTAAGGAAAGTTTAGTTATATTTTTGAGACTTAATTTTACTGATCTTTGACCAATTGTTGTGTATACAGTCTTTTTGTCACTAAATGTGAAAACCGTCTAGGCTTTCAAACAATTGCTAGAATAGTAAACCTAGAATTAAGACTTATTAAACAAGTTAATAGAAAAAAAACTCTAGAAGATTTTGAAGATTTTTAAAGGAAGGACTTGTGGTAAGATTGGGGTACCATCAGAAAGGACTAAATGACAGAAGTCCTAAGAAGACACTGAAATTAGTCATTTGCTGAAGTATAAGGTCAATTCCCTGTTTTTTAAATATTTTCAGTTGCTTATTAACAGAATAATGATAAGTGTTAACTCTTTAGGCTATATTATATAATTAATATCATTGAGATTATTTAATTAAATTTAAATTAAATTAATTAAAATAAAATAGACCAATATAGAAAATTCTGAAATAAGTAATATGTCAATGGTGAACAGCTAAGTGTCAGAGCAGTGGAAGGTTCACAGACTACAAGGAAGAAAGGAGCACCCACAGAGGTGCCCCAGGACTGAAAAGGGATATACAAATGAAACAAAGAAGATTGAAGACTTCATCACCTCTACTTACAATTTTGTAGAAGAAACAATTTGCTCTCACCCATATGCTGCTGCAGAGGGTATTCCAGGGTAAAGACCAACAATTGTAGAAACTAATTGAGAGTAAGTGAGATGGACATAAGCCTGCTAAATAATAGGTACCAGGGACAACATTCCTGCCTTCTAAAATGCTTCCTGTGCCCAGAATCAGCATGTTCTTTGTCCTCAGCCAAAATGAAAACTCCTGAGTTATTATAAAACAGATGCATTAACAGTAAATGTAGCTCAGTAACCGAATAATATTTGATATTAAATTATACTGCTTTATCCTCCTCTAATGATAATAAAATGACTAAGAATAATTACATAGGCAATTATCTTTTAACATTTCAATTACAGCATTATGAGATTTGCTTAATTGTCTTCACTGGGGGTACCAAATGTCAAACTTGCAAGTGGAACCCACCACTTTTAAAGTGAATCTACCATTAGCCATTCAATCTCAGGTCAGTGGGTACAAGTAAGAAGACTAAAAATGTGGTGTTTCCCAGTGACATTCAATTTTAAAGTAAACCAGGGCTTTAGAAGCACATTTGTTATAGATCTATGGAAGGGAGTGAATAAGGACCAGAGGGTAGCTTAGCTTCTTGAGTATTCTCCGTGGGACATCTTAGAACTCCTGGATTTATATAGTTGAGAATAAATGAGCTACATGAGCATTTGAGCTTCTTTATTTTTAAAATAATTGTTTTGACTTTTACAGTAAAATTTTGGTAAACATAATGGCAATTGCCCTTTGAAAAGCACCTATTTTTCCCTTAACCCAGTACTTAAGGCTATCTTTAAGAAAACCTATCCCTTAGCTCTCTCACACCATGTGGAAAGTTTGTGAAGTCGCAAGTCATTCTCAAAACACTCTTAGAATTAGAAGGTCACTATCATACCCAGAGTTTAGCATATGGTGCAAACCTTGCAATCTATATGGAGCCCCTCTTAGTTGAGTGTTCAGAATCTCTTCTCTCTTACCTCTTATACTATTCTCCTCCCCAAATATTCTTCATTCCTTGTATCTGCTCTATTCTGGTGAGGCAGACTCTAGTCTGTAGTTTTTACATTTTAATGGGAAAGACTCTAGATCCTACCATGTCTTTAGTGAAACATCAACAAAAAAGGAATTTTCTCATTTATGTTAATACTATTTTAATATATATGCATATATATTCTTTATCTATATTTATATTTTATTCATATATATTATATATTATGTATATATATATATTTCTTTCCTCATGTCCCATAATTATCTCCTACCAAGACAAGGCCTCTGGAAACATGGGGATTATTAAAAGATAAAGTGATACTGCACTTGTTGAAATCACACTCACACATTTTCTATATTCTACCACAAACTTTAATCTACAAAATATTCAGATAATGAAGTTTTTTTCATGATATTTATAAGTATTTAAATAACCTGAGTTAGTAAGTGAGAGTAGGTTTCCCTGGGTTTATGCAAGGACATTTTAAAAATTATAAAAAGGAAATATAGGAAACAAGAAATATACTTCACATTTATTGACTACTTCTATGCACCAGGTTCTAGATGGAAAATTATAAAATTTATTTAATTTAAATTAAAGTTTACTATTAAACAGTAAGAGGAGAAGTAGAAGAATGATCACCTATATTTGAGCAATATTTTATGAGAAATCACGCAGCACAAAAGTGTGAAAAAGAAGAGGGTCCAAAGTCTGACAGCCAAGGTGAAGGCTAACTTCAATACCTACGAGCTGTGCAAACTTGAGTCAGATACTTAACTTCTCTGTGAATCAACTTCCTTCAAAAATGAGAATAATATTATCTGATTCCTGAGGTTATTTTAGGGAATAAATATGAGTCAATATATGTAAAGGATTTGAATCAATGACTGGTCCAGCGCAGACTCTTTATATAAATGTTAATTAAATAAGTTAAATTAATAATTCCAACCCTGACTAGTTTTATTGCTGGACACAAAGTATACAACAATATGCAAAGGCATTGGGAGGTCTTTGTGATCTGTCCTTTTTTTTTTCTTTTTTTGGCTTTTTTGGTCTCATTTGTATTTTGGTTTGCCAGGTTTATCTTTTGTTCATTTTGTTGTTGAATTCTTAGCATATGGGGAAACTGAAACTCAGAATAAGTAAAACCAATCAAAACCAAGTTTTTTAATGCTTTGGTGATTCCAAATTAAGAGTATGGTGAAGAGGCAGAGGATGTCAATAACTATTATATATCATATCTACCTTTTACTCTTGGAAATATGTATTTATGTTTCCAATGGGGGAAAAAAGTCCTTGACAATGTTTGAAAATGTTTCAAAGTGCACTTATGAGTGAGGGTCTGTCTTCCTTTTCTAGAGTTTTTTTCATCCTAAATGTTAGAAGTCTATAAAATATTTATAAATTATGACTACTATTTTTCTTTTACATTTTCCCTCATTATATATGTATATTTCCTTAATTATTTAGAATTTGTTTTTCATTTGAAAAAGAGCAGCTGAGATTATCCCATAGATTTGCTGTTTACCTCTTCAACTCTCCTAAATGCCAGAATCCTTATGTCTAATTTGACTATGATTTTCAACTTTTGAGGGATCTAAATAAGTTCTTGAGATTCTTGAGGTGTCAAATGCATTTGTGGAATATCCAACAAAGCTAACAGATTTAACCCACCTAAGCTTTCCACCAAACCTCATGTTTATACTTAAGGAAGAAATAGAATTGCACATTTTCTCCTCACCCTCACTCAATCAGATAATAGGTAGGTCAAAATGATGATATCAGCTTGGATGAGATACTATTCAACCTTTCTAGGATAGAGGTAATCATAAAAGCATCCATTCTTTTTCTCTGTCATTTCCTTCTTCTTCCCAAACAAAATTAAATGGAGTCAACAAGAGCTGTCCAACACACAGTTAACAAGTAGAGTAGTTACAGGCTAGATTAGACATAGGTTGACAGATTAGATTTAAACACCACAACCTACATTTAAGTTTCTCTTTAAGAAAAGGGAGATAAACACTGACTTAGAAGGAAAACCGATAATACAATTAAATAGGATCACATTATCTTGCTTTGTTAACTAGTCTAATGCTTCTCAATTATTCTCTGATTTGGCGTCTTGTTCCCCTAGTTTGACATTTGTAGAAAACATGATTTGGTACAATTCATTTATGTACACTGATAAATCATATTCAATGCTTTTTATTATCAAATATATCTGCTCCCAATACAGGACCTTAAACACATTCAGTCATTGAGAAAGTAGTGATTTTCAGTAGTGTGATTTCCTCTCAATGACATTTTGTTTAAATAAGAAAATCTGTGTGAAGTGGCTTTGTGCCTATGGGTAATTTGTTTGAAGTTTAAAATATCAAATATTGGCAAAAACTATGGTAATTCTGTAAGTTGGGAAAGTAAAGTAAAATAGGTGTTGACTTTTCATTTCCCAGGGAGGATCTAATATTATTTAGTAATCCCCAATCCTCTGTTCCCATTTCTTAAATGACACATATGCCAGCTGGTTTTGTAAATCACAAAGAATGTGACTATCACAGCACAGGAGGTCTTTTAATCATAGTCAAGACTAAAAATAGGAGTCCTATCTATTTTCTCATCTAGTCCTTTATTTAAAGAAAAACCTTGAAGAGAACACAGAATTCACTCATTCCTCTGAAACAACAAGGAGCAATATTCTGTTTCATTTGGTGCGCCTTCAAGAGACTGTTCAAATGGCTGGATGTTGTTACAGAAATATGGTATCTAGAAGTAGCTAAAAGTTGGAGATATGAATTCTAGTGGTAAACTAGCATATGCTCATGTGAGGAAGACATTTTAAAAGGATTCTGTAAAACATGACAGCTGTGAAATATTAAAATAATTTATATTTAGTCTGGAGACAAGAAGTCTCAAATAGGGTAAGTTGGTTGTCTTCAATTGCCTGAGGGGGATGGGACATTATTGAAAAATAATAATAATGGGCTTCCCTGGTGGCACAGTGGTTGAGAGTCCACCTGCCGATGCAGGGGACATGGGTTCGTGCCCCAGTCTGGGAAGATCCCACATGCTGCGGAGCGGCTGGACCCGTGAGCCATGGCTGCTGAGCCTGCACGTCTGGAGCCTGTGCTCCACAACGGGAGAGGCCACAACAGTGAGAGGCCCACGTACCACACACACAAAAAAAATAATAATAATAATAAATAATTTTTGATGTTGCACCAGAGGGCCAATCTGGGATAGGTATATAGAAATTATAATGGAGATAATTTATAATAATTAAAATAGGCTAACAGTGAAATTGTCTGCTTTATGAAAGGCATGTTCTTTATTCCCTAGAGACATTCATGACAAGGCTAGAGGGCCAACCTAGTCCCTATTCATTAAATTCCCTTCAACTAGGGCTGCTCTCTCCTGGAGCACAGGGAAGATAAGATGTATGATAACTGTCTTTTAATTCATTTTTATGCCCTCTACCTATATGCAAAATGAAGTTAACCTAAATATCTGAAATGGTAGTTCTATTTGTAGTTTTTTAAGGAAACTCCATACTGTTCTTCATAGTGGCTGTATCAATTTACATTCCCACCAACAGTGCAAGAGTGTTCCCTTTTCTCCACACCCTCTCCAGCATTTACTGTTTCTAGATTTTTTGATGATGGCCATTCTGACCGGTGTGAGATGATATCTCATTGTAGTTTTGATTTGCATTTCTCTAATGAGTAATGATGTTGAGCATTCTTTTATGTGTTTGCTGGCAATCTGTATATTTTTTTTGGAGAAATGTCTATTTAGGTCTTCTGTCCATCATTACTGGGCATATACCCTGAGAATACCATAATTCAAAAAGAGTCATGTATCAAAATATTCATTGCAGCTCTATTTACAATAGCCAGGACATGGAAGCAACCTAAGTGTCCATCAACAGATGAATGGATAAAGAAGATGTGGCACATATATACAATGGAATATTACTCAGTCATAAAAAGAAACAAAATTGAGTTATTTGTAGTGGGGTAGAAGGACATAGAGTCTGTCATACAGAGTGAAGTAAGTCAGAAAGAGAAAAACAAATACCATCTGCTAACACATATATATGGAATCTAAGGAAAACAAACAAATGAAAAAAAAGGTCATGAAGTACCTAGGGGTAAGATGGGAATAAAGACACAGACCTACTAGAGAATGGACTTGAGGATATGGGGAGGGGGAAGGGTAAGCTGTGACAAAGTGAGAGAGAGGCATGGACATACATACACTACCAAACGTAAAATAGATAGCTAGTGGGAAGCAGCCGCATAGCACAGGGAGATCAGCTAGGTGGTTTGTGACCACCTAGAGGGGTGGGATAGGGAGGGTGGGAGGGAGGGAGATGCAAGAGGGAAGAGATTTGGGAACATATGTATATGTATAACTGATTCACTTTGTTATAAAGCAGAAACTAACACACCATTGTAAAGCAATTATACTCCAATAAAGATGTTAAATAAATAAATAAATATCTGTAATGAAAATCAAAAGTCAAGTGAAATACAAATGTAATAAATCTCTCCCATGTTAGAGAATCACCCTCAGATATAGAAAGGGATCCTAAACTGGGTCAGAGGTTAAACTAGATTTGTGTTCCCCCAAACTTGTTCCAAGTAAAACTCTAAATATGTGAAAGGTTGCCAGATACTGTACAAAACAGAGAAACAAAAAACATCCTGTGGTCAACCCAGATTTGGGAAATAGGTGAAGATAAGCATAAAGGATTTCTTGATTGCAGAAATTTTGAGATCCTTTAACATGTAAAAATTGTGAATCTTTAAAAGGGGGGTTAGAAAGCCAATTTTACTAAAACACTTTTTAAAAGTCTTTTTTTCTTTGAGAAACATCTTTAAAAAATAAAATTGCCTTTCTAAACCCCGTTTTAAAGATAGGCAGGAATAGAGATGCAGATGCAGAGAACGGAGGAGGTGTGGACGTGGTGGGGGAGGGGAGGGTGGGATGAACTGGGAGATTAGTTTTGACATATATATGCTACCATGTGTAAAATAGATAGCTAGTGGGACCCTGTTGTATAGCACAGGAAGCTCAGCTCGGTGCTCTCTGATGACCTAGACAGGTGGGATGTGGGGAGGAGGGAGGTCCAAGAGGGAGGGGATATATGTATACATATAGCTGACTCACTTCATTGTACAGCAGAAACTAACACAACGTTGTAAAGCAATTATTCCAATAAAAAAAAAAAGTGACCAGATTCTAGTTCCATGCAACAAAAGTTTGGGAGTGATGAATGAGTTCAAAAGAGTAAAGTGTACCTGATGTATGAGGATATACACAGTCAAATGGTGACTGAATTCATCTCTAACTGGGCATAGGTGTTGAACTTTTAATTTCAAGGGGAAACAAAGTGAACAGAGCTCGCCTATAACTACATAAGTTATTTGTCCCTGGAAATGTGTACACAACCAGAAATCAGGTACAGCATGCAAGATTCAAATGCTAAGAACACTGGAAATGGTGCCATATGTGACAGAGGTCAAAGATGGAGATTCAACAAATGGAATGAAGCCGTGACACCAGATTCAAAGATAAGGACCAGAGACACATTGCCAAAAATAATTGAAAAGAACTGTGTTTTGTTGTCATGGATCAGTGATGCCACCTAACAAGGCTGAAGGTATTGAAAGGTCGTGGTGTAATAGGCAATGGTCAGAATCAGAGGGTCCTAATCACAGTCAGTGTAACCCCAACCAAGTCTAGGAATTATTAAAATGTTTTAGTGTCAGATCACTTTAATGCAAGAAACAAAGCAGGTCTCCATTCTCCAAAAGCTGGGTGTTTTCAGTCAAGCGCTCCAGGAAACATACTCTGACATAGAGATCTGTGTGCAGGGATTTTACTGGGGAGTATTCTCTGGATCCAGGTCTGTGGGGGAATGAAAGGCATAGTATTGAGAAGAGGGAAAAGTTGTACCCTAGACCCTATTCCTTCCCAGAGATAAACAGAGGCCTCAGCTAATTCTAGAACCCACCAAGAACTCAAGAGTTAGTGTAGCCCTTCAGAGTTTCCCCATCTTCAGACACAGGGTTAATCTTTTATACCCTTTCACTGACCAGTTTTTGGAGTGGGCTGCCTGAAGGAAGAGGTGTGACATCAGGTAAAGTGGCTCTCTTTGGCTGAGGATAATTTTTGGAAATCAGTTCAGCTATAGCTGTGAGCCACAACACACCCAGAAGCTGGTTAAATGAGTGTCTCATTCTTGAAGGAAGTTTCTGGGTGGTGCATCAGTGTACCCACTAGACTTGGTCAATGTGCACATTATGGAAGCTGAGTTTCAGGGAGGAAGACTATGCTTTTAGCTATTTTGTTGCATGTAGGTAATCAGCAAATACAGAGAAATCATCACGTTAAAGCCATTCCAAGAACAAAGAAAAAACATTCCTATTCTAGGGAAGAAACACAAGTTTTCTGTGTTCAGTTGTCTCCCCTTCCTTGTTCTAATTTAAAAAAAAAGATTTTTCTCCCATTTAGTTTATATAATATGCATACAATTTTTCAAAATAAAAAAGCACTTGAGTTTTGAAGTCAGAAAATTATTTATACATTTCATAAAACTACTACCTTTAGCTATAAATATAATTATATATACCTTAGGCTATAACTATAAAGTTATTAATTGAATATAGCAATGACATTTGACGTATAAGAAACTAAAAACTAATTAAATAGTTATAATGTAAAACTGAATTGGTAATAGTCAGATAAAATTATAAGTTAATTATAAACATTTACAGTGAAATATAATGAAAGAGTGAATATCGAGAAAAGCAATGGATTAAAAGTCAAAAGTTGTAGGTTCCAGGATGTTTTGATGTGTCATTTTGGACAAACCAACCTAATTTGGTAAGGTTCAGTTTTTCATCTGAAATCAGACCAATAACACTTCCACAACAAGGATCATTGTTGTAGGTTTTGTAAAAAAGTGGCTAATAAAGTATAATAAATATTAATAAAAAAATTATTGACCATACCGTGTCCCAGGGTTTTTTATGTTTATCCTCATTAAATACCATTTTAACATTGAGTATATAGAGATTACAGATTAAATCTAGCATAATTGTTAAGAGTGTGAGGCTTAAAGTTAAACTGTCAGGTTCAAATCCTGACTTTGCTCTCTAGTTTTATAATCTTGAGTAAGTGATGTAGACTCCCTGTGTTTAAGTTTCCACTTCTGTAGAATGAAAATCATAATGCCATCCACCAGGATTGTTATGGGTATTAAAGGGGGTAATGTGAGCAAAGGCCTGGAACAGTGGTTGCTAACTATGGGATGAACAAATACTAGCTAATTGACTTGTCTAATATTAGAGGTCATATAGCTAAAAGGTTAAGAGGCTGGAAGCCAAATTACAGAATCTGCTTGCCTAAAATATTCTAAACATCTTGCGACTATGCATTATTATTAAATGTGAAGGGCTTGTAAAGGAGGCTAAAGCAAGGAAACTCTACCTATAACATTGAAAGCGGGCTCCTGACCTCTCAGGAAGTGTGTTGGTTATGACCATGGATTCTCCAGTTTACCCCTCCTGAGACCTTAGTATATGACCTCAGTTTGTGAATCCATAATTCACAATAACAATTATAAGACCTATCACATACTTAAGAATTAATTAAATGTAATACTGCATGCAAGGTTTTATCCACAGTTATTGATTAATAAGAGCAATCACACTTATCATTATGAGATGTCTTTTTTTTTTTTTTTTATTGTGGTACGTGGGCCTCTCACTGTTGTGACCTCTCCCATTGCGGAGCACAGGCTCTGGACGCGCA
This sequence comes from Lagenorhynchus albirostris, assembly GCF_949774975.1. Lineage (NCBI taxonomy): Eukaryota > Metazoa > Chordata > Mammalia > Artiodactyla > Delphinidae > Lagenorhynchus > Lagenorhynchus albirostris. The sequence continues at coordinate 108,653,303 of NC_083098.1, read as the reverse complement.
GACCCAGTGGCCATGGCTCACGGGTCCAGCCGCTCCGCGGCATGTGGGATCTTCCCGGACCGGGGCACGAACCCGCGTCCCCCCCATCGGCAGGCGAACTCTCAACCACTGCGCCACCAGGGAAGATGCTTTCTTATTCTTGGCAAGGAATTGTTGCCAGGGCAGCATCTGGAAGGCTTTGAGGATTGATTATCTAAGAGGAAAGGGAAATGATTGTTGTACCTCTTTGTGAGGTTGTGGGGGAGAGTGTTTTGTTTTGTTTTGTTTTGTTCATTGATTATCACAGCAACACTGTGAACTATTTGCCATTTTGGTTAATCAAACAGGGCTTCCCTGGTGGCGCAGTTGTTGAGAGTCCATCTGCCGATGCAGGGGACACTGGTTCGTGCCCCTGTCCGGGAAGATCCTGGAGCGGCTGGGCCCGTGAGCCATGGCTGCTGAGCCTGCGCATCCGGAGCCTGTGCTCTGCAACGGGAGAGGCCACAACAGTGAGAGGTCTACGTACAGGATAAAATTTAAAAAAATGGTCAAACAGTTTCATAGGGTCCAAACTAATCTATAACTCCACTGCAGGTGAGGAAATAGTCTGAAGGGATTTAAATAGCCTGTGTATACTCACATTAGTAGAGAGTGGCAGAGGCATGAGTAACTCAGTTTTGCCTGCTCTGCAATGCATATACTTTACATTTTCTTTCTCAAAAGCACAAGTAATACCTTCACTTCTGGAAGCATAACAGTCCTGAGCTTTCCTTGTTCCAGATATATCTGATAGAAAAATGCTAATCCTCCACAAAGAATAATTACTGAAAAACAGTTTTTCTTCCAGTTTGAATGTAATAGCCTACAATTATTCCATTCCTGTTTTTCTAGCCTCAATGCCTTTGAGATTGGCACTTTACACTCTCGAGTTAAACTATCATTTGACAGCTTATTGAACATTCAGAGAAAGGCCGAGGCAAAGTCTGAACTTTGCCTTCCCACACACCTCTCAGAGCAGTAAGAAATGGAAGCTTTGTTATTTGTTTCTGCTACATCACAAAATTGCCATCCTTGAGTTCAGTTGGAATTCCTAAGCCTAAATTGTGCAAGCTACTGTACTGAGCATCATATTTTTTTTGTGGGAAAATCTCTCACCTTTATGATTTTCATTTCTGCCTAATCGTCTAAGACAAGAATAGCATGCTGTGCCTAAGGGAAAAATTTTCCATTGCTACTGAAAAGATAAATGGTAGGAAGCAAAATGAACCAGGCTCATTACAACCTTCAAAAAAATAACCACCAAAAAAACGGCAAATTGGTCTTCAGAAATATGAGCATTGACATTTTTAATACTTTCTCATTCAATTGTGGCATTTTATATCAAGGTTTTTATAACGTGCAATACAAACACTTACAGATGTTTGAAATAATGTATGATGCCTAAAATTTTTAGCTACATCTCCCCTGGAATCTGTACCCTTCAAGAAAGACAGCTATTTTTTAACCAATGCTGATTAAAAGTGAACAGAATGATCATATTTAAAAAAGCATCAATCTGTATAATAATGGTCCTAATGTCACCTAATAAACCATGAAAATGCCCCATTTTCTAAGAATTGGTAAAGGCAGGCAGCTTATGTGATGCTTTAAATAGCTGACGAGCTGCTAGATGACAGGGCTGAAGGGAAGATTGATTTTGTTCAGAACCAAATACAGTCTACAATAATAAGCCAATTTCTTGCTAGTGACTCATTTAGAGAAGCAATTTCTAAACATATTTTCATTAGCTGCAATGAGCATTCTCAAGGTTTCACATCTTTGGCATCAACCTGATGGTCTGCTAATTCACTAATTGAGATGGGTATTTTATGAGTGGCAAAGCTCGTAGTTACAGATCATCAAGTGTGAGTTCTACATAGATAAAATCTACTATTAACAGGAGGCCTATGCAATTGAAGTATGCATTTGCAGGAGAGGCTGAGCTTAAAATGGAGCAGAGAAAAAGAATCTACACCTAAGTCTCTAATTTCATAAAGAATGCACATAGGCTGTTAGCTCAGAGCATGACCTAACTGTGATGGTTATATGCACCAAGGTTGACCCAGATATTGAGGGACACTCGCCCTCTCTTTTGAGAGTTCAGCAAAGTAATAAAATGTACTGAAGACACTAGGAGCTAATGGTAGTTTTCATATCACTCAAAGATATCTTGAGAACTGGTTTATTAATATAAAGATAAATAAATATATGTATTAATGCATATATTGTAGAAAATCTCACTTTAAAAGATTGGGCAGAATTTGAGACTCTAAGAGATGGGCAAGACTATAAAGATAAGTTAGTCTTAATAGTTTTCATTAATACATTCAGAAAAATGAGTTGAAAACTCTGTCCACCTCCTACTGTCACCTTTCTTCATTTGCAAATGCAGCAGAGAATGGATACGCTAAGAAAATGCACACTCACAATAGCAAAGTCTTTTGGCTCAAATTCCAACCTGGACCATCATCCTGGTGATTGGGCCCTGGAAAAGAGTTGGCACCAATGTTTCTGTAAAACCCCTGGTCCTTTATATTTCATGTAGCCAAGAGAAAAAAAGAGACCTCTCAAGCAAGTGGTAGTATGTACATAGTGAAGAAAGAAGAGGAAATCAAAAGGAAATATTTGAAACCCCTTAGGAAGTCACCTTCACTGTGTCCTTGATCTCAGTATTGATGCTTCACTGAAGTCTAGTGATAGGGAGTTCATTACCTCACAAGACAGTCCATTCCAACTTTCGGTAGCTCTTTAATTTCAAACTCTCTCTCAGTAACAATCATCTATTGGTCATAGATCTTCTCTGTAGAGACTCTATCAAAAAAGTCAAATACTTCTTTGTTAGGATGACTTTCTGAAGCCAGTTTTCTTCTCCAGGTTTAAATATCTCCAGTTCTCTCAACTATTTCTCACACAACCTTCTGATGATTTATACCTCTTTTGTCTCTATTTCTTCCATATTTTCAAAGTTCAGTTCTGATGTTATAGGATTTTGTTTGCCAAATATTCCATTGTTGATCATAAGGCTTGTCTTTAGGATACAAAATTCATAGCCAAGATCTACTGACCCTATGCTGCAAAGCTACTGCAGTAATGCAGAGAAGATGTGTGTTCTCGAAGAACTTTACACAGCTCTGATTTGTAGTCTGAAAAGGTAGTATATGGTAATAATAATAATACCAATAAAAATAATAGTATAAACAATAATGTTTATTGAGCATTTATTTTGAGTCTGTACTAGGCAGATTGGAGTCAGAGTTAATTTAGCTTGCACTATAATTATCCTTTTTCCCATTTTATGAATGAAGAGACTAAGGTTTAGAAAGGTTAATATCTCTAAAGATCACTATGTTGTAACTGTCAGAGCTGAGATCAGAACACAAGTCTACCTGAATCTCAAATTACTCAAATGTTTTTCCACTACACACACACTCACTATACACACATACACACTCCCCCACACACACAGACACAAACACATATTTATCCCCAAACCAAACATATCTTTCTTGACCATTTTAACCCTTGTGAAGGCAGCCTGGCTTCATGAGCACTGCTTCTGTCATTGGATAAAGTTGCAATACCTCCAGATTAGCTGTGCTGTTAGCAGTTTCCACATGGTACATGACAAAAGTGAGAGCCGTGTTCCTGTCTTTGCAACTCTGTGATTCTAGATACAGTATGAACTGGATTTGCCAAATTGGTGATTTTGAATTCTAACTCTGCAGCCTACTAACTGTGTGTTTTTAAGTAAGTTACTTAAAATCCACTGAGCCTCAGTGGCTTTGACTGTAAACTAGGTTATCACAGGTTCACTGACAGAAAAAAATAAGAGAACACTGATACAGGGTCAAAACGAGAACTGATCAGGTAATAACCCTGAACTCTGATCCATGTTGCTGGTAGACTCTCTCACTTGGCATATTAGAAAAAAGTGTGCTTCTTTTCTTATTTGTCTACATAACTCAGTGTTGAGGAATCCAATGCTTCCCTTCCTCTGGCCTTCTATATCTCCTTGCAGAGCCTACCAAGGCTCCACAGGTTGCAGAACCTCACCTCATCTTTCTCTTGGCCACACCATTTGTCCCAGCTTCATTCAACATGAGCTCAGCTTCTCACCAGCAAGGCTAAACCCATACCAAGCAGTTAATGTATTAGGATAATTTCAATATCTGTCACCCAAATATAGTCAGAGTCCATCCTGACATGGAGGAAACAGAGTAATCTAGATTGGCTGAAGGAAATAAATGAGGAAATAATGGAGATGAATATTTTTGGGCTGGGAAAGTTGGGAGAAGTACATGAGACTTTCTGGAAAGTATGAGAAAAAAATAGGGACACCTACACTGTGATTTTATTAAAGCAATAGTAAGAGTTAGTCAAATAGATTAAAATAATAAAGTGTATTTTTGTCTGCTCAAAATCTCAAGGTCACTAAATTTGAATGAGAGCAGCTTTACAAAGTGTCAGAGATAAAAGAAGAGGCCAAATACACACTTTTTTTTTCCCTCATTGTCTCACTGTCCTTATCAAACACAATCAACACTGTGACACCAGCTCAGTCTTTTATCTAGCCTCCAGATGGTAGCTGACGCTTTCTTAAGTTATCATGGACTGCATGAACGTTCTTGAGGAAATCTAGGTCATTTAGATGTGTGGCCTGCTTTTTATGAAAAAAAGATATAGCAATTTTATAATTTTAAAGATTACAAAATGCCTGCTTATACTCTCAACAAACTCTGGGAACATGGGTCTTTTGAAGTAAAACACAAACAGAAGACTAAGGAAGACATTGCTTCATTTTATCTCAGCCATTGGTCATGTGTATTCAGTGTTTACTATTTTTCAGGAATTGAGGTAAGTATCCTAATAAGACCTAGGTGATCGCAAATATTTCAGGGAGAGAAAGAAAATTGTGTCGTGATAAGTTCTATGATTTTGTTGTTCTCAGGCTGGTTTGAAGGAAAGAAGATCACTAAAAATTCTGGAAATGAGCAAACGGGGACGGTTCATAGACAGCTGGCTATGTGAACTAGAATACAAAACTAAGAATGAAATTTTTTTTAAATGGTTTCAAATGCTTGGCTTTTAATTAATTAATTAATTAATTAATTTATGGCTGTGTTGGGTCTTCATTTCTGTGCGAGGGCTTCTCTAGTTGTGGCAAGCGGGGGCCACTCTTCATCACGGTACGCGGGCCTCTCACTATTGCAGCCTCTCTTGTTGCGGAGCACAGGCTCCAGACGCGCAGACTCAGTAATCATGGCTCACGGGCCTAGTTGCTCCGCGGCATGTGGGATCTTCCCAGACCAGGGCTCGAACCCGTGTCCCCTGCATTAGCAGGCAGATTCTTAACCACTGTGCCACCAGGGAAGCCCCTAAGAATGAATTTAACTTACAGGGTATGGTGGGTAGGCTGGATAATTGTCCCCACACCCCAAGTATGTCCATGTCCTAATCCTTGGAACCTGAGAATGTTACCTTATATGGAAAGGGACTTTGTAGATGAGGAGATCATCCTGGGTGATCTGAGTTGATGTGATAAAATCATAACTGTCTTTAAAAGAGCGACCAAGGAAGAGTCAGCATCAGAAGAGAAGGTAAGGTGATGATGGAAGCAGAGATGAAAGTGATGCTTTTTGAAAGAACCACAAGCCAAGGCATGCTTGCAGCCACTAGAAGGTGAAAAAGGCATGTAAACAGGTCCTCCCTTCAGAATCCAGCCATGGCGACACTTTGCCTTTATACAGGTAAAACTGATTTCAGACTTCTGACTTCCAGAATCATAAAATAATAAATTTTTGTTGTTTTAAGCCACTAAATGTGTGGTACTTTGTTACAGTGGCAAGAGAAAACTCATATAGAGTGGGAAATGACAACTCACTCTAATGAGATGCTTTCAAGTAGGTAAATACAGATTATAATTGAACACTTTTGGAGCTAGCATTATTTCTTGTAATCATTGATAAAATGTCTATTTTCCTATTAGTGTGTTTAAGTTGCATACCAAGTTGTTTAAAGACATCTAAGCTTAACAATTCCCTTCTTATCAATACAAAATTTTCCATCCAAAAGGCCACTGAAAATATAAACAGTTTGCAGTTATCACACCATTTCATTTTTTTAAGGCAAAAAAATATTGTAAGCTTGGGAAGATGACAGTAGACAGAGTGTATAAGAAATTTCTATGTATTTTTTTCTATTGCTTCAACTCTACTTCTCAAGTATTAATGAACTTCACCTCTCCAGGGAAGAATTTAAGAATTAAAGGATGACTTAAATTTAAACTTTTCCAGCAGTGTAAAAATCACATAAACACAGTGTTATTTCTGATCAATGCTAAAAAACAATAAGTTGTCATCTCACTCTACAAACCACGTCTATTCATGAGTCCTTCATACAAATCCAAAAGCATATTCTGCCATCATGTTAAATTCAACTCCTATAAAGGAATGTGTTGAACAGCTAAGGAGAAAGTCAGCTGCTTTCAAAACGGACAGTGCATAGTGTTCTACTTTACATTACAAGATGGATTTCAAAAGTGTAGACTCCAATTGGAACATGTTTTTTTTTTTTCAGTTGAGGCCCCTGAAGGTCCACATCAGCATTTAGAACTGATGTTGATTTCTCCTGTTTACATTTTCTTTCCTTATCATGTGTGATCTCTCACTGTACCAAAGCTAAAATATGAATTACTTAGCTTGCTAAATAAAGCCTTTGTAGTCTTGACTATGCCCATCACACCAGCTTCATCTCATCTTGCTCTCTCCATCATTCCCAAAGCTTGGAACACCTGGACAGAGTCCTAGGATGTGTCAAACTCTCTTTCACCTAATGAAAGAGAGTCACCTAATGACTTGTGTGTGCTGTTTCATATGCTTAAAATGCTCTTCCTTTGGACCTCACATAGTTGACTCTCATCTTTATTTCTTCGTGTTAATTTTACCTCCTCTGAAAAACCTTCCCTTAAGCCTTCTGAAGTAGGACCTGGCTCTTTTCTCTGTCGTATCACCCTGGTTCATCATAGCAATAACATTTGAGATGATGATTCCACATGACTGTTGGGGCAACACAAATATCTCCATGACAATTAACTCCATCCACTATTCTATTCACCTGATTTGGAAATTGTAGTCTCTTTAAACATCCTTGTTAAGAACATAATGTACACTTTTGGTTATAGAGTTGTAGAAGAAAGTCTACAAGTCCTTATTATCTTGTCCTGGATGTTTTGGTTTTGATTTTCCTGTCAATATGAAATAACAACATCATTCTCCTTTTGTCTCTTACTTATAACCTACTTATTGGGTCATTACCTTTATCCTTAACTCAAGCTCACAAAAAGGAAAGCAAATCATGAAAAACTAACCATCAGTAGGTGATTCACTTTCCCAGCATTTCTTAGGGAGATATTTATGAAAACACCAAAAAGAAAAAAAAAAAGCACTACTGTTTCTGCTATTGGATTTAAAAATATACCAGTGGCATACTGATAACTTTATGGGAAAATATAAATTTCTTCGTAAATATGTAGTGAAAACCCTAAAGAGGATAAAGTTTTGGAAAAAAGTAATCAGTTATCGATATTCAAACAGTTCTTCTCAAAAAGGTTCTGACTATAGGTAGTTTAATAAGTTAGCTGTTACACAGTTTCTAGAAATATATAATGAGATATCTGTAGGTTCATGCTATGTAAATCATTTTAGAGCACAGAAAGTCATTTTCCAATTCATTTTTCTAAATTAGGATATCCCTGATATCAAAAGTTAGTAAAGAGATCACGAATACACAACTACAAGCCAGCCTCAAAGATAAGTAGATGTAGAAACACAATCATATAAGGTCACCTGAAAGCCAGAAGTATGTTGGGTAATTATCTTTTATGGGTTTGTTTCTTCATCTGTAAACTCCAGATTATATTACTTACCTCTAAGAGTTAGCTATGAAGAAAAAAAAATACCTGCAATAAAATTGGTACTCAATAATTGAAAAGAATTTAACCTGCATTAACCTATGACCTGTGCTTAGTGCTGTGTGTGTAGCAATGTCCACTCCTTCTAGAAGGTCAGGATTACCTTCAAACAAAGCAGCTAACCTCTTCCATCAAACCACAGCCTATCCAGATGGGTTGAGAGTGAGAGTTACTTGACATGAATTTTTATTCTGTTGTTCCTGTGCTTAAAGAATAAAGTACACCCTCTTTTCTCCACACCCTCTCCAGCATTTATTGTTTCTAGATTTTTTGATGATGGCCATTCTGACTGGTGTGAGATGATATCTCATTGTAGTTTTGATTTGCATTTCTCTAATGATTAATGAAGTTGAGCATTCTTTCATGTGTTTGTTGGCAGGAAGGTAAATACCTTTGGTGCACGAAAGTGCATCTGTCAAGGAGGGGAGGACATTAGATTTGCACCAGGACTTATCTTTTTCTAGTTATGCACCTAAAAGTTATTTGCCCACAAAAGTGCTGTTGCTGGCACAATCCATAGCATGGCATTCAAAATTATGTTCTCCTTAACCTGACTTTGTAGTTCATTTCTAAATCAAACCCAAGCTCATTTTGAAAGGAAAAACAGTCAAGGTGAAAGGTTCTGAAAACAAATGTGAATGTTTTCTTTTTTTATCCTCTAGCCTTTCCTAAAGTCGACATGGTAGTTTCAGGGGTTTTATTATACCACTCATCATCAGGAAGTTCTGGATGCTAAATTATTTTATGAAAGTCCCTGGGTCATACTCCTATATAATATGTCATTTAATAGCTTTTCCTAGCTTTTACCAAAGTAGTTTTTAGCATTTGCCTCTTCATTTATCTATTTTTGTGGGAGGGAAGGGAGTGGGTATAGATTGCATAATAGATGATACATGAAAACTATCAAGTAAATTTAAAGCCAAAGAAAGGTATATTTTACAAAGAAAACAATACATGCACATGTTTACCAAGAATATTTCTGGAATAGAAATGAATGGCACGAATTCCCCTCAACATTCTGCTATTTTCTTTTGTGTACAGCTGGGAGGACAGAGGGTAAAAGGCAGTGTTATAATGTATCAACCATGTTATATGCCAATCAACTCTCTAGCATTTTAAAGATGTGATTTGTATTTAAGCCTTTCAAAAACTCTGTGAAGTCTGTTGTATCATTATCTATAAATACAGATTTCTGTATTGTGTCTGAGAAAGAATAAACAATGCACCCACTTTTTGGAGGAGGTCATTGAGGGGATGTGATGGCTGTCACCCGAAAGCTGGACTTGGGCAATAAAAGGAATCCCACCCCCTCCTCATCCTTGGAATGTACATCCCGCTCACAGTTCCCATTGCCAGAGACTTCTCAAGGATGCAATCTTGGAAGAGGGATGAGTAAGGTTTTGGTGAGACTATCCAGATTGAATATGTGATTGAAATCAGTTAAGGTCTCTATATAAATTTTATGATTCTCTCGGGCCATGTGGAGATCTACTTATCTTGCTGCCACCTAAGACAAGCCTCGTATGTAAGTTCCCTTCTTTGTTAAAATTGCCACCGACCAGACTGGAGTGGTCTGCCTCTTTCTTCAGTTTCTCCTGGCCCTCTGTGTATGGGGCCAGTTTCAGATTTTACTCAGGGAACTCCTGAGGTTGCAAGTGCCACTCCCAGATCTGTACAGTCCTATAATGTACTAAGTCTCCTTGCCTGGGGGCAAGGTTCTGAGGTCCCATCCCACCCAGAATCCCTAAGGCAATTCTGACAGTTTAAAGAATCCACATAGAATTGTCTTTCCAATTATCTGCCCTTACTGGTACCCAGGAAGAAAGCTTCATTATTGAAATTCCATGGGACCCACATATTTCTAGATGGAGACCACAAAAGACACAAAAACCAGTATGATGAGCATTGACAAAAGCTCAACTGGAATCCAAAGTTAAAAAAATCCAACAAGGGAATCAACGGTTACTCTCAAACCAGTGTTTCTAGAAGCAGATTTTAAATCTAAGATCAGAGGTAAAATAAATAAATAAATAACCAAAGAAAAGTGAATAAAAGAAAAGTAAGAGTGATTGCATAAACACCTTGGACTATAATTTGGATCTTACTTTTGTCCTTCATTAAGAGGATGTAGCCTTCTCAACTTTTAAGGCTTAAAAACTGGAAAGGGTCATTTAGCCTTGACAAATATGGTAAATATGGGGGCACCAGCTTGCCCACAGGACTCCAGATTTTTCCTTACTCTTGCGGTGTTACTCCAGCCCTGATTACTAGAATGGTGCCTCAGTTTTCTGATTCATACTTAGATTCCTGAATGGCACAGTTGCCCTTCTCTGAGGCTATACCCTCTACATTAGGATTCTGCCAAAATTTTATCTCAGAGTTGCAAAGCAGAAGCCTATAAGCGACATTCTATTTTCAGATTCATGTTAATTGGCCCAGCCAGGTTTTAAAATTTTATTTAGTTCCAACATTTAAATATCTGAAATTGATATAAATTTAAATAAATATCCCCAAAATATCTTGAAAAATGTCTGAGATTTTGCAATATTGGCCCACTTCCCACAAAGGCACAATTGGCTGAGGCTGAGTTCTAGCTGACACCATCACAAAGGGTATGCATGTTCCTTCCATGGCATCACTGTCCTTCCCACTCCCTTTGCATCAACTTCCTTGCATCACTCATGAGCCCTATCTGCCTAGTCTATGTGGGCATTAATTTATTGATCCCTCTTTCAAGAACATACCTTGCCTCTGGCTTTCACACACACAGACCACCTGGAACAATACTGCTGCCACTCTCTGAATTTGAGTACTATTTGCAGTATGCACATGTCTGCTGCTCTATCCCACCTAGTGGATTGGGAATTACTTTGATAAAATACGATCTTCAATATGCCAGGTTCACTGCACCAACTAAGCTTCCTGACACCCTTTAGGATGCTCATTGTGTTTCTCATCCAGGTCATCAACTCCTCTGAATGTTTTTCTTGTCCTTGATCACCCTCTTTTATTAACACCCTCACTGGCTAGTGTAAAGTCTCACTACATTCTGAGGGTCCTCCTCTAATCTCTTCTTAACCACACTATCAGGAGATTAATCTGCTGTCTACTTTACAGAAAAAATGTCTCACTGATATACAGACAAATTTATAAAGGTGAGCCAGGCATTGCAATTACCACTTCACTCATTCCAGGTTTTATTAAATTATTTGACTGGCAGACAGGTAATCCCTTACTCTGATTATCTCCCCCACTATACCCCTTTTAAAATCTGGACCCTCAAAGAGGCAGATCCTCAAATGCAGAAAAATCATTCATTTGTCAAAGGTATTGGGATAGCTGTTCTTCCCTGTTAATATTCTAAATATAGACTGGAAGATCCAACAAATATTAACTAATATAAATAAAGTACTATGTAAGCCAAATTCATAGTGATATCTTATCCAACCATCAAAAAAGCTCACATTAATACTTTCTGACATCTCTCCTAACACTTATTTTAGTAAATGACATTTTCTCTAGCTTCCCACTTAATGAGGAACTTAGATATCACAGAGTAGGTCCTCAGTAAATACTTGTCCAGTAAGTTAATGACTGTCAACAGTATTACCATGTAATCATGCTATATTCAATATCAAGGGGGATGAATCAATAACCACTTGAGGATTCTGTGTCTTTTCTTCAGATCTGACACATCTATTTCCCAGTTCCTGGAAGTATTGGCTGCCAATAACTCACAGATGCATTTCTGACTACTCCTATCACATATTCCACCACCTCAAAGTTCCTGGACAAATACAGTTGCAGATCGACCTCTTACATGTGTAGTTGAGGTACTGGGTTGGAGATGGGTTATCATTCATGAAGCTAGAACATACACCCTAAATCAATAATTATATGTTTCTTTTATAGGAAGAATATGTGTTCTGCTCAGTAACTAAAAGTGGAAGTAGAAGTGACCTCACTCACCATCACTCACTATCAACTAATCAGATAATGAACACTCCCCATAATACCAGATTTAGGCTCTGTGGGTTTTAGAGATCGTGGTTCTTATAGGGGAAATGTTTACACCTGGTAACACTGTAGAAGCCCCACTGAACTTTAAGCTATGGCCATCACTTGATTACTTCAGACTTCTCATGCCAAGAGACTAATATGCAAGGAAAGGTATCATCATACTACCAGGGCTAATGGACCCCAATTATGAAGATGTTGACTTTCTCCTACATCACAAGAAAGGAAAGAATATGTTTGGCACTCAAGTAATAAACTGGAGTGTCTGGTGGTGTTCTCATGTTCAGTTTTAATGAGAAATGGACAAATATATCAGCCAAGCTATGAGGTAGGCATGATAGCCAAGAATTCAGCCTCCTCAAGGATGAAGGTCTGGGTTGTCCCACCAGGCAAGTCACCTAGAGCAACAGAGGTTCTCATTGAGTTGGCAGAATATGTGGCAGAAGAAATAAAGGGTGGCATATCAGTTACAGCATTGAGATCAACATCAGCATCAAGAGCTGTGGTTTGTCCTACTACCCCTACTCTTATAATTTCCCAGGAAAGAATAGCAATCAGAATCCTGGAGAAGCTATTTACATATGAGGTGAATTTACCATAAGAAGCAAATGAATATGAGTGCTACAATGCCTATGTATGCCTAGTTTCTAGAAAAACAAACAAACAAACTTTTTTGCGGGCCTCTCACTGTTGTGGCCTCTCCCGTTGTGGAGCACAGGCTCCGGACGCGCAGGCTCAGCGGCCATGGCTCACGGGCCCAGCCACTCCGTGGCATGTGGGATCTTCCCGGACCGGGACACGAACCTGTGTTCCCTGCATCGGCAGGCGGACTCTCAACCACTGCGCCACCAGGGAAGCCCAAACAAACATTTTTGAGGGGTTGGGGACTGAGGGCTGAAATCATCGTGGTAATATCCGAGTTTTGTTTAGCATTGTGTAGAAAACAAAGGAGCAGCATAATAATCCTCTTACAGGTCTCCAGGTTTCTTGGTGTCCTGAAATTCCAAATTGAACTCTTATTGAAAAAGAACTAAATAATGAGTCTTGCCTAGCCTACAAAATGGGCATGAATCTTGGCATTTGCCAAATGAGCTCTTCCTTAATTTCCTTATCAATAAAATGATAAACTGGATTTAGAAAATCTCTAAGAATCTTACCAGTGCTAGATTTATTTAATTCTAATAAAATCACCAAGAGCTGGAAGTTGCTCTAAGATGTGAAGAAAAGAAATAGATTATGCATCTCTCTGTATGCCTCATCAAAACCCTTAAGACCTGCAATTATTGCAGGTAGGTTATTTTCTATAGTCTTACCACCTTCCCCTTGGCCACTGTCATTTGTAAATCAGTCACTGTCTACTTTTCTCAAATGTATTTTTGGATAAATTAAAGTTGTAAACAATCAATCCTATATTATGAGTGAAGAATGTCAATACATTTTCTTCCTGTGGATCTCTAACATCTGTGACACGGAGTGTGATAAATTTTGCCATCAAAATAACAGATAACGGGCAATGAATGACATTACTATCATGTCATTTAAAGAAGAAATGGTCCATTTTGTAAAATTGGAAGAAGATAATGGTGACCCCTTGATGCTCACCACACGGGTATCATTTTCTGTTCAAACTACCATTTATTTCAGAACTTTGCTCCCAGCGTAAGTCAGGAACATGAGAAAAGTTAAAATTGAGCATAATCCCCCACATGATAGGAATACACTGAATTGGATAGGGAGAAACCTGACTTCAGATGTCTCTCCTGCTCTGGTAGAATCTACCAGAAATATCATCCAATAGAAAGTTAGGCATCCCAACCCTGCCAAGACAAAGGCTCCAAACTTAGGTTTTCCCTCCTTATAACACCAATTATTGTCTGCAGTTTTTCAGTCTCTGAATATTTTTGACCTCACATGTTTGGCTTCATCTACACTAGCACAATGTACTTGGTGACAGAATTGTTATTTCTACTTCCATCCATGACCTTCTTCTCAGGCACGCTTTTAAGCTCCAATACCTCTGGGCCATTGCCATCCCCTAAATATTCTTACTTCCTTGCTCAATCTCCACCTCCAGTTATTTTGAAGGTTGTACCTCAGGACTATACCCTTAGCTGCATTATCTAGATGGAGTTATGTATGAAGCACACTGTCATTTCCTTCCATTTGTTGAAGACCTTGACTGCTCTCTCCATAATCTTTCTCCCCACCACTATTCTTATCATAATTCAGGCTTGTCAATATACAAATACGTAACTTATACATCACCAGGCTCCTCAATTTCTTTACCTCTTCCAAAAACCTTTTTCTTCATGCTTCTTCAGCCTCCTACTTCTACCATCTCACATGGATCTATCTCATATCTGGACCTTACACCATGAATAAGGGCACTACTCTAGCACCATAATTTACAGCTCCCACTCTACCATCCCAGTTCACCTGTATCAGAATGCCCATCATAGAAATTTTTCACCTTTACAAATACATAAACTCTAATCCTTTCTTTTCTGTGAATCAATTCCTCCCCTTTTCACTTCCTTCTGTAACCAGTATACATTCTATTGTAATTAACCCTTTACAAATATCCTCTATTTCTTTTCCCTCTCCTTCTTTTATAAATTAAAGGAGCTATCTTTCCTCATCCAAGACTTCTTGCCAGATATCAAACTTTACTATTCTTTAGATTACCTTTAGATGGTACATTTTTAAGGTTTTTGCTAAGTGTGATCATGGATACATTTTTTAACCTATATGAGCTTGAGTTCCTTGCATTGATAAACTGGCAATCATACTATTCTTCGATATTTCTATGAAAATTAAAGAAATTAAGTGAGAAAGAAATGGCATGCAAATAGACACGTTAGTTCCTGGCAAATTTTATGTATAAAACGTGTTAGTTAGGGTAATTAAAGTATTAGGTTTCTATGTTTGTGTGACTGTGTTTCCAGACTTTGTTTTTCTTTCCTTTTGTTTTGGCTTCTCATTCTTTTTCTTTGGCTCTGAAATAATGTCTTGAGTCATATTGCAGAGTGTGATGTTTAATTATGTTTGTCAACTTGGCTAGGCTATGGTGCCCAGTTTTTTGGTCAAGCAGCAGTCTAAATGTTGCTATGAAGATTCTTTTTTTAATGAGTCTAACATTTAATTCAATAGACTTGGAGTAAACAGATTATCCTTCAAAATTTGGGTGGGCCTCTTCCAATCAGTTAAAGGACTTAAAAAAAAGACTGAGACTTTCTAAAGAAGAATTTCTGTCTCAGTAAGACTGAAACATAGACACCCTGCTTGAGTTTTTAATCTTCTGGTCTGCCCTATGAATTGGGATTTGCCCACCACACAATTAAATGAGTTAATATCTTAAAATCTCTCTCTCTTTCTATCTCTGTCCTAATTTCTATCTTTACATTCTATGTTCTGTGGAGAACCTGGACTAATTCACAAAGGCAAAAATTACAGCAAGATCTGAAGTCAGTGAGAGCTGAGCTTGTCTTGATACTAGCTCTGGTATAAGAAGCATAGCATATTCCAAGTTTGTTCTGATGGTGGAGCAGAGATTTCTGATAATCCCAGAATGGCAGTGAGACAGAATACATTAAGTGAACTGAACTATGAAAATCTTCGAAACACATGGGTAAAAAAAAGGAAGAATGGACTAACAAAGAAGTGAGTACTAAGATACATAATTCAGCAAAAAAATAAAAAGAGATATGATGATTACAAAATATTATAGTAGTGGAGATGTCTAGTATTATTGACAAAAATATCTCTGGACAGGTGAGACTTGATGTGACCATATTTGTATATTCCATCAGGATTTCAATCAGCCTTTATTTAAGACCACACCAAACTTTCCAAAAGTCTAATTAGTTTCAAAGTTAATGACAGTGTCATAAATTATATTTTGCAATTAATTGTCACATCTAGTCTATTGGTTTCCTATAATAGCTCATTAAAAATTGCATTGCACTACTTGATCTGTTAATTTCAGGGTCAAGTTTATATGTATATTTTATCTAAGAAAAATTTTATTTCTGTTGCAGCAAGAAAATAATAAAAAATTAAAATTAAAGTCTCAGGAGGTTTTAGATAACTTTCAGACATGATATTATACTATTTTAAGCAATAACAAGGCAAATGATTTCAGGTTCTAAATTTAGGGAACTGCAAAGACAAGTAATAACATACACACACACACACACACACGCACACACACACACACACACACACAAAGTAGAAGAAGATAATTTTCTCAGAGGGAAAGCTGCGCAATATTTAAAATGAAGAAACATTCTCAACTGTCCTTGAATTAAGATATTTTTCTATGGGCGATACAGCCAGGTTTGGAAATAAGAAATGTTTATAGGAAATAGCAAAACAAAATGTTAAAATATTAAATATACATAAATACTGCAGAATTTTACTTCTGAATATATTTATATGTTATCGTACTGTAGCTGAACATTTATATTGAAATTTTTTCTCTCAAACTTCATTAACAAAAATTGCTGCTCTGCCTACTTTATAGAACTGTTGTGAGGATAAAATGAGATTATAGATGTGAAGTCATTATGTAAGTTGTAAAATTTGTATGATGGCAGTGAAACAAAAGAGGGAAAAGAAAATATTGACAGGTAAATGGATCCCAATAAACATTTTAAAGAAGACATTAGCTTTAAATTTACAGGATAAAAGTGGCAAAATGCACTTGAACACATCCAGTGTGGGAGAGTATACATGGAACGTGTTACTCATATTCACTGCTGACCAGTCTAAATTCATACAACCAGGCTAGAGTACGCATGATAACAGCAAGTCTTTTACCTTGATCTAGCAACTCTAACTCTTAGTACCTACCTATGGATACAGTTACATCTCTGCAGAAGATGTCATATGCAGAGGTATTCATTTTGGTATGTTGAAACGTAAAAACTGGAAACAGTGTACTATTCTGTCATTGGGGAAACAGCTAAATAAACTCTCTTCTATCAAGAGTATATATGTATGGAATAAAGCAACACTTAAAATGATGAGATAGGTCTACATATACAGACATGAATAAATCTCTAAAAATACTTTCTAGGAAAAAAAAATGATAAAGGTGCCCAGTGATAAATACAGACCATATAATTTATGTAAAAATTATAATAACAATACTGCCTCAATCAGTTCTGGCTGCTGTAACAAATTATCATAAACCAGATGGCTTAAACAACAAATACTTATTTCTCACAATTCTGGAGGCTGGAAGCCCAAGATTAAGATTTGCATCTGATTCTTCCTGGTTCATAGACAGCAGTTTTCTCATGGTGTCCTCACATGGCAGAAGGGGTGAGAGAGCTCTTTGGGGTCTCTTTTATACAGGCACTAATCCTATTAGGTCATGGGGGCCCCACTCTCAGGACCTAATCACCTCCTAATGCCATCACGTTGGGGAGTTAAGATTTCAACATATGAATTTTAAGGGGAGAGAATAAACATTTAGTCCATAACAAATATCATGTACTTCAGGGGTGTGTGTGTGTGCATGTGTGTTTGTCTGCAATAACAATATACAGCGATTACTAACAGTGGTTATCTCTAGGGTTAGGGATTGTATTTTGTATGTGCATCCTTGTGCCTGCAAAGGAAGTCAAGATCAAGGTGATTGTGTCAGGTTGGGTCCTTTGGAAGTAGACTCTGAAACTGAATTTGGGTTCCAAAGTGTATAGGAAGCCTTAACCAACACAGCAAGGTGCTCTGTAGTGAGGTCGGCACCTATGAATGGTCGTGTTGGGCCATATGCCTGGGGTCATGCTTAGTCACTGGACATGGGTGATAGAAAGTGTGGGACCTCAGCTGAGGCAGCTCTTAATATAGAATTTAGCCTTAATGTTTGTATATTTTAAAGGGGAATATTTTTGTGTGGTTTAAGCAGTAAGCAAATACAATAACATTTTCAAAACCCACATATGGAGAATGATATGTATGTGTATATGTATAACCTTATAAAAATTGCAAGCCATTTTGATAGCAATAGCTATATTTTCATTGTATACTTTAGTGCTTTTAAAACAATATTCAACATATATGCATTAATATTATTAACATGAAAACAATGTTTTCTGGATTCCTTGTCTGATTGTATGAAAAACATCTGGACAAAGTGAACAGCAATCTTAGATGAAGTATAAGGGGTACAGTGTGGATATACTGGTGAGCGGGAAGTCGCTGACAAATTTCAATCTGGAGAGGCCTCAGCAAGAGGTGGTCAATACAAAGTGGGTGTGTGGCAGCCACCAAGCCTCAGAATGGTACTTAGGGACAGGACTCAATATCGAAAGGGAAAACATGTATCTAATTAGAGCCAGGGATTTCCTACTCCCATGGTCACTGTGATAAAGTGAAGTAGACAAAGAGTTTGGTCTTAGGAACAAAGCAGAAGGAAAGGCTGATGCTCACCTAACTGTATAGAGGCTCAACGCTTTATTCCATTGCCCTCTCATCCTTCACTCTGTGCCACCCAAAGGACAAACTTGTGAAGTTAAAGATCAGATAGACTCTAGCATAACAGATTAAAAGGAAACATTTCTACATGGAAGAAAAACAATATTTTGGGACGCCCACATTTTCATTGACCTTATCTTTAAATGGCTCAGTCTACTCTTTCCTTTTGACCTAGAACTTCAAAGCCCTGGTAACTGAAATCTGTGCAAAACAGTGCTGAGCCAAGCGAAGACTGCCTGCACTCAATTCATGAATTGGAATATAGTATTTTAAGATGTATTTTTCAAAATTGATTCATAGATTCTATGAAATTCCTGTCAAAACTAGATCAGCCTCTTTTGAAGGAATAGACAAGCTAATTCTCAAATTTACATGGAAGTGCAAAGGGCTGAGCATAGCCAAAACAATCTGAATAAAGAAGAAAAAATGGTGGACTTTTACTTCCTGATTTTAACACTTACTAGGAAACCTTACTAAGACAATGTGGTGTCACCTTAAGGACAACTAATAAATCAATGAAATAACACAGGGAGTTCTGGTCAACCCATACATATGCAGTCCACTGATTTTGACCAAGCTACCAAGTTATTTCAACGAGAAAGAGAAAACTATTGTTAAGCAAATGGTTCTGGAACAAGAGCATATCTGCATGGAAAAACAATAACAGAAAACTCAGTTCCTACCTAATATGATTCAGAAAATAATAATTCAAAATGGATTATTAGCCTGACCTAAAACCATAGTCAAAAACTTCTAGAAGAAAAGATAGGAAAATATCTTTATGATATTGCAATGCGCAAGGATTTGGGGGCAGATCACAAAGAGCACTAAATGTAAAAGTAACAAAAATAATGTTGAGTTAAACTTCATCAAAATTATAAATTTCTTTTTTTTTTGAAATTTAAAAATGATAGACAAACCAGACTTGGAAAATGTTCACACCACATATACCTTCCCTAAAATCATCATTAAAAGTATAAATAATTATAACAAAAAGTCTGACTGCATTTTTGATGTTTGACTGCTGAAAATTTTAAACCCTCCTCCATTCTCTTCCTTGGCTGCTACTCTGCAACTAGACATGCTGATAAGAAAGCCCAGGAACTGCTGCCTTGGTACTTGGAGGTAGTTAATATTGTGCAAGGAAACCATCACTTCAGTCCTACCCTCCCAGCACCACAAAAACCCCAAGCCGGCCTCCCTATCTTGCCCTCTTAAGCCATTTTGGACCCTGCCCTGTCCTTGCTAGAGAGCCTCCTTTTGTCATAAAATTTTTCATACCCTCCTAGTGCATGTGTAGCATCATTGGTCTGAAAATCCAAACCAAATTTGGTGTCTGGGGGCCCATCCTCAACTATACTGTATGACTACAATAAACTGATGGGAAAAAAGGCAAAATATTTGAAACAGGTACTTCTCAAAAGAGTAACACATGTGAAGGTTTTAAATATCTTGAGTCATCAGGGAAATATCAATTTAAAGCTACTATAAAGGAACTCTACATACTCACCTGAATAACTGAAATTTAAAAAAGATCAATAATAGCAAATGTTAATAAGGAGGTAAAAAAGCTGGAATACTAATGCATTGCTGGTCAGAGTTAAAATGTTACAACCACTTTGGGAAGCTGTTTGGCAATTTTTTAGAAATTTTTCCAAAGGTCTGTCCTATGACCCAGAAATATCATATTAGGTATTTATACAAAAGAATATAAAACCTAAGATCAAAAAATATATTTATACAAGAGTATTTTACAGCTGCCTTATTTATAACAGTCCCAAATTAAAAACAACGCAATTGTTCATCTATAGAAAAATAAATAAACACATTTTTGTTTATTCATACAATTAAATATTATTCACCAATGGATAGGAACAACTCTTGATACATGCAACAACATAGAAGAATCTCAAAAACATTGCATTAGGGAACTAAGTTAAACAAAAGTAAGATATACTGTGGAATTTATGGTAAGTCTCTGTGGGAAAATCACAATGGAGATTCCTACATTTCTGGAGCAAAACTATGCTCTATGCTTTGAAGAAAGGCATACCTTTTGATAAAGAGTCCCTGGCATGCTAGTGGGTCCTGGTAGAGATGGAAAATATGATTATAGAATACTAAGTGATTATGCATTCAGAACTGCCCATCAGTTTTGTCCTATCATACCCACCAAGTCAAAATGTGATGTGGCTCAGCAGCCATCAATAATAGGATGGAAATGGTATATAAGGACGGAGCTCAAAAATGGCCAGAGGACACAAGCAAGCTTCATCAACATGCTATCATGTTCAATAGGTCCCCCTACTACCCAACATGGTTTTACCAGCATCCTTCTCTTTACTCACAGCTGTACAGGGTTACATAGGAGAGCTGATAAAGGAGATGTCCAAGATGGGTCAGTTCATTAAGTACGTGCCTGCAGTGGACATAATTCTATTACATGCTTACCTGGAGTTGGACTTTAAAGAGGGTGGAGATGGGGGCTTCCCTGGTGGCACAGTGGTTGAGAGTCCGCCTGCCGATGCAGGGGACATGAGTTCATGCCCTGGTCCGGGAAGATCCCACATGCCGCCAGAGCGGCTGGGGCCGTGAGCCGTGGCCGCTGAGCCTGCGTGTCCAGAGCCTGTGTTCCGCAACGGGAGAGGCCACAACAGTGAGACGCCCGCGTACCGTAAAAAAAATAAATAAATAAAGGGTGGAGAGAGGAAAATCAAGTATTCCATTCAACTGGAAACTACAGCTTCCAATGTATACTTTGGATTCCTTATGTTCAGGGTCCAAAAGGTAAGAATAGGGGCTATCATCTGTGAATGGACATGTGCAGTAAGCCTGGACTGAGACAAGTATTATAATGAAGTACTTAGTCACCTTCAGGAATGACAGTTTGTATGACACTACTGAATGATCACTGGGATTATCAAAACAGAGAACTTAAGGCAAGCAGAATTTTTAATGGCAGTGGAAGAAGTAGATGAATATCATTTGAAGCCCAAAATCAATTGAAGAAAATGTAAAGGGCTATAATTGTGTCCGGCCAACCTTCCGAGTCTAAGTCTCTTCTCAGAAAGCAAGGCCAACAGGAAACACTGAAGGAACTTCTCCCCAAATGTTTATAAAGCTGTGGTGTATACACACAGCACAAGGAGTGGGCTGTAACAGACTTGGCACAGGCTGTACCTGTACAGCTTGTACAGCCTTCAGGGAATTGCAATTTAAAACTGCAATAACATATCACTGGGTATCCACTGGAAGGGCTAAAATTAAAAATACAAAAAACAGTAGATGTGATGAGGATGCAGTGTAACTGGAACATACATTGCTGATAGGAGTTAAAATGACATAACCATTTTGGAAAATGGTTTGGTAGTTTCTTATGACATCTGGTCTCTAATCCATCATTTTCACCCCAAGCTATTTATGCCCCTACCAAAAAAAAAATGCAAACATATAACCTAGAAAAGACTTAAAGAAGGTTGTTCATGGAAGCATTATGCATAAGTGGCCCAAACTGAAAACAACGCAAATGTATATCAACAAGAGAGTGCATAAATTATAATATATTCCTATAATGATGTGTTACTTAGCAATTATAGAATAAAATGTTGATAAAAGCAACAAAACTAATTATCTGAAAAACATTGTATTTAATTTTAAAAAGCCAAGCACAAAAGAATATATACTACATGATTACATTTGTATGTAATTCAAGAGTAGGCTAAACCTATTTATGGTGATAGACATCAGGACCATAATTGCCTTGGGGCACAGGGTCACCTGAAAAGGAATGTGAGGGAACTTTCTTGGGGTGATAAATATGTCTTTACCTTAATTGAGGTGGTTGTTACATGGACATACACAGTTGTCAGCATTCATCAAGCTCAGATACTGCCTCCAAATTAAAGTTAAAGCAGAAGCTAGAGAATTACATTCTGCAATTAAATTAATAGAAGAAAATGAAGAAAAAAAAGGAATAGTAATGATTTAAGATAAAGGAGAAAAAAAATGAAAACCAAGAGTCTGATGGAAAACCAGGGAAAATATGGAGTAAGAATGACATTATAA
Source organism: Lagenorhynchus albirostris (assembly GCF_949774975.1). NCBI lineage: Eukaryota > Metazoa > Chordata > Mammalia > Artiodactyla > Delphinidae > Lagenorhynchus > Lagenorhynchus albirostris. The sequence continues at coordinate 108,630,754 of NC_083098.1, read as the reverse complement.
TGAATTTGAAAAGGATATTAGAAAAGAGGAATGGAAAAGCAAAGTTAGGATGGCAAAAAATAAATGAAAGTTTCAACACAAAGGGTTGGAAAAATGTTGATTTTATTTACTCTCCAGAGAGGACCATGAATGCTTAGAGAAAATTAATGCCCTGTAGATGACCATTTTATCCCATCTATCGATCACAGCATGTATATTATTTTTTGCTCCTGGGACTTTTAAAAACCTTTTTGCCTTCTATTTCTTATATATTCTGACTCCTCAAGCACAAATACAAATGCTTTATCATGTCATTTAAACCAAGGTCTGTAAAAAACACTCTCAATACAGATAGAAAAAATTTCCAGCCTTTAACCCTCACATAGCTCTTAAATTTATGAAACAGAGGCAGATGATATCTTAAGAAGACCCGTGGAATAAAAAGGCACTGGTGTTTACAGAAATGTGTGCTGTTAAAAACAAAACAAACAAACAAAAAAACTACACTAGGCAATTTACATGAGATGTTTATAGAAGTGTCTTGGTAGGAAACCTTCCTTACCAGACACTCAGTGGGGGTAGGAATCTGCTTCTACTGGATCATAAGGACAGATTACAAAACATTAAGGAAATTTGTGGGCAACTCGGTAGCTTGAAATTAGCCATGGTGGGAGTATATATACCACAGGGTACAGCAGACATTATAAGTTGTATTTTTCTGTCCATAGAGCCAGTTTACCAGCACAGCACTGCTTGTTCTTGTTTCTTGCAACAATACAATTTTATTTAATTATTACATATCGTCTTCATTAAATTATTCTCTCCATGAAAGCTACAACATTTATTTTACTTTATTTTTTATCATTTTTGGGAATCTAGGGCCTAACAGTGAAGTCATATGAGTTAGAATAGTAAACATTCCATTTTAGCGATGTTGAAGTGGGTTATGTAATTTAACAAAGTTCATACAGTGAGTAAGTGATAGGGCCATGTGACAAGTTTATCTTACTCCGAAACTCTACTCTGCCCACTGACTATACTGTTCCTCCAAATAGTCAACAAATAATTTAAACAAAGAAACAAAAGAATCAAACACACCTTTTGATAAAGGCATTTGGAGCAAATAATATACTATGTGTGTGATTGCACATCAATCCAGATGATATGGTATTATTTTTGTCATGGAGATATGAAAAGACCATTTTACATATCAACCCATAAAGGACTCTCAGATACATTACCAAATAATATTGAGATTTTATTTTCTAAAATACCATAATGGCTAAAATGTTGGACTCTGCTCAACCTGGACTCAAATTTCATCTCTGACAACTTCCTGGTTTACTAGCTGTCTAACCTTGAAAAAAGTATTCAATTCTCTAAGCTTCAGTTTTAAGTCTCTAAAAACTAAAGAAGAAAATTCCATATAATACCTAACGTGGAATGGAGTAAGTAGAGTAAATAATTGGAGGAATAATAAAAATAGTAAACACATTTTTGTTATGAATGCTTATTTGCTTAACAGTAGTATGTCTCCATAATTTGAACTAAAATTAGCTTTTACTTCCTAAATTAATGATAATGTGAATCATCTATGTAGAATTAATTCACAAGATTGCTGAAGCAGAGATGACTTTGGAGAACACATGATTTTAATTAGCCTAACACGATAACAGAAAGGCATTTTCTGAGGAAATGATCTGAATGAAAGAGGAAAGCTTAGAGATCATAAAAGCCAGAGGCAGAGAACAAGAATGTGCATACATGTCTTTAGTACATTGTTTTAGATCGAATTGGCTAGACCCAAACATCCTGCAACCTGAGAGGGGTGTGGTTGCCACAGTTCATCAGGATGAACTATCCCTGGAGACCATCACTAATTCTGTAATCAATAAGCTGCCCTCTGATTATTTATGTGGCTTCCAGGACATACCACAGTGGAGAACCCTAGATAATAGCTATCTCTGAAAGGCCAACATTTATTATAAATTAAAGTTTTTTTCATGTCTGTTTATTCATCAATCTCTTCTGTTTATTCATCAATCTCTTCTGAACTGAATATACAACACCAGAGTAGCAAATGTTTAGACCTGCAAAGCAGGAGAGCACATTTTCAGAATGTGGATTTGATCAGGAAGTAGTCATTTGATGAGCCCTTGCCCCAGGGACCAGCCAGACTCCCTCCTAGAAATTTCTGTGTAGCTTCCTCTAAATGCACAAAGACTAAAAATGTGAAAGTTTTAGGCATGTATAAATGATGACCAGGCTTATCTCTTTTGGTTTCTGCATTAAAAATATTAGGGAAAGAGGGGAATAAAGGCTTAATATGCCAAATTTATAGTTGAAGAAACTGGAGGCCATAAAAATGCAACAAATTAGTAAAGGTAACACAGCCAATGGGAGTCAAATCCTTGACAATAAGTCCTCTTCTCTCCTGAGTCAAACCTAAGCCCACAGCACACTTTGCCTCTACTGATATTAGTAAGGAGTGAAATAAAATAATGAATCTTTAATTCCTGATGATGTTTTCTGAAAACAGTCTTAGAAGGATAAATGAGTTAATGCCTGCTTTCCCAATAGAGTGTGATATAACCAATAGGGAAAAAGGCAAACATTCATTTTCCCCTCTTTCTTAGCATATCATTTTTGTTTCACTTTTAAATTGCATCATATATTTGCAAAATACTTAACTATCATTAAATAGTTAATTATTATCTACTTGGTTATTTACAGCCTCAAGTGCATTTGCTTTGTTACATGGTATCAATTAATATGGTTAATTGATCCTAAAGTGAGCCTTCCTAGACTAAAAGAATAAATAAAATAGGATATTTTTTAAAGCTTACACCCTAAACAGAGTACAATAAAGTAATATTTTCAGAATAAATTAGATGATGCTGGGATTCATTTATTGACTTATTTTTAAATCATGGATGGTTGTATTCTCTAGTACATATGAAAGTATTTAAACAGAAGCATATAAGAACAATAAACTAGAACTCCCCAAAATTTATTTACTGCCAAATGCAGTTTTTTTTTATTGAATCCATGTCTTTCACAATAACTTAAATATTTATAGTCACTGATGGTATTAAAAAACAATTTAAAATTAATTATCTCTGTACATCTACTAAATCTTCATATTTTTAACAAAAATTATTTTGGCTAATGCTTTGAATAGTCTTTGAAAAGTGAATTTGACTCCACTCTAACAGCACCAAATAAGAAACGGCCCAACCAGTAAAATCATGATGGCTATACAGTAAATATTAATGCTGATCATTGCCTGATGGATTTTTGACTTGACATCAGGGCAGCCAACATGCTTCCACAGGTCTTTCTTTATGCAGTTGATTTTGTATAAACAAAATGACCTTAAGATAATTGCATAATTTTAAAAGAGATGTAGAAACATATTTAAAAATTTTTGGTATAAGCATTTTTTGATTATTTTAATTAAACATACACACTTACAGAAATGGATACAGAATCATTAAACCCTAGAATTTTAGCAAATTTAAACTGCAAGTGAGATTATCATTTTTCTAATAAAATGAAGATAGAAATGGAAACACATGTCAGAACATTTTAGGATGATTAAAGGGAACTACAGAGACACCATACTTAGCACTGTGCCAAGCACAGTCATTTGTTTATACATAATCCACTGTGCTAATGTCAGGGGGACACCAAAGGGTAAATCTAACCCCCATTTTCAAAGAACGTGCAATAGTGTTTACTCTTTCCCTGCACTATTCCTCTTTTCTCTCTCCAAAAACTTTTGTTAACTCTCATGGCTCACATATAATGACTATGTTAATATTTCCCAAATCTACACTCCAGCTCAGATATTGTTTTGAGCTCCAAAGTCATCGTTTCTGCCTTTTTATGGCTTACACTCATACCTTCCTCTACATGTACTTCAAATTCTACAAGAGCCCAACATTTAAACAAACCCTTTCCTCATCTGTCTTTGCCTTCTCTGTCTTACCAGAGGTGTGGCATGGTCACATATGAATGGTCAAAAAACATTCAATTTTTAAGTAAGATGTTTCCATTTTTCTAAACATCCTGATAGTCTTTATGTTAAATAGACCACTAGTTCCCCCCAAAATGTCTCAAATTTGTCCCTTTGGCATTATTATTTTTATTGCCATAATTATAGCTTCCTGGCTTCTTACCAGGATTATTTACATAACCAGCTAATGTTCCCAGGTTTTCCCACTGCAGTCTAGTAGACAGGATCCAAATATACTCAAGGATAAAAGGGATTTACCCATTCATTTAACTGTGATGTCTAGGTGAGAAAAATGTCCCAATAATGACTAGATCCAGAATTATGCCTCAGAATTCTGTCTCTGCAGGCTTCTTTCAGACAACTTGGGATCCAACCACGGTAGTTTTATCTTCTTGTAGTCCCAACTTAGAGCTCCAGTAAAAAGAGGGCTTCATCATGTTGGTAGCTATGTAATATATAAGAAAAGGACATGAATTGCTGTCCAGGTGATCAGAGGGCCAAGTGGGTTGGTGTACTATAAACATCTCAATCTGAATCCATTATTCATCCCTCTGGACAAAGTAAGGGTAGGTGTGATGATCAATAGTTCCATCAGAAACATTTAACTGTGGAACAAGGCTTTCCCTCAAAGTAAGGATGCTGAACTAACAAAAATAACTTATTTACTCTAGGAGTCAAAATTGTGTTCCTCACAGATAACTCTAAAATGCTACTCTGGTTGATAAGCCTTCAATTTCCCTATTGTGCCTACAGATTAAAGTGCAAACTCATTTGTGTGATAAAAAATAAAAATATAAAATCTGATTTCATTTTTCTTTCATGTCTTTTCAAGTAACTGCCTTTCTGCTCCTATACTTTACATGCTGCAGTTAATGAGCATTCCCCAGGGAAAAGACGTGCGCATACGTGCACGCACACACACACACTCCTTAATTCAAAGCACTTCTTTCCATGGTGGCTTTGCTCATTATATTTCTACTGATTTCTCTGTCTAGAATGCTTGCCACTTCTCCCTGCCATTTCTGTCACTCTGAGGAACTCGTTAGTATTTGTCAGTTCCAAGGAAAATATTACCCCTTTTGTATTAGTTTAGGAAAAGAAATTAGTGTTAATTCCCTCTTTAGCATCTGCAAATGCTTTGTATATGCCTTGATTAAAGTACTAATACTAGTACTATTTGTGGAGTTTATATGAAGGATATATATATATATATATATAATAAAAATGTAAAAGCATAGTCTAAAATGTAGATCATATCCCCATTACATGTGACACTGAGCAAGTTTGGTCCTAAATTTTCTTTTTTTCTATCTACATTTTCTCATACTTTCTCACTATAAGAATTTACTTGATCTCATATATTTAAAGACCACTCTATAATGTCAGTTTTCCAATTTCTATCACTACCATGAACTTTTCACGAAGCTCCAGATTTGTGTATTTAAGAGGATTTTAGGTACACATGTCAAACTTACCAAATCCAAAACAAAACTCTTGTTCCCTATACCACTCCACTCACTTTTCTACCACAAATCACAGCAACACCTCTGCAGTTGCTCAAGACAAAAACACAGGATTCATTCTTGGTGGCTCTCTTCCCTTTACCTTGAACCCATTAACAAGCTCTATAGGCTAAACATCCATATGGATCTCACATCAACACATTCTCACTGTCTCCAACATCATTAATATGTCCAAGCTCTCATCGTTTTTCCAGGAGAACTTCTAAAACCAAATTGTAACTCTTTTTCATAGTTCTCCCTGAATCTTTCCTCCTACATAACCATTAGATTGAATTTATACAACCTAAACTGTTTTCATCACTCTCTTGATTAAAACCTTCTGATAGCCTCCCATTACATTTTGAATAGTGTCCAACTGCTTGCCATGAATGAGCAGCTGTCTCTTTTCCTACCTCTCTGTGCAACTAAACACTCAAGCTAAATTCCTATGTGTCTAAAGAAACAACAGTAAAGACAGTGTTTGAAAAACAGTCTGCCTAGATTTGATCCCAGCTCTGCCACATACTGATTCTGTAACTTATTTAATACATTTCTGACTCAATTTCCTCAAATGTAAATTGGGAATGAAAATAAGAGTGTCTTCTGCAAAAGGTAGTTTATAGGATTAAATGAGTAAATGTGCATTAAATGTCTAGATCAGTCCCCGGCACATAGCAAGCACCGTAAAAATGTGTGCTAATATTATTTATCAGTTCATTAAGTCATTGTCTTTCACACTAGAATGTGAGCTCCATGAAATTGGGGATGTTTTCTTGTTTGGTGCTATTTTCTCAGCATTTGTATAGGTCTATCATATAGAAAAGTTTCAATAAATCTTTGTTGGATAGAGTAGTAAATGATCAGTGCATGCAATATACATGAAATGTGGTCCATATCAGAAAGTTTACCAATTTTTGAAAATTTCAATTGTTTTCACCAGTGTGAACTTATTGCAGCCAAGACAGAGGAAGTAGAATACCTTATAGAGCACATATATCATGATCCAGGATCTGTGATAAGCACTTTTTGTGGATTATCCTACTTAATTCTCATAATAGCCATGTGAGACAAATTGTCCATTTTCACAGATTAAGAAATTTATATTGAATAAATGTATAAGGCATTTCTAAGGTCATAGAATTAGTACAACCAAGGCTTTAGAACTTCAAACTTATTATCCCCTTTTCTCACTATGTTAAAATGTCTTATTCATCTTTCTGAAGCACAACATATACTATTGGCTACACTCACAATAAATGCTTGTGGAGTGAATTACCCGTAGATGACCATGAACAGAAAGATGTGTTGAAAGAACATTCCAAAATTAAACTAGCAAAGGTAGTTTTTCTACACGAAATAAAATAATTTCATAAGACTGATTATTATTTTGATCTATGCAAGTGTTAAAACTTCTACTGGACATTCAGAGATAAATACCAGACATGTTTTCACACTATAAAGATATAAGCTCATCAAAATTATTCTAATACTGCATTGCCTTGCTTCTACTTTTATGGTCCAATTTTAGAAATTATTATTGTAAATTCAAGACAATTCCATTTTAAATGATCAGGGAGTTTGTGGACTTCTTTTACAATAATAAAATGCCTAAATCTTAGTCATTGGAATTCATTCTCTCTGGACAAATGCATTCAATTGCCTAATGTGATTAGAGCATTGTCAAAGGTACTTCATTTCTGATACACTTTTCCTCTGATTATACTTATCTTTGCTGATCTTCTATTATAAGGATTTAGATATCAAAGATTTCTTTTTACTTACTAGAAAGAGTTTGCAAAACGAATAATGGAACTAATATGAATCCCACAAATTAGACATTTTTTTAATTTACAATTTTTTTTGAAAATCCTCCTTTAGTATTCATTCTCTGCAGTGTTTTTTTAATCTAAGAAATCAAAATATCCATTTATAGTCAATTTGATGGATAGTGGAATAACTACTACCTAAATTGGAAAATATCTTAATGGTCTTTTCTTCCAAAAATTTCAGACAATATGATGACTCTTTTAATGCATGTACTGTAATTGCTGCTATATAAGGCAAAATTGCAGTGTTACAATAAAAGCACTGTTAATATTTCTGGTGATGGGAATTTTCATGCATAGTTGAAAAAAGACAATTTATATCTAAGACTTCAAAATGAAAAGCAAAGATTACTTAAACGTCAAAATTGAGCAATGAGGAAGTAGAGGGACATGACTTTGGGAACAAATGCATTTCTTAATTTAGTGCTAAGAAAGAAAACTTCTCTCCCAGCTCTGATTTAGAGTATCTTTCAACTTTTGTCTCAGAACGTCTCTGGGTCTCAATTTCTACATGTGGAAACAATTCCTAACACACTGAAGTGCTTGTGAGGATTTAATGAGGACCCTTCTCCGTCTTAAATGCATTCCTTGATTATTTTCCTCCTCTTTCAAATTTGTTTCTCCATTCTAACTACAAAGATTGTTTTATCTATATTTTAAAAATTTTAGTAAAACATATATAAAATAAAATTTGCCATTTTAATCATTTTTAAGTGTACAATTCAGTGTCTTTGATTGCATTCATGATGTTAGGCAGCCATCACTACTATGTACTTCCAAAAGTTCTTCAAAACATAAATCAGGACATTTCATACTATGCTTGATCCTCTTCAATATATGTCAGGAGTCAATGATATCATTGGTTGGGATCCCAGGTGGGACAGAGCAGGGCAGTGCTAGATTTCATGACGCTACTCAGAGCAGCCTGCTGTTTAAAACTTATGAATTGCTTATTTCTGGAATTTTCCAAATAGTGTCTTCTGACAGCAGCTGACTGCAAGTAAGTAAAACCACAGAAAGTGAAACTGTGGTTAAGGGGAACTACTATACTTACCAGTAACACCTCAAATACTTTCCGCACCTCAGTACCATCACATCAATACACATAAATACCATATTACAAGTCAAGAATTGTAAACACTGTTGATCTGCAATTTGACTCTGGGCACCCAGAGGCAAAAACAATGTTTTATGTGTTTTGTTGTTTCATCTGTATTGTTGTTTAATTTGTACTGCTCTCATTGTATTTAGTTAGTTTTGTATTTTTTATTTGAATTGAAATGCCTTTAGGGAAGGTTTGCCCTCTGAGGTCACCTCTGGTTTACACCACTCCCTACAATTTTTAAGTGTAATTTTTTTAGATTTGTTTGTTAGCTGCTTGACCTCTGAAGATATTTCAGTAAGTTTATTGGGGACAGTGATTAATCAAAACCAGATAAAGACATAACAAAAAAATATAACTACAACCCAATATTATGTATTAATATTGGTGGAAAATTCTCAGCGCTATATTAGGTAACCCAAATCCATAAACATATAAAACAAATTGTATACTATAGCCAAATGAGATTTATCCCAGAAATGCAAGGTTGCTTTAACACTCTAAAATCAGTTCATGTAATACAACATTTTCATAAAGGACATGATCATCTCAATAGTCCTGAAAAAATATTTGACAATATCCAAATTCTTTTTTTATAAAAACACTCAAAATACTAGAAATACTAGAAAAAAACTTTCTGACTTGATAAAGGACATCTATGAAAAATCTACAGTAACATCATAATTAATGGTAAAAGACTAATGTATAGATTCGTTAAACATTATATAAAGACTATATATTCTTAAAGACCCAGAACAAGCATCTTTCTTGTACAGGTTCTCTGATCACTAAAAATTGTTAATCATTTCCTCTTCTCTTCCAGTACTAAAGCTCAAACTCAAACTTTATTAAAGGCTCTTCCCCTTCACTTACTAGCTGTGTGAGCTTAGGTAAATGACTTGACCTCATAAAGTTCAGTTTCATTACCTATAAACTAATAAGAATGACAATACTTAATGTGTTATGATGGTGTACTGATATGATGCAGTTAAATTTCTTAGCACTCACTGTGCCAGGAACATGAAGGACTAAATAAATATGGATGTTATTATAATTACTACTATTATTACTGTTCTACTCCCATATCCTCCCAGCACTCCCAGAAAATCTTAATACTGGTTCAGGGGAAAAATCTAAGCAGGTAGCTGCTAATTTCTTCTGATCATCTCTTGCACAGATAACTGAGAGACTAAGCTTTTGCAGTGATTCAATCCCAGGATATTTCCAGATCACTTTTTGCCATCAAACAGCACAGGCAAAACCGTGAGCTTGGCAGTTGTGTTACTTAATACTGACATGGACTTTAATCAAAGTCAATAGAAGGTACAGTCAATCTACTGTGGGATATTTAGACTCACTTTTACCATTTGATTCTAAGCTCAAATTATGTTCCTTAAGACTTCATTCTTCTCTGTGACACAAACTTTTTTTGATGCCTTCCTCCAATGTGGAGCCCTTGAGATCACTTGGTGTTCCTCCTCTAATTACTATTTATTTTATTTATATGCATTTCTTTTTTTTTCTTAATAAAATTTTTACTTTAAAGTGACATTCTCATACTAAGACATTGGAGCAGTACATGTGCAGTTCAGCCTTTACCTAAAACCTCACTTGATGTAGTGAAATCCCCATGATATTCTTGGCTCATCTCTCTTCTGAGGCCACAGAAAGGACATTGTTTCACAACCTTGGAACATTTTTTTTCCAGTCCAGTTTTGTTTTCCATTACATAAGGTTTCATAACAATTGACATTTGAAATAATAATGCTGCATAAGAAAAAGCCACAACGCATCTGTAGCATAACAAAAAATAAGTGTTTATTTGCTCAAGCATCTGGATGGTCAGACAGGTAATGTCTCTGATCTTAGCTCAGCTGTTCACATGTCTGAGAGTTGTTGTCTGTTGGTAAAGCCATATGGCAAAGAGTATGACTATAGACAAAAGTGAAGAAGTTGAGCCACTAATGAGATTAATCTATCATGGGGCTCATTTACATGTAAAATGTTCTTTTAATTTAACCATTTAATTATTAGAGTCACATTAATATCTTTTTTGCTTTGTGCTATAGATTCTCCATATGAATACACAAACACTATGATTAATATTACATATCCATATCATCATATCTGTTCTAGTTGTCCAGTATCCCTGCCTGAAAGGAAGTTCCAAAAATCAGAAACCTGGTCTAGGAAATTGTAAATGTTATCTCTCCTGATGTCCCATGTAAGGGTTCATGTTACTCTAGAACAAGATTTAGCAAGATGTGGCCCATGAACCAAATGATTACTGCTGCCAGTAATTAGATGGCCTATGAACTAAAAATATTTTTGTAATTTTTAAGAGTCTAGATAGGATCAAAACAAGAATAACATTTAGAAACACATGAAAATAATATGACATTATTCACATTCAAATTTTAATGTCCATAAATAAAATTTTACTGGAACACACTTCACACATTTATGTATTATCTATGGCTATTTTCCCATTACTACAGAGCTGAGTAGTTTACACAGATCACATTACTTACAAAGCCTTAAATATTTACTATCTGACCCTTTACAGAAAAAAAAAACAAAAAACAAACAAACAAAAAAAACCCCAGCTCTAGGCATTTTGCTGCTTGGATTTCTCTTTTTGCCTTTATCAACACCTTTCTCTGTTTTTCTCCATCTAGATGGGTATTTCATAACTGAAAAGTACAGTAGTAGAGCTGGCTTCAGGTGCTCAACTAATAACATGAGGGTTCTGTCTTGCTTCTTCCATCCTTGGCTTTGCATTCCTCCATGAAGTTTCCATTCTCATGGGGACAACATGTCTGCCAGAAGTGTCAGGTTTACAGTCAGTCTTCACTGCAATCTCCTCACCATGAGTGAATTTTACTTTCTTAGCATTTCAACAAAAGCATTACACAGAATTGGTTCTTATCTACTCTAGATGGATCACGTTTATTCTTAACTCAAGCATAGGAAGAAGGAGTATGATATGATCTTATTGGACGTATTGGGTTACATTTAAACCCTGCACATGGGGAAGGTTTCAATTCCATAAAAAACTAAAAAGACTAGTAAGAGAAATGTGTACTTATTGAGTGTTTATTGGGAGTTGCTACCTGAAAGAAACAGAATGTATCCTGCTTAGGAATAAAATCAATTGTCACTAGATCATCTGAAAGTAGAATCTTAAAAAATTATGCCATCCATTTGAAAGAAAAATGTAATTAAATTAATATTGTAAAATAAATCTGTGCTGGAAAACAAATAGAGCCCTAAGTTTTCTTGGTATTTAAAGCATAGAATGAGTTTTATAGTAAGAATGAATTTCCACAGCTTTTTTATAGAAAATAGAGTTTTACAAAAAGTTACTTCACATCAAAATTTAAGAATCTCTATTATTGACTTCTATCACTAAAATGTGCTTATTTTGATTTGTATTGAATTCAATATATAATTCACTGGCCACCTAAAAATACCAGATATTTAATCTCTTAGATATTCATAAGGGGACTATGACTTGGACTCTGCTTTAAAGATGATTACTTGTAAGAGAGAAAAGCAGAAAATTAAAATACAAAATGACAAAAATATGTAAAAGTTGCAATTATAGGATCAACAAGAATAAACCTCATTTGTTCTTTGTGAAAGAGTACATTTGTTACACAAGTGGTAACATTTACCTGTGTTAAATGCCTAGGGGATTTTTCCAATCAGATCCCTCACTAATCAGTGAAGAACAAGCCTGTGAAAATTCACTAGGCATGAAAGAAATTGATGTGTTTGGAAAACTGTTTTATACTGTTGTTCACTGTGACTTTAGTTTAGGGTGTGTGCAAGGAATATTTGAGGACTGAGATTATGAATTAGAGTGGTAAACGATGAGGCCATAAAATGAGTCAGAACTTATAGAGTCTTTTATGTCAGGCCAATAAGTCTGTATTTTGTGTGTCAGAAACACTATAAAGATTTTTAGAAAGTAGATCAGTAATTTCAATGAACATCTTGGGAAAATACAAATTTAACATTAAGTTTAATTTAACAGAGACTGTGGACCTATTAGAGGTAAGAGATTATCCAAAAACAATTATAAGAATTTCTTCATAAATAATTTTTATGACCTCTCAAATAACTTTACTTCTAATATTTCAAAGGATTGTTTCAAAAATTAAGTAAAACAATGTGTCTAGAGCAAAAGTATAGCTATATTATGTTCTCATTTATGTAAAAAGTGAGCATAAGAAAATATACATGTATCTGCACATTTGTGTGAAAAGAAACACTGGAAGAATAACTCAAAAATCACAAAGATTGCTTACCTACAGAGGTGAATGAAAACAGAGTGAGATGGATGGAAGGATGGAACTGGGGTAGAAAGGTTGAGTGTGGAGAGTGACACTTCTCTGAATACAGTTTTTTTGTATAATTCTAACTTTTAATATATTTTATAATTAAACATGTCTAAAATTAGCAATAATGAAGAGGAAGCCCAAAATAAAATGTCATAGGAAGAAAATAGACATAATTGTATTACAAATAAATAACATAAAATACTAAATGAGAAAAGGGAAATAATTAAGGTAACTTTGGAACTTTTTTTATTATATACTCAAAGACTAAATATCAAGAAAACTATACACAATATTTTATGTTGATTAGTAGGTGTGTGTCCACAGTGATATGTGTTAGAATTGCTAAAACTATTTTATTTGTATTTGATGATGGAGCTAATAAGTAAATATATTGCAAATAATAAAAGTCACCTTTCTCACTGTCTAGAAGAAAATTACAAATAAGGAAAGAGGAAAGGGTAGAATCTTTTGGTATTGTGTTGAAATTGGAGGTATGTGTATTAAATGTCTGTTTTAAGATAGATAGATAGATAGATGATATATAGATAGATAGATAGATAGATAGATAGATAGATAGTAGATTTAGAAATATAAATGTGTGTATGCATATCTTAATTCTTTGTACTGAAAAAACTAGAAGCAATGATACCCAATACCATTGAACACATACACTGCTAAAGCTTGGTTTCTAAATACCATTCTCAAATTAAAAACTAGAACTCCTTGGAGAAATGGCTGATTCCAGGGTCAGGGCAGAGAAAGTACAAGATTAGCCTGTAATATCTCATAGTACCAGAAAGGAAGGAAGTCCTCAAAACTTGGTGAAAGCATTCCAAAAATGCATAAAAGCCAACTTAAAAGGGCTCTCAATGGCCAAATATGGTACACATTGAGCAAAATGGCAGTAATAATAATAATGATAATAATAATAATGATGGTGATGATGAGAAGAAGAAAAAGGAGAAGAAGCAAATATAACCTTAGGAAAAAAATAGAATATTTTGGGTCTATGTTGAAATCAATGAATAATTGAATAAACAAATACATAGAAGATGACAGAAAGCTCTTTTTTACAAGAGAATTCCAACTGGTAAATATTTTTTAAAAATTGATGGAAGTGGAAAACAGCATTGCTCAAACCCTAAAGTAACCAACTTTTGTTTGTCAGTCAAGAATCTTTAATGACTACTACAATGAATGGACAAATGTATGATGAAGTATGGTATATTTACATAATCTAAAAGTAACTTTCACAGGTTGCTTAATTACAAAGGGAAAAATAGTAACATTACAGTGAAAAAACCTGAAGACACCATCTTAGTCAAGTGATAAAAGTTAACATCCTCACTAATGGAAAAACCAACATTGTCTGCCTCTTTCTATGATTCACTAAGATGGACAAATCCTTTCTGTGGTATTTCTATCAAAAATGCGTAACCTTAATTTTAAAAATATATTCTACAAAATCAAGAGAAATTTCATCAAATGTCTGGCCAATGGTTTTCAAAAGTGTCAGGTCATGAAGAAAATATATTTTATATATATATATATATATAATTATAATATATAATCTGTGTACTGTGACTATATAAGAAGTTAGCATTTGAGAATGTGGATGAAGGACAAATGGTAGGGTTTTCCAAGCTCAGAACTGTTGACATTTGGGGCTGAATAATATTTCATTATGGCATGCTGCCCTGTGCATTCTAGGATGTTTAGCAGCATCCGTGGTCTCTACTCACTAGATGTCAGTAGCAACACCGTCTTAGTTGTGATAACCAAAAATTTATCCAGACATTACCAAACATCCTCAGAGATGAAGGCATAAAGTCTCTGCCAGTTGACAACCAGTGGTGTATGGGAATTTTTTGTACTGTTTTCACAACTCTTTCATAAGACTGAAATTATCTTAAGATGGAAAGTTTTAAAAATGTGTGAAAATGCTTAGCAGAGTGCCAGTAACATATGGAGCACTAAACAGGTAATACTTCTTCATAGAGGGGGACCTTCAAGATGGTGGAGGAGTAAGATGTGGAGATAAGCTTCCTCTCCACAAATACATCAAATATACATCTACATGTGGAACAACTCCTACAGAACACCTACTGAACACTGGCAGAAGACCTCAGACTTTCCAAAAGGCAAGAAAATCCCCACATACTTGGGTAGGGCAAAAGAAAGAAAAAAGTAATAAAAAACAGAGACAAAAGAATAGGGATGAGACCTGCACCTCTGGCAGGAAGCTGTAAAGGAGGAAAAGTTTCCACACACTAGGAAGCCCCTTCACTGACAGAGACAGGGGGTGGGTGGATGGGAAGCTTTGGAGCCATGGAGGAGAATGCAGCAACAGTGCTGCAGAGGGCAAAGTGGAGAGATTCCCGCACAAAGGATTGGTGCTAATCAGCACTCACCAGACTGAGATGCTTGTCTGCTACCCACCGGGGTGGGTAGAGGCTGGGGAGCTGAGGTTCAGGCTTTGGAGGTCAGATCCTAGGGAGAGGACTGGGGTCAGCTGTGTGAACACAGCCTGAAGGGGGCTAGTGCACCACAGCTAGCTCGGAGGGAGTCCAGGAAAATGTCTGGACCTGCCTAAGAGGCAAAAGACCATTGTTTTGGAGTGTGTGAGGATAGGGGATTCCTTCCCTGTCTGCCTAAAGAAGGCAGAGCACTGCCTAAATGATCTCCAGAGACAGGTGTGAGCCGTGGCTATCAGCTCAGACACCAGAGACAGGCATGAAATGCTAATGTTGCTGCTGCAGCCACCAAGAACACTGTGTGCAAGCACAGGTCATTATCCACAACTCCACCGCCCCGGGAACCTGTGCAGCCCACAACTGCCAGGGTCCCATGATCCAGGGTGTTACAATATCACCCCAGCTTCTGTCACTGCAGCTTGCCCCACATTCCATTTATAACTACCGTACCCCTCCCTCCCCTGGAATGAGTGAGCAAGAGCCCCTTAATCAGCTGTTGCTTTAGGCCCCTTCTGTCTGGATGAGGAACAGATGCCTGAGGGTGACTTACATGCAGAGGTGGGGAAAAACCAAAGCTGAACACCAGGGGCTGTGTGAACAAAGAAGAAAAAGGGAAATTTCTCCATGCAGGCTCAGGAGCAGTGGATTAAATCCCCAAAATCAACTTGATGTACCCTGCATCTGTGGAATACCTGAACAGACAACTAATCATCCCAGAACTGAGGTGGTGGAATTTGGGAGCAAATGTAGACTTGGGGTTTGCTGTCTGCAACTGATTTCTTTCTGAGTTTTAAATTTATCTGAGTATAGTTTTTAGTGCTAGTTATCATTGGTGGATTTGTTTATTGGTTTTGTTGCTCTCTTCTTTTTTTTAATTAAAAATGCTGTTTAAATATTTTTATTATAATATTTTTTATTTTAATTATTTTTAAAATTTATTTATTATTTTTTATTCTGTTTTCTCCCATTTGTTCTGATCTGTGGGGCTGAGAGTGTCTTGGTGTGCTGGCTTGGTGTCAGGCCTGAGCCTCTGAAGTGGGAGAGCCAAGTTCAAGACATTGGACCACCAGAGACTTCCCAGTCACGTGTAATATCAACTGGTGAGAGCTCTCCCAAAGATCCCCATATCAGTGCTAGGACCCAGATCTACCCAATGGCCAGCAAGATCCAGTGCTTGACACCCCTTGACAAACAACTAGTAAGAAAGAAACACAACATCACCCATTAGCAGAGAGGCTGCCTAAAATCATACTAAGTTCAGACACCCTAAAGCACACCACCAGATGCAGCCCTGCCCACCAGAGAGAAAAGATACAGCACCACCCACCCCAACAAAGGCCCAAGTCTCCTCCACCAGTAAGCCTACAAAAGCCATTGAATCAACCTCACCCACTGGAGGCAGACACCAAAAAACAATGGGAACTACGAACCTGCAGCCTGTGAAAAGGAGACTCCAAACACAGGGAGTTAAACAAAATGAGAAAACAGAGAATATGCAGCAGATGAAGGAGCAAGGTAAAAACCCACCAGACCAAACAAATAAAGAGGAAATAGGCAGTCTACCTGAAAAAAGAATTCAGAGTCATGAGAGTAAAGATGATACAAAATCTTGGAAACAGAATGGAGAAAATACAAGAAACATTTAATGAAAACCTAGAACTAAAGAGCAAACAAACAATGATGAACAACACAATAAATAAAATTAAAAATTCTCTAGAAGGAAACAATAGCAGAATAACTGAGGCAGAAAAATGGAAAAGTGACCAGGAAGATAAAAGATTGGAAATAACTCTTGCAGAGCAGAATAAAGAAAAAAGAATGAAAAGAATAGAGGACAGTCTCAGAGACCCCTGGGACAACATTAAATGCACCAACATTCAAATTATAGAGGTCCCAGTAGAAGAGGAAAGTAAAGGGACTGAGAAAATATTTGAAGGATTATAGTTGAAAACTTCCCTACCATGGGAAAATAAATAGTCAATCAAGTCCAGGAAGTGCAGAGTCCCATACAGGATAAATCCAAGGAGAAACATGCCAAGACACACATTAATCAAACTATCAAAAATTAAATACAAAGAAAGAATATTAAATGCAGTAAGGGAAAAGCAACAAATAACATACAAGGGAATCCCCATAAGGTTAACAGCTGATCTTTCAGCAGAAACTCTGCAAGCCAGAGAGAGTATGAGGACATATTTAAAGTGAGAAAGGGAAATGCCTTCCATGAAGATTACTCTATCCAGCAAGGATCTTGTTTAGATTCGATGAAGAAATTAAAACCTTTGTGGACAAACAAAAGTTAAGAGAATTACACACCACAAAACCAGCTTTACAACAAATGCTAAAGGAACTTCTCTAGGCAGGAAACACAAAAGGAGGAAAATAACTACAATAAAAAACCTAAAACAATTAAGAAAATGGTAATAGGAACATACATTTACCTTAATTGTAAATGGTAATTGATAATTACCTTAAATGTAAATGGATTAAATGCTTCAACCAAAAGACATAGACTGGCTGAATGGATACAAAAACAAGGCCCATGTATATGCTGTCTACAAGAGACCACTTCAGACCTAGAGACTCACACAGAGTGAAAATGAGGGGATGGAAAAAGATATTCCATGCAAATGGAAACCATAAGAAAGCTGGAGCAGTAATTCTCATAACAGAAAATATAGACTTTAAAATAAAGACTATTACAAGAGAAAAAGAAGGACACTACATTATGATCAAGGGATCAAACCAAGAAGAAGATATAACAATTGTAAATATTTATGCATCCAACATAGGAGCACCTCAATACAGAAGGCAAATGTTAACAGCCATAAAAGGAGAAATTGACAGTAACACAATAATATTAAGGGACTTTAACACCCCACTTTCACCAATGGATAGATCATCCAAAATGAAAATAAATAAGGAACCACAAGGTTTAAATGACACTTTAGAGCAGATGGACTTAATTGATATTTATAGGATATTCCATTCAAAAACAACAGAATATGCTTTCTTCTCAAGTGTTCATGGAACATTCTCCAGGATAGATCATATCTTGTGTCACAAATCAAGCTTTGATAAATGTACAAAAACTGAAATTGTATAAAGTATCTTTTCTGACCACAATGCTATGAGACTAGATATCAATTACAGGAAAAAAAAACACTGTAAAAAATACAAACAGAAGGAGGCTAAACAATATGCTACTAAATAACCAAGAGATCACTGAAGAAATCAAAGAGGAAAAAAAAAAAACCTAGAAACAAATGGCAATGAAAACACGACAGGCTAAAACCTATAGGATGCAGCAAAACAGTTCTAAGAGGGAAGTTTATAGTAATACAATCCTACCTCAAGAAACAAGAAACATATCAAATAAACAACCTAAACTTACACCTAAAGCAATTAGAGAAAGAAGAACAAAAAAACACTCAAAGTTAACAGAAGGAAAGAAATCATAAAGTTCAGATCAGAAATAACTGAAAAAGAAATGAAAGAAACAATAACAAAGATCAATAAATCTAAAAGCTGGGGCTTCCCTGGTGGCACAGTGGTTGAGAGTCCGCCTGCTGATGCAGGGGACACGGGTTCGTGCCCCAGTCTGGGAAGATCCTACATGCTGAGGAGTGGCTGGACCTGTGAGCCATGGCCACTGAGCCTGCGCGTCCAGAGCCTGTGCTCCGCAACGGGAGAGGCCACAACAGTGAGAGGCCTGCATACTGCAAAAAAAAAAAAAAAAAAAATCTAAAAGCTGTTTCCTTGAGAAGATAAACAAAATTGATAAACCATTAGCCAGACTCATCACAAAAAAAGGGAGAAGACTCAAATCAACAGAATTAGAAATGAAAAAGGAGAAGTAATAACTGACACTGCAGAAATACAAAGGATCATGAAAGATTACTACAAGCAACTATATGCCAATAAGATGGATAACCTGGAAGACATGGAAAAATTCTTAGAAAAGCACATCCTTCCAAGACTGAACCAGGAAGAAATAGAAAATATAAACAGACCAATCACAAGCACTGAAATTGAAACTGGGATTAAAAATCTTCCAGCAAACAAAAACCCAGGACCAGATGGCTTCTACCAACCATATGGAGAAGAGATAAAACCTCTCCTTCTCAAACTCTTCCAAAATATAACAGAGTGGGGAACACTGCCAAACTCATTCTATGAGGCCACCATCACTCTGATACCAATACCAGAAAAAGACGTCAAAAAAATGAAAACTACACACCAACACTGATTAACATAGATGCAGAAATCGTCAATTAAATACTGGCAAAGAGAATCCAACAGCACACTAAAAGGATCATACACCATGATCAATTGGGGTTTATCCCAGGAATGCAAGGTTTTCAGTGTGTGCAAATCAACCAATGTGATATAGCATATTAACAAATTGAAGGATAAAAACCATACCATAATCTCAATACATGCAGAAAAAGCTTTTGACAAAATTCAACACTGATTTATGATAAAAACTCTCGAGAAAGTAGGCATAGAGGGAAACTACTTCAACATGTTGCAGGCCATATGTGACAAACTCAGAGCCAACATCACTCTCAGTGGTGAAAAATTGAAAGCATTTCCTCTAAGATCAGGAACAAGACAAGATTGCCCACTCTCAGCAGTATTATTCAACATAGTTTAGGAAGTTTTAGCCACAGCAAACCAAGAAGAAAACAAAATAAAAAGAATCAAAATCGGAAAAGAAGAAATAAACCTGTCAGTGTTTGCAGATGACATGATACCATACATAGAGATCCTAAAGATGCTACCAGAAAACTACTAGAGCTAATCAATGAACTTGGTAAAGTTGTAGGATACAAAATCAATGCACAGAAATCTCTTACATTCTCATACACGAATAATAAAAAATGTGAAAGAGAAATTAAGGAAACACTCCCATTTATCACTGCAACAAAGAGAATAAAAAGCTAGGAATAAACCTGCCTGAGGATACAAAAGACCTGTATGCAGAAAACAATATGACAATGATGAAAGAAATTAAATATGATACAAACAGATGGAGAGATATACCATGTTCTTGGATTGGAAGAATCAACATTTTGAAAATGACTGCACTACCCAAAGCAGTCTACAGATTCAGTGTAATCCCTATGAAACTACAAATGGCATTTTTCAGAGAACTGAAACAAAAAAATCTCACAATTTGTATGGAAACACAAAAGATCTCGAATAGCCAAATCAGTCTTGAGAAAGGAAAACAGAACTGGAGGAATCAGGCTCCCTGACCTCAGACTATACTATAAAGCTACACTAATCAAGACAGTATGGTACTGGCACAAAAACAGAAATATAGATCAATGGAACAGGATAGAAAGTCCAGAGAAAAACCTACACACATATCGTCACCTTATCTTTGATAAAGCAGGAAAGAATAAGCAATGTAGAAAAGATAGCCTCTTCAACAAGTGGTTCTAGGAAAACTGGACAGCTACATCTAAAAGAGTACATTAGAACACTTCCTAACACTATACACAAAAGTAAACTTAAAATGGATTAAAGACCTAAATGTAAGGCCAGACACTATAAAACTCTTAAAGGAAAGCATAGGCAGAACCTTCTATGACATAAACAACAGCAAGATCCTTTCTGACCCCACTCCCAGAGAAAGGGAAATAAAAACAAAGAATAAACAAATGGACCTAATGCAACTTAAAATTTTTTCAACAGCCAAGGAGACCACAAACAAGATAAAAAGACAACCCTCAGAATGGGAGAAAATATTTGCAAATGAAGCAACTGACAAAGGATTAATCTCCAAAATATACAAGCAGCTCATGCTGCTCAATATCAAAAAACCAACAACCCAATCCAAAAATGGGAAGAAGACCTAAATAGACATTGCTCCAAAGGAGACATACAGATTGCCAACAAACACATGAAAGGATGCTCAACATCACTAATCATTAGAGAAATGCAAATCAAAACTACAATGAGGTATCACCTCACACTGGTCAGAATGACCATCATCCAAAAATCTGCAAACAATAAATTCTGGGTTGTGTGCGGAGAAAAGGGAACCCACTTGCACTGTTGGTGGGAAGGTAAATTGATGCAGTCACTGGGGAGAACAGTATTCAGGTTCCTTAAAAACTAAAAGTAGAACTACCATAGGACCCAGCAATCCCACTACTGGGCATATACCCTGAGACAACCATAATTCTGAAAGAGTCATGTACCACAATGTTCATTGCAGCACTATTTACAATAGCCATGACACAGGAGGAACCTAAGTGTCCATCAACAGATGAAAGGATAAGGAAGATTTGGCACATTTATTCAATGCAATATCACTCACCATAAAAAGAAACGAAACTCAGTTATTTGCAATGAGGTGGATGGACCTAGAGTCTATCATAGAGTGAAGTAAGTGAGAAAGAAAAAAAAACAAATACTGTGTGCTAACATATATATGTATATGGAATCTAAAAAAAAAAAAAAAAGAATGGTTCTGATGAACCTAAGGGTAGGACAGGAATAAAGATGCAGACCTAGAGAATGGACTTGAGACACAGGGAAGGAGGAGGGGAAGGTGGAACAAAGTGAGAGAGTAGCATTGACATATATACAGTACCAAATGTAAATAGATAGCTAGTGGGAAACAGCTGCATAGCACAGGGAGATCAGCTCCGTGCGTTGTGACCATCTAGAGGGGTGGAATAGGGAGGGTTGGAGGGAGGCACAAGAGGGAAGGGATACGGAGATATATGTATACATATAGCTGTTTCATTTTGTTATACAGCAGAAAGTAACACAACATTTTAAAGGAATTATTCTCCAATAAAGATGTTTAAAAAAAAAAGGAAACTAAAAGGAGGAGGAAGAGGAGGATAAAGAAATAGAAAAGGAAAGGAAGTGGATTAGCAACACCCAAGAACTGGTATTTTAAATAAGAATTCTATGTCTTAGTCAAATTAGTCCACTGTAGTAAGACTGAATTCCATACCACAGATCTGCTTAATATCTGAAAAGAAATGCTGCTTCCATACCTTATTAATGCCTGTGCTACCTGTTTCCTTTAAATAAATGCTGCTTTTAATTAAATGTCAAAATAAAATAGTTCTTATAAAATCTAGTAAATACACCTCTGTGGAAGTTCATACATAGTTCTAAATTGTATGTTTTAATGAGAAATTCAACAGGTCTGTTCAAAATAACCACAAATTTAATGAGGGACCCTTTAAGTGTATAAACTACTGTGTTTTGATATCTCCAACTCTAGATTTATCCACTCAGCTTCCAAACAATGTCCATCTATGTGGCAGGTAAATCCTGTCTTTGCAATTTAATTCTCCTTATTCCTCCCGGCTTCTTCAGAATGCAAACCTTTTCTATTTGGGTTAATTTCACACCTTGAATCTCACCAAAATCTCATTACTCATTTTTTTTCAGGGATCAGCTCTGCTGTGTGCTAGGTGTGATGATAACAAGAAAATCTGTAATATTACTACACAGAACTTTAAAACACAAGGTGATCTGCAGGAAAATGAAAGCAGAGTATGGATAAAAATAGGTCCTGTTACCCTTAGATTTGACAGTTTGGACTCCAGTTTTTGACAGCCTGACCTTGCTACTCATATTGCTCACAACTGTCAGTAATTCAGTGACAAAGGAGAAGTGTGGTACTGTATTTATAACAGGCTCATGCTTAGTGATACCCAGTTGGTGATATAGGAGAAAGAGGAAGAGAAGAGAGAGGAATTAGAAGATAGAAATAGTGATTGAAAATGTAAGCAGAGGAAGGGACAGAGAGATAGGACAAGAGAAATGAAATGATAGCAGTGGTAAAGTTCAAGAACATGACAGACTGAAAGAGAAGGAACAGGGAGTTGGCTTATGCTTGTTCATGAATGGGAGAGAAACAAAGGAAGAAAGAAATTAAACAAGAAAAAACAAAATGTGAAATGTATAATGAAAGAGAGAAAAGATACCATGAGATTCTGAGGTGTAATTGGTGATTTAGGGTTCATCCAGGGGAGTGTGTTCAGTATAATGAGAAATCTGAAAATGACAAATTATGAAAAAAATAATGTAATTAAGAACATCTTGTGCAAAAATTAGAAGACTGAATGGAAATATATAGTGGTCTTCAAATATTCACAGGAATTTTATTTAGAGAGAAGGAAAAGTAAAAATAAGATCAGTCTGTGTTTTCTCTTATGGCTCTGTGGAATAATGGGTGGGAGAAGGAGGATTATAAGGATATATTTTCTAGGCTGTGAGTTTAAGAATGAATTGAGACATATAATGATTTCCTGAGCCCCCCATCATGTGGCAATACTAGGGAAGGGCTCTGTTTCTTCTTTAACAGGCAATAGGTCTAGTGTCTCATCTAATTTATTTCGCAAACTTAGACACCCTTGAAAGTAAAAAGTGGTTTATTTATAATTACTTCTGGATAGTAAGTTTAAATCAGAATGTTTCCAGGAAAATCAGAATATATGGGAATCCTGAGTATGTGTAGATAATATCTGAGAATATTGCTAATTTTAATGCTCTTACCCTAATTATATTTTTCTTTTTTGACTAGTCATTTCACTGGTGCATTTCTCAGCCATTTGGAGTAGTGGCAAAGTATCCCTACGTATTACTATGAATAAAATTAATACAATAATTAGAGAACACTGAAGATTAATTTTTAAATGTCAAAGTATTAATTAATTAATTAATCCAATGAGTGATAGTTGAATATTCCTTACATGCCTTACATTTCAGTCATTGTGCATTGTGTTGTACTCCTGCTTATAAAAGGACATTTCTGGAGCAGTATAAACAAATATCACACTAACTAAGTAGCAAAACTCACACTAAGTAAGTAGAAAAAACTCAGATTTGAACCAGAATTCTGTCTACACTGATTGTTACGTACAGAAATAGATGAGAGAGAAAGGGAGAGAGAAAGAGATTTGGCTTAACAACCAGAAATTTATTTTCACCCAGTAGTGGAGGCTGGAAGCCCAAGATCAAGGTGTAGGCAGAGTTGATTTCCTCTGGGGTCTATGAGAGAAGAATCTGTTCCAGGCCTCTCTCCTTGGCTTATAAACAAATATCTTCCCCCTGCTTGGTCCTCATATGGCCATCCTCTGCTGTCTCTGTCTCTTCTTATTCAAAGGCATTTCTGGTGTCTCTTCCTCTTTTTATAAGGACTCCGATCATATTGGATTAGAGCCCCATCCTAATGGGCTCATTTTACTTTATAACCCTTTTAAAGACCTTATCTCCAAATACAGCTATACTCTGAGGTACTAAGGGTTGAAACTTCAACATATAAATTTTGAGGGGACACAATCCAGCCCATACAACTTGTCATTTCATTTAAGATAAAGAACAAAGTTCATTCCATGATAAACAAGCCTAGCCCTTATTCTTTTCTTTGGTCACTTTTCATATGAGAACCTCCTTTCTACCTACATTATAGCCACATTTACCATCTCTCTGCTGCTCCTAGACATTGTGCTCTCTCCTGCTTTAGAGCCTTTGCATTTGCTAAAAGTCTCTCCTTCTCTACCTTTGTCTAATAATTTTGCTACATAAAAGAAAATCACTGGCAGGGATCCTCAACATTAAGCTTTGAGAGGATTTGGATTTTGTCATCTCTTTCTTCTTCCCCTACCTACTAGCCTCTGGGAACCACCAATTTACTCTCTGTTTTTAGAAGTACATTGTGATCCAGCAATTCAATTTCTGGGTATATATCCAAAGGAATGAAAAGAGGATATGGAAGAGATATCTGCACTCCTGTTAATAATAATAATAACTTCATTGTTATTCACCATAGTTAAGATATGGAAACAATCTAAGTATCCATCAAGGGATGAATGGATAAAAATGTGGATTATAATTCAGCCATGAGAAAGGAGGAAATCCTGCCACATGTAACAATATGGATAGACCTTGAAGATATTACGCTAAGTGAGGTAAGTCAGAGAATGATGATTACTGTATGATATCACTTATATGTGGAATCTGAAAAAGCTGAACCTGCAGATATATTTATAACCACTCATGGAAGAGAGTTGCAATGACTTACATATTAGAGTTGATGGATTCCAGAGTTTGGGAAACAAAAGTTGTGACATAAGGAATGACATAGTTGAAGAATGTCAAAGTAGAGAACACTCCCTTATGTCGATTAATTATAAATGATGGAAAGCATCTCCAAACCAACATCATTTAAAATAAGTTTTTAGCTGTCTATAAAATTCAAGGGTGGACCTGGCTTCCCCCTTTGTTACATCTAAGAGCTTAAAGGAAGTTGAATCATTGACATCATATTTTTCTCTCTTCAAGGTCTGATTTTCTGTAAGATAATTGTTTGGTATAATTACATAATTCTGTCTCATAGCTCCACCATATGAGATCTCTAGCAGTCCTAGGCTCATGTCTTCATAGCGCTGAATCCAGTAAGCAAGGTTTCTTGTGTGGTGGGAATAACAATGTTTTAGTCTTTTAGCAAGTTTGATGTTTGTAATGCAGTTCTGTTGTCTATAACCACTATACTATGCATTAGATCTCTAGGACTTATTTATCTACTAGTTGCAAGTTTGTACCCTTATCCTTCCTCTTCCCCAATTATTCAACCATATATTTTAAAAAGAATAAAAAAGAGAAGGAGGAAAGGAAAAATAAAGGAAGGAAGGAAGGAAGAAAGGAAGGAAAGAAGGAAGGAAAGGAGGAAGGAAGGAAGGAAGGAAGGAAAGGAAGAAAAAATAGAGGGAAGGAAGGAAGAAGGAAAGATGCCCTCAATTTGACACTCATTGCCCAAAACTAGATACCAAAACCATTCTTGTGACCCATGTGATGACATAGCCATAGAGATGTGCAAATGGAATCCATTGCCTAAAGTTACAGCCACTCATGCAACAGCAAGAAATATGAACCACCCAACCCACATAGGCTGCAACTGAGGGAAAGAGGAATTACCAATGAAAATTGGAGAGGCTGGTATCAGAAGAAAAGGAAAGAGAAGCTGGACAGCAAAACCTAACAAATGTTTACCTCATCCTTCATCTTCAGACATCAAAATATAAAATGTTTAGTAAAATAGGGAAACAAAAGTTATATTTGGTAGCTTGGTATCTATACTGGGGTCTTTGACTCTTTGGGACAGTCACAGTTTCTTGAACTTTTTAATTCAACACTGATTAGAAGGTAAATGCATACTGAGTGAAGTAGAATGCCTATCAAATTCTCAACTCAGAACCTCTGAGTAAAGTACTAGAAGCATGGTGATTACATGATTAAACTCCTTAGTGCACAGGAGGTGCTTACTAGATATGAATTTTCCCTTCTGTTCCTCCTCTTCCTTCTCTCTACTTTCTCATTTTTTTACTTTCCTTTAATCTATGATCCTAGTGCTGTCTTTAGGATGTCACAAAGAATGAATCGCTTTCTATACATCATTCAGCCTTACCGATATCCTCTTCTCCAATTTAAATGTCTGAAACTTCTTCAAGTGCTGTTTCCATAGCTAGTTTCTAAAGCTCTTAAAAGCATGATTGCCCACTTCTGGATGCATACTGATTCATCAATAATGTAAGAGGACACAGTGTTATAGATGATATTTAATTATAAATACTATTCAATATTTTTTGTATCCATTCCTGAACTTATGTCTTCAGATCATCCTAACTCCTGAACTTATAAGTCTTCAGATCATCCTAACTTCAGACCATTTCTAACTCCTTAAGAGATAGAAATTTGTCCTTTCTCTTTATTTTATTTGTCTCTTTTATTTTATAGCAACTGTATTGAATTTTAATTAATACACAAAGAACTGCACATATTTAGCATGTACAATTTGATAAGTTTGGGCATATGTATACACCAGTGATACCATCACCACAATCAAGGTAATAGTAATATCCAACAATTTTCAGTTTGGCCATTTGTCCCTTTGTTGTTGTTATTGTTTTGTTTTTGTGATAAGAACACTTGAGAGACTCTTAACAATTTGAAGTGCACCAGCTATAGCTCAGCTGGTAGAGTGGAAAACTTGACCCTTCTCTTTTTAAATTTGTTTAAGATTTCCCTAATGTTCTTTGTATCACAACCTTGTATAATTTCCTTGAAAATGACTCACCATTTGTGAAGAAAGCCTATGAAATCAGAAGGACAGAATGGTACAATGAGGAGAGAGTAAGATTTGAGACTGGAAACCCTGTATTCAGTTAGTTCCTTAATTCACAAGGTGAAGTACCTTTGGTAAATCATTTAGTTAACCTGAGCTTCTGTTTCACTATCTGTAGTGATAGTAATAACAATATTGAATGCTTTACAATATAGTTGGTTGTAGATATCAGTATTATTAAATTACTAAAATATAATTAAATTTATTTTATGATCATTCTTAAAATCATGGAGGTCATGGACCTTAACATCACTAAGCTGGTGTATGGAGACGTTTCTTACCTTCTGTAAACCAGCTTTTTAGAATGGAGCCTAAAACCTATATATGAATCATATGTGACTGTTTCTCAAATATGAAGTTCCCTTGAGAATAAAAATAGGGAGAAATAATTTTGCTGTTTGTTAGGCACCTGTAGCATTCAGAACTGTAATGTATCAAATACGTTCAAGTGGATCAATATCTCCTCAGCGTGACTCGAGTATAAATAAAAATTTATGATCCAAATATAGCATGCTGTGACCAAAGTGAATGAATAAGAGAAAGTGGTACTACAGAAATAAAAATTTCTATATCAGGATGGCTGGCTATTAATTTTTATAAAAGCATGGGAAAAAGCAGAGCCAGAGACACTTTTGCACACAAAGGACAATTTGTTCTTCCCTAAAAATTCAATATGGCAACAAACTCTGTGAAATTACAATAAATTTTGTTCATAGTAGATAACGGTACAAAAATCATAAGTAAATATATTCAAGAAAGTGTATTCATAGTTACATATTATCTTAAAACAGAAAAGGCTAAAGAAAATCAGTTAACAGAGTCTCCACATTATATAAATGTGAGGTGAAGTTAACTTGGCCAGGGTCAGAAATCTGGTTAGCAACAGAGCTTACATTATCAGATATATGTAGGTCATTACAAAATTTATATTTCATATCCATGTCTCTCTCTCTTTTAATTACAAACGACATCAACTATACTCTTGGGTTTACCAGATTTAGCAAATAAAAATCCAGGATACCCAGTTAAATGAAATTTCAGATTAAAAAACAAACAAACAAGTAATTGGTTTAGATTGTTCCAATATTTTGTGCATATTTATATTAAAATTATTTATTGTTTATTTAAAATTCAAATTTACCTAGGTGACCTGTATTTTATCTGACAACCTTACACACCAGGAATTCCCATTTGGATGAAACATGGGCACTCTTAGCTCAACATATTCAAAACCAAACTTGTTATCTTCACCTTCAAACTCAGCCTCTCTCCATGTCTCTGTTCTCAGTGAATGACCTCACACCATCTGGTTTCCCAAGCCAGAATGCTGGCATCATTTTGATTTTCATCTTTCTCATTGTCTTCCTTTCTACTCATAATCAGTCACGTCTTAAACATCTTCTAAATAACCTCATCTCTCAGTCCTCACTGTTGTTGCTTAGTTCAGCTCATTCTTACTTGCTTTAGTTACTTTAGTGTCTGCCTAATTGGTTTATCTGCCCCTTTTTCACCTCCTTAATCTACATGACTGTGTAACTAGAAAAAGGAAGATAAAATTACAGACGTGATGACCTTTTTACCTTGCTTGTAGCCTTCAATGAACACTCATTAATGACAAAGGAGGAACTAAAACATTCCCATTCAGAATGATTCATAGTCTGACCACTGATTGTTTCAGTGGTCCCAAGTTTCTCAAAACCTCCTTGCCCTCTACAGTCTAGATCAGGGGTTTTCAACGCCTGAATAATACTGCCCACTGACTGCTTTGTAAATAAAGTTGTATTAGGGCTTAGCCATGCAAATTGTCTGAATATTGTCTATGCCTGTCTCCTTGCTATGACTCTGGTAGTTGTAACAGAGATTGATAGTTCACAAAACCTAAAATATTT
The DNA here is from genome assembly GCF_949774975.1 of Lagenorhynchus albirostris. Classification (NCBI taxonomy): domain Eukaryota; kingdom Metazoa; phylum Chordata; class Mammalia; order Artiodactyla; family Delphinidae; genus Lagenorhynchus; species Lagenorhynchus albirostris. Next base: position 108,601,455 of record NC_083098.1, on the reverse strand, counting down.
ACTATCTGGTCCTTAATAAAAAATGTTTGACAGCTCCTGCTCTACATAAAACAAACTATTTGTAATGCTTTTGAACTTATTATGCTCTATCTCATCACTAGGACAAAATTAACAATCTCTATGTAAAATATTATTTCTTTCAACAAAAGCCACTATAATTCTCCTCAAAAATCCCACTTCTCCTTTATATTTATAAAAACAAACAAACAAACAAACAAAAAACACCTCTACCACCAGAAAAGCTCCTGGTCTACCAGAACTGATATGAAGCCTCCAACTCTGGGTTCCATTGGGCATTTCCTCTCTACAACTTTGCTCCACTTATCATACTTGATATTTACAAAACTTTCTCTTTTGAGACCATAAAATTTGTGCCTCATTCCCTATTCTAGTCTCAGCAATTAGGAAAAACATAGCATGAACTTGGTGCTCAGTTTTTTTAAGATTACTTTTAATCAGTGAAGTAGCAGTAACACAATAATAGTAATGGGCTTTAACACCTCATTTTCACCAATGGACAGATCATCCAAAGTGAAAAAAAAAAATAAATAAGGAAACACAACCTTTAAATGAAACATTAAACAAGATGGACTTAATTGATATTTATAGGACATTTCATCCAAAAACAACAAAATACACTTTCTTCTCAAGTGTTCATGGAATATTCTCCAGGATAAATCATGTCTTCAGTCACAAATCAAGCCTTGATAAACTTAAGAAAATTGAAATTGTATCAAATATCTTTTCCAACCACAATGCTATGAGACTAGATATCGATTACAGGAAAAAAAAAATACAAACACATGGAGGCTAAACAATACACCACTAAAAAACCAAGAAATCACTGAAGAAATCAAAGAGGAAATCAAAAAATACCTAGAAATAAATAACAATGAAAACATGATGGCCCAAAACCCATGGGATGCAGCAAAAGAAGATCTAAGAGGGACGTTTATAGCAATACAATCCTACCACAAGAAACATCTTAAATAAACAACCTAAACTTACACCTAAGGATATTAGAGAAAGAAGAACAAAAACCCCCCAAAAGTTAGCTGAAGGAAAGAAATCAAAGTTCAAATCAGAAATAAATGAAAAATAAATGAAGGGAAAAATAGCAAAAATCAATAAAACTAAAAGTTGGTCCTTTGCGAAGATAAACAAAATTGATAAAGCATTAGCCAGACTCATCAAAAAAAAAAAAAGGGAGAAGACACTAATCAACAGAATTAGAAATGAAAAAGGAGAAGTAACAATGAACACTGCAGAAATACAAAGGATCATGAGAGATTAGTACAAGCAAGTATATGCAAATAAAATGGACAACCTGGAAGAAATGGACAAATTATTGGAAAAGCACAACGTTCTGAGGCTTAACCAGGAAGAAATAGAAAATATAAACAGACAAATCACAAGCACTGAAATTGAAACTGTGATTAAAAATCTTCCAACAAACAACAGCCCAGGACCAGATGGCTTCACAAGCAAATTCTATAAAACATATAGAGAAGCACTAACACCTATCCTTTGCAAATTCCTCCAAAATATAGCAGAGTGGGGAACACTCCCAAACTCATTCTAAGAGGCCACCATCACTCTGATACCAACACCAGACAAAGACGTCACAAAATAAGAAAACTACAGGCCAATATCACTGATTAACATAGATGCAAAAATCCTCAAAAAAGTACTGGTAAAGATAATCCAACAGCACATTAAAAGGATCATACACTATGATCAAGTGGGATTTATCCCAGGAATGCAAGGATTCTTCTGTATATACAAATCAATCAATGTGATACATCATATTAACAAATTGAAGGATAAAACCCTATGATAATCTCATTAGATGCAGAAAAAGCTTTTGACAATATTCAACACCAATTTATGAATAAAACTCTACAGAAAGTAGTCATAGAGGTAACCTACCTCAACATAATAAAGGCCATATATGACAAATCCACAGCCAACATTGTTCTCAACAGTGAAAAACTGAAACCATTTCCTCTATGATCAGGAATAAGACAAGGTTGCCCACCCACACCACTATTATTCAACATAGTTTTGCAAGTTGTAGCCACGTCAATATGAGACAAAAAAGAAATAAAAGGAATCCACATCACAAAAGAATAAGTAAATCTGTCACTGATTGCAGATGACATGATAAAATACTTAGAGAATCTGAATATGCTACCAGAAAACAATTAAAGCTAATCAATGAATTTGGTAAAGTAACAGGATACAAAATTAATGCACAGAAATCTCTTACATTCCTATACACTAATGATGAAAAATCTGAAATAGAAATTAAGAAAACACTCCTATTTAACATTGCAACAAAAAGAATAAAATACCTAAGAATAAACCTACCTAAAGAGGCAAAAGACTGGTATGCAGAAAACTATGACACTGATGAAAGAAATTAAAGACGATACAAACAGACGGAAAGATATATCATGTTCTTGGATTGGAAGAATCAACATTGTGAAAATGATTATACTACCCAAAGCAATCTACAGAGTCAAGGTAATCCTTATCAACTACCAGTGACATTTTTTACAGAACTAGAACAAAAAATTTCACAATTTGTATGGAAATATAAAAGACTCCGAATAGCCAAAACAATCTTGAGAAAGAAAAATGGAGCTGGGGGAATCAGGCTCCCTGACTTCAGACTGTACTACAAAACTACAGTAATCAAGACAGTATGGTACTGGCACAAAAAAAGACATTTAGACCAATGGAGCAGGATAGAAAGCTCAGAGAAAAACCCACACATATATGCTCACCTTATCTTTGATAAAGGAGGCAAGAATAAGCAATGTAGAAAAGACAGCATCTTCAAAAAATGGTCCTGGGAAAACTGGACAGCTACATGTAAAAGAGTGAAATTAGAACACTCCCTACACCATGCACAAAAATGAATTCAAAATGGATTAAAGACCTAAATGTAAGGCCAGACACTATAAAACTCTTAGAGGAAAACATAAGCAGAACACTATGACATAAATCACAGCAGTATCCTTTTTGACCCACCTCCTAGAGAAATAGAAATAAAAACAAAAATAAACAAATGAGACCTAATGAAACTTAAAAGCTTTTTCACAGCAAAGTAAACCATAAATAAGATGAAAAGACAACCCTCAGAATGGGAGTAAATATTTGCAAATGAAGCAAACTGACAAAGGATTAATCTCCACAATATACAAGCAGGTCATGCAGCTCAATATCAAAAAACAAACAACACAATCCAAAAATGGACAGAAGACTTAAATAGACATTTTTCCAAAGAAGATATACAAATTGCCAACAAACACATTAAAGGATGTTTGACATCAATAATCATTAGACAAATGCAAATCAAACCTACAATGAGGTATCACCTCACACAGGTCAGAATGGCCATCATCAAAAATCTACAAACTATAAATGTTGGAGAGGGTGTGGAGAAAGGGAACTCTCTTTTTTTTTTTTTAACATCTTTATTGGGGTATAATTGCTTTACAATGGTGTGAAAGGGAACTCTCTTGCACTGTTGGTGGGCATGTAAATTGATACAGCCACTATGGAACACAATATGGTGGTTCCTTAAAAAACTAAAAATAGAACTACCATAGGATCCAGGAATCCCACTACTCGGCTTATACCCTGAGAAAACCATAATTCAAAAAGAGTCATGTACCACAATGTTCATTGCAGTACTATTTACAATAGCCAGGACATGGAAACAACCTAAGTGTCCATCGACAGATGAATAGATAAAGAAGATGTGGCACATATATACAATGGAATATTACTCAGTCTTTAAAGAAATGAAATTGACTTATTTGTAGTGAGGTAGATGGACCTAGAGTCTGTCATACAGAGTGAAGTAAGTCAGAAAGAGAAAAACAAATACCGTATGCTCACACATCTATATGGAATCTAAAAAAAAAGGAAAAAAAAATAAAACGTTCTGATGAACCTAGGGACAGGACAGGAATAAAGACGGAGATGTAGAGAATGGACTTGAGGACATGTGGAGGACAAATGAGAAGCTGGGATGAAGTGAGAGAGTAGCATTGACATATATACACAACCAAATGTAAATTATATAGCTAATGGGAAGCAGCTGCATAGCACAGGGAGATAGATCAGTTTGGTGCTTTGTGAATATCTAGAGGGGTGGGATAGGGAGGGTGGGAGGGAGACACAAGAGGGATGGTCTATGGGAGTATATTTATACATATAGCTGATTCACTTTGTTATACAGTAGAAACTAACACAACATTGTAAAGCAACTCTACTCCAAAAAAGATGTTAAAAAAGAATTTGTAAAGACAATGTACAGTTATGTAATAACTCCCATAAGAACTACATACATAAATTGTTAATAGCAGATGATCCTGGACAGTAAGATTAGTAGTGGGGAAGTGTAAAGTAGGAAACATTTTTTTTATCATAAGGACTTTTATATGATTTTGGGGTGTTTTTTTTTTAATGTCATGCACTATTTGATATTTAAAAGTGGATTTTAAATGAAATTTTTTCTGTAGATCTTATATCTGTAACAGCATTTGTGGGTATTTTAATCCTTTATTCATGGAGTCACGTTTCAGTTATCCTTATTTAACTCTAAGTCCCAGAATGCCCCCTGAAGTATTCAACATTATATTTCCTGTTTTCTTTACATTCTGCTCAATATTTGCCAGGTAGCATGTGTTTAACTCTGAAGCATTTTCATGCAGGGTCCCAGAGGCCTTCAGTAGGACCTAGCTCCAGTTGGCACCATAACTGTTCATTAGCGTACACTGTATTGAGATCTTTCTCTTTTCTGCTTCAGTTTCCCATTTCCTACTGGTGCAACCTGTGACCCCTCTCAAAACAGACTATTGCACTCAAAGCCTTTTATCAGGATCTACTGCAAAGGAAACATAAGCTATGATAATTGGAGCCAAAGTAGAATTATAGACAGTAGGAACATGGATCTGGGAGCAGGCTGCTAAATGACCAAATGGCAACATGACACCATAATGGGTGGTAAGTCAGTTTAATAGAAGTGTCATCCATGGTGGATTGTGATGACATGCATATACAGGTGTGAGATTATGTACAGGGTTATGATACAAAAGAAAATTTAAGAATTCTATCTGTTAACAAATGTCCTAGAGCTCTGAAAGAAAAGAATACTAGTCTCAGTTTAGGCAACTATTAAACCAGGGAATATTGAAAAAGAAAGTAAGACTCAATGGACATGTTTAAAAAGACCATTCATTTCACCTGGAGGATAGACTTTGCTAAATGGCCTGGGACTTGAGTATAAGGGTTTCAGAGTTAGGATAAAACCTGAACTGATAGCTCCAACAGGTCTTCTACAGTAATGTTTGGTCTGTAATAAGACAAGAATAGAACTCTGAAATCCAGGATGGGAATATTGGGCAGATGTGTTTGAGTCTCAACATTTCCTTAAACCTTCTAGGCTGAAGAGTAGCCTTCTATTAGAAAAGAATGACCTGTCATTGCACAAAGTCCTTGCAAGGGCTTCACCCAAGATTAATGCTAACCAACAGGATATTGCCCTTCTAAGATCTGCTCCTCCCTTCCTTGTTCTCAGTCAATATTTAGTGTCAGCATGGTCCAAAGATGAAAGGACATATGGTAGTACACACAATCAGGGACCCGTAGAACATGCCTAAGGATAGATCTGGAGGGTCCAGCGCAATACATGGCTGATGGAAGAGAGTTTATTGATATGAGGACACTCTTCAGTGATTTAGGATTTACTACCACTGAAAGGATGCCTAGTATACTTTTGAATTTGGTCCCTGCATAGAAACAATATTGGTCTACAAATAAATGAAGGAGAGATGCCAGAATGACTTTAACAGATAGGAATGGAAGGGTTTCAGAATAGCTGAAGTTCATAACTATTAGAGGTAAAGTGGATACAAATTATTAGAGGTAACAAGAGGGCAATTCCAGAAAGGCAACCAGGGATCTTGGTGATGGCATTTCAAAGAACAGCCAATGAGAATAAAATTTTATTTATATAATTAAACAAACAAAAAAAAAGATTGAGAAACAGTCATGAAGAAAGCTGATGTCAACTACCCTAATGAAAAATCACTCTCCCTTAACCAGTTTCCAAACCTAAACCAGTTATTGAACTTTAGAGTCTACTGAATGAAAGATCATATCTATTTAAGAAAGGGCCCTTTAATGCTACAATAATAATATACAATAGCTATTTCTTCCCAAAACAGCATACAGCAGCCTATAAAAGTAAGTTTTTATTGAGAAAAAAATATCTGAATGTTCATAGGGCCATTGGATACAGAATCTGAATTACTACTGGTAAAATACGAATGAGGATAGCCCCTTTTCAGAGTGTGGATGTACAAAAGATACATAATAATTAGACTCTTGACCCAAATATGTCCCATCTCAGTTTCTGACTACATAATGACTGGGTCATTTCCCCATCCTCATAGAGCATCATCCACATGGCTATATTTAGCAACCGGCAGAACCATCGTTGTGTTCCCTAACCTGTGGATAAAGAGTTATTATGCTGTAAAGGGCCAAGTAGAAGCTTGTAAAACTGTCTGCATCCCTCATTTATAGGAAATCAAAAGTAGTAGTGCATCCTAGATAAAGTAGTACAGCTGATGCCACCTTCAAAGTCTTAAAGGACATAGCAGTGGTGGGCCTCATTACACCCCTGCTTAATTCACTGATATGGTATGTATGAGTAAAAAAAGGTGGATTTTGACAGAGGATGATAATCTTTCATAAATATAACAAAGTGACAGCCCTAATAATAGTTTATGTGTTGGAGTTGTATCTTTTCTAGAAGAAATCACCATTCCTTACTCGCCCTTGGTATTATAGATGTTGATCTGGGAAAACTATATTTTTCAACACCTATCAGGAAGGGGGATCAAATGTTGTTAGCATTCACTTGGAAAGACAGCAGCATACATTTACAGTCTTGTCTCAGGGTTATGTTAATCTCCTGCTCTCTGTCTCAATGTATGTCGATGGGACCTTGACCATCTGGACACATTGCATGTATGACAATATTCTACTATACCAGAGTTCAGGAAACTTTTACTGTAAAAAGGCAAGTAAGAAATATTTTAGGATTTGAAGACTATATAGTCTTTGTCACAACTACTAAACTCTGCCACTGAGCAGTCATAGACATTATGTAAATTAATGTGTGATAGAGTTCCAATAAAACTTTATAAATGAAAGCAGGTGACAGGCTGAATTTGGCTTGGAGGTCGTAGTTTTTATACCTCTTCACTACACTGATAGCATCATGTTAATTTGACCTGGAGACCATGAAATGGCAAGCACTCTGGAAATCCTGGAAAAGCACTTATGTATCAGAGGAATATTAAACCTCAAAAAGTTTTGGTTAACATCTGTGAAGTTTTTAGAGGTCTGAGGGCTTGGGTAATACTGAGACATCAGGATATTTCACCTTGTATTTCCTACCACCAGGAAACTGAGACAGTGCTTGGATGGTCAATTTGAGTTTTGAAGATACCATGTACCATTTTAGCAATATAGCTCTGAATCATTTCTTAGATGACTCATTAAGATGCCAGTTTTAAGTGTAGTAGAACAATAAAGCCTTCTGCAGTAAGCTCAGGAATTGGTTCAAATGGGTGCATTCAAGAAGGCGAAGGTATTTATGTGTTATCCCTGGTGGTCTACAACATGTTGACAGCTCTGTCAAGCTTCTGAAGGCATGCTGGATTTTTTTATACCAGAGCACTATTCATTTTTGAACAGCAAATTTTGACCTGCCACTGGACTTTAGTAGAAAATCTGTAATAGACCATGATACATGCATAGTAAGTATGCAATGGGTATGCACATATGTCAGCTCATATAAAGTATCCTTTACTTCATACAGTGAGTCCATTATGAGCTAATTATTTTCAGGAGATCACAGCATTAATTTATCATATTATGGAAGTGATACTGTGGTAATTGGGTACGAGCAGAGCAGGAGAGTACAAATAATTTGTACAAATGGGTGGCCTATATCCTTAAGTCAACTGGACTCTCATGACCAATCCTCTCCTCAGTCCATATATGTGACCCTATTGGGTGTTCCCTGGGACCAGCTGACATTTAGAAGAATAACCTGAAACTGGTTCATAAATGGGTCTACACCATATGTTGTTATGACAATTTTTGCAGTACAGTCCCAACCATGGATATCCATGAAATATAGTGATGGTGGATATTCCTCCCTAGTGGGCAGGTCTTTAGCAGTGCAAATGTTCACCAATTTAGTGGGAAAATGGTCACAGGTAAGAATGCACACAGAGATGCCTGAGCAATGGTAAATGACTTAGCCTGGAAAAACTGGACATTGAGGATAATGAAATAAGAAAATCATCAGGAAGATGTTTGGGACTAGATCTATGGGTCCAAAAGGTGTAGATCTTTTTGTCTCAGGTCAATGTCCACCAGAAAGAGTATCCATCTCAGCAGAAACCCTGAACAACTAGATGAACAGGATAAACTCATCCGGTTGAGGGTGGCCAGGCTCTTTTATTGTTCATCCCAGCATCTGCACAGTATGCTCATAGTGAGCATCCATGATGGTAGGAATGGCAGTTATTCATGGGTGCAACATTATCGGCTTCCATTATCAAGTCTATTATGATTATCATGCTGATGTCAAATCTACCATTAAAGTTAGAAACTGAGCCCTTGTTATGGTAATATATAATAAGAAGACAAATCAGCCACTTAGAGACAAATTATATAAGAACTCTATCATCTGAACAGGATCAGCAACTTGTCCTTACAAGAATTGGTATATTTTCTGAATATGGTTTGGCCATCCCTGAAGATATTGTCCAGATATTATATTCATTCCTTTTGCACTCAATGTTCCTGTGTATTACTGACTTGGTGACTTCCTATTACGAGTACCTGGGAATTTTTCCCAAGGGCTTGATCTGGCCACTGGAATAGACTCAGCTCCCACAGGAACAGACTGAAAGTACCAATGAATTAGCAATGTAGAAGCAGCATTCAACTAATTATTAACAGAAGTTGTGTTCTTAAAAACATCAGCATCAACACATATATATGGAATCTTAAAAAAAAAATGGTTCTGAAGAACCTAAGGGCAGGATAGGAATAAAGATGCAGAGATAGAGAATGGACTTGAGGACACGGGAAGGGAGAAGGGTAAGCTGGGACGAAGTGAGAGAGTGGCATGGACATATATACACTACCAGATGTAAAATAGGTAGCTAGTGGGAAGCAGCTGCATTGCACATGGAGAAAAACTCAGTGCTCTGTGACCACATAGAGGGGTGGGATAGGGAGGGTGGGAGGGAGACGTAAGAGGGAGGGGATATGGGGATATATGTATATGTATATGTATATGTATATGTATAGCTGATTCACTTTGTTATACAGCAGAAACTAACACATGGTTATAAAGTGATTATATTCCAATAAAGATGTTTAAAAAAAATCAGCAGTCTTGCTTGTTGGGTGAGAGAGTCCTGAAGTTTGCTGTTTGCAGTTTTCCAGAGGTCTCTAGCAAGATTGAGAGCCAGTGACACAAAATGGTAAGCAGTTAATTAGCACTACTTTTATTGACTTTCTTCCCTTTCCTATCTTACTTTCCACTCCTCCCATGATTTCTGGCATCATAAGACAAATAAACCACTTGAATTCAATTCCCTTTCTCAGTTTTTTTCTTCTCAAGAATTCCAACCTTAATACATTTGGGTTTAGAAAATTGTCCATAAAACCAAAGTAGTTAATTGCATTTTTAAACCTTCCTTTTTTTTTTTTTCATGAGAACACATTGGGAAAAAAAAATTATTTCTGGCTGCTTTTCATGAAATATTGACATTGTAAAGATAACATAATTCATAATATGCCACCATGATGCAGCCACTGATGACAAGCTAGTTAATGAATGTAGTCAATTTAAAGATTTTTAAAGACTAGTCATTACACAAGACACCTTGAAATGCCCTGGAATTTATGATGAAATAAATGTAATAGAAGCCTCCCCAAATTTGGCAGCAATCTTTTTTTTTTAACTTTTTATTTTATATTGGAGTATAGTCAATTAACAATGTTGTAATAGTGTCAGGTGCACAGCAAAGCAACCTAGCCATACATACACAGGTACCCACTCTCCCCCAAACTCTCCTCCCACCCAGGCTGCCACATAACATTGAGCAGAGTTCCCTGTGCTATACAGTAGGTACTTGTTGGTTACCTATTTAAAATATAGCAGTGTGTACATGTCAGTCCCAAAGTCCCTAACTATCTCTTCCCCCCACACTTCTCCCCTGGTAACCATAACTTCATTCTCTAAATCTGTGAGTCTGTTTCTGTTTTGTAAATAAGTTCATTTGTATCACTTCTTTTTAGGTTCCACATATAATTGATATATGATATTTCCCTTTCTCTGTCTGACATAATTCACTCAGTATGACTATCTCTAGGTCCATTCATGTTGCTGCAAATGACATTATTTCATTCTTTTTAATGGCTGAGTAATATTCCATTGTATATATGTACCACATCTTCTTTATCCATTCCTCTGTTGATAGATATTTAGGTTGCTGCCATGTCTTGGCTATTGTAAACAGTGCTGTAATGAACACTGGGGTGCATGTATCCTTTCAGGCCATGTTTTTCTCCAGATATATGTTTTCCTGGAAATATTTAAAACATTTATTATTTATTCATTGGACAAAGAATCATCAATTATTTACTCATTGGACAAAGATTTATTGGAAATCTTTTATGTATATATCTCTTATCTTAAGCAAAGCACAGACTAGTGACTTGAGAGACAAATGAACCAAAATTAGAATGCAACATGATAAGTCCTTAAACAGAGAATTACAGGAGACACAAAAATGGAGAGAGATAGGGAGAGGAAGAGGGAAAGAGAGAGAGAGAGAGAGACTACTTTATACTTTTAGAGGTGAAGGAAGACATCCTAGTTGAGCCTGTGAGAAATTTGGGGCTTCTTAATAAGTAAGGAGGTTGAGAAGGCTACTTTAGCTTTGAGGACTTATAGGCAGGCAAGTTAAGGAAAAACATTATAGGTCAGAGGAGCAGTATATGAAAAAATGCATAAAGGTGGTGTCCAAAGGAGCAAAGAGAGGCTATACCCCTGTTCTTTTCAGTTATTTATTTGTTTAGAGACAGGGAAGGAGCACTGAAGGACTTATTATGGTAATACCTTATTTTTCTGCCTTTGAATCAAGTTCAGTAAACATTTCTACCAGAAAATGTATGTTTCAATACTGACCTAATGAATATATTTTGAACCTGCTAGCATTTTTAATAATAAATATTTTATAAGGTGGATATGAAACCAGAAAGATAAATGCTCCAAATGGCAAATACATATCTGCAACTCCTATATCTCAATGGCATCTTTTGATTCTAGGACCTAAAGAACAACAAACTTCTGATCATTTCTATTAAAACCAACCTTATCACATGCATTCTGTTGAACAGACTGTGTGTGTGTGTGTTTGTGTTTGTGTGTGTGTGTGTGTGTGTGTTGGTGATGGTGATGATGTTGGTGGAAGGTGTTCTTCTCTGTCTAGAAATAAAAATTCCCTTCAATCCTTCCACCTCTCCAGGAAATGCTGGCACAGATTTTTCCTTTCTTCTTGCTACCCGTCACTAGCTACTCCCTGAAGCATCGAAGGAGTTGCTGGCATGTGTGGAAGCTGGCTATTTGTTGGTTACTGATGTTTGTTGATTACTGATGAAAGTTAAAGATAATGTATGTTTCTGCCCTTTGTCTTTCTTTAAAGAGACCTACCCACAAGCTGAGAACATTTCCCCATCTACTTCTGCTGTGGTGTTTAAGCTTCCTACCATCCTCTTGAATATCCATCTATACCAGGGCTCAACTCACGGAAGAGGTGACAAGAATCCCTATTCTGACTTCAAGGTCAGGCTTCTAATTGTTATCTATTAGAAATCAAGTGGATCATATGTTTTAATGTTTACCCAGCTCCTGTGCGTCAGCTGGTCTATAATCTGGTGGGTAGGAAGGTGGAATTATTAGGTTCCTCCAAACTTCAACAGTTTTTCTTTCTTCTAATGGTCACAAGAACACTTCATTTGCATTGCACAATGCACATTATAGCATGCTTGAGCTGAAACCAATCAGCTAGAGCTGAAAGGAATGGTAGGGAGCATGCAACCAATGGCTCAGTTCATAGCTAGGAAACTCAGGTCTACACATTTTAAATGATTGTCTAAGGTCATAGATCCACTGGAGGAAGAACTAGGGCCAGAATTTAGTTCTATTAATATTCACTTCAGACTACTTTTCACATAATCTGACTTCCTCTCAATAAATAGGTACTTAATAAATGAATGAACATAACATTAAACAACCAAAGCATAGGCCTATTTAAAGGATACCATAGTATGAATGCATTAGACCTTAAGGTGATAGAGCACCTAAGTACTAATTTCAAATTACACTTTCTGGAATTCAGTGTTAGCAGTATTATACCTCATAACTAAAAGATTGTGTCTGTTAGTAATAAAGGGAATTAAAGTGGACTTACAAAAAAGGAGGGAAAGATTGAGCCATTTCATCGAGAGGCTCATGTTTATTTGGGGAAACCAGCATGCAAACAAACCAGTACATCTACCTTATGGCACTGGCTACAGTGGAGCTTCAGGGACAGAGTCAGGCAAACACAAGTGAGGAAGCAGTGGAATCTCTAGAGGAACCGAAAAGACATTGCAGAGCACTGAGTAGATCTGTAAATGTTGTGAGATGGCTAACGACATCTTAGTGAATGGGATAGAAAGAAGTCGAAGAACAGAGGTTGGTGAGAACTGGGAAAGGAGAGGAATCTTGTGTGTAGATGAGTGCTGGGGAAGAAAAGGAGTGGGAGGGTCTTTGGGCTGCCTGATTAAGGTGAGAAAAAGACATTCATACATGAGCAACAGCTCCAAAATTTATGCTAGAACTTGGACTAAAATAGGACATCTTGTTAAAGCACAGTTCTGATAACATTTACCCTGGCTTTAAAATTTATGTTAGCTCTACCATATCTTCTGGATAAAGTCCAACTTCTTAGGTCTGCCAATTTTTGGGCCTACTCCATTTCCCATCAGTATACAAGATTCTGATCAAAACAAAGTTTCTCTTTATCCTGTATATTTCCTCTTCTCCTCCCAATCACCTCCCTTTGACACTTTCATCATAGTTTTCTTACGAATGATGCTTGTCTCTCCTTCATTTCCCACAAGACTCAGCCCAGTTGATATTTAGCACACAGTTCAAATGTCACCTCATTCATAAGCTTTTTCTACCATATAGTGGTGTTTTCTCCTCTTCTGAGCTCCTCTAACATGTAGCTATAACTTGTGTGTGTGTGCTTGTGTGTACATGTTTAGACTTATTTTTCCCAGTAAACTCTTCAGTACTCAAAGGAAAGATCCATAAAAGTCTTAACTGTATTCGTTAAAGCAGCTAATGGACAGACTGTCAGTGACTCCTGTATAATGACTTTTTTTCCTCTAAGCAGCAGATAATGAGGCTTTGAATGCAACTTATTATGGGGAGGCACCATTTTGAATTCAGTGTATGGGAGAAAAGCATGATGTCTTCACTTTTTTTCTAGAAACAAATAAAAGAGGGAGAGATGACAATCCATTTGTTTCTCATATGATATTAACATACTTGTGATATCAACAACTAATTGTGATAATTGATATCAACAACTAACATTAATATAACCCTTTTCCATTTCTAAGAACTATACAATTGCATACACTACCTTATATGGAATTTCACAGTGACCTACATATATGAGAGTTATTATAATTTTCAAAGATAGAAACAGCAGCTCAAATGTGCCAAATAGTTTGTTCACAGATAGAATCATTCTTCATCAGGACTTTAACCCAAATCCTCTGACTCCAATATGCTAAAATATAGTGTCTCCCCTGAAAAGATAATTAAAACCATTTTACCAAAGCATTTCAGATCCCTTTACCTTTTTTATCAGATGCAGAACAACTAAGTAAATGCAAATTTGTATATTTCTTTCCAATTTGAAAAAGGAATTTCTCATTTAGAAGATTAAAAACTTGATAATAATAAGTTACTCTTAATGAGGATCTGTTCTGCATCATTTCCTAAACATTGCTCTTAGAAATTATTATTTCCATTTTATAGATGAAAAACCTGAAGCACCAGGATGCTAAGTAACTTGTCCATCACTTCAAAGCTAATAGACACCAGATCTGAAACTCCAGTCAAATTTTCTGACTTTAAACCTATACTAATTTCAAAATATCCAACTGCCTGAAGAGAAGATAAAGAACAGAAAGAAAACAAGCAAGAGAGAAATGAGAAAAGTGTGTAGAAGGCACTTATTACAAACATCAATTTCTTCTCAAGTTTCTAAGATCTGAAGATTCTCAATGACTAAATTCTTTCCTGGAGGTAATATATGTACTGAGAGAGACATAAAAAATGTTTTTAGGACACAGGAAGACTATTTAGAACAACACTCAGTAGACAGAACATTTATGACTTGCCTAGCAGGAACAAAAATGATTCTTCAGGAAACACTAACTGAAACAGTGATGTCAACACCAAGCTTATGGAAGTTCCCCGCTGAGTAGATCCTTGTATTATTTTTGTTTCATTCTTCTTCTTGAGACATCTAGAATTTGGGACATTACTCCCAAATTCATTACCTTTCTATAACAAACTATATTCTTATACAAATACTTTAGTAAATGTCTTTCAGGATCATGTAATTCCTTTAGGGGTTGTATGGGGAAACCCTCTGTCCACTTGATTTATGAAAGGCAGATGGTTAGTAATACTTGAACTGTTATTGATGCCTCCTGACATCTTTCTCAGCACCCTTAAAGAGAGTGGCATAATTCTTTAAGACATAATATTACACTTAGGAATTGCTCTAAAATATCATCAATCTTTTATGCACGACTCTGAACAAGCAGCTAGTGTTAAATAAACCATAACCAGAAATGAAATTCAAGCTACTTTGAGTGACTTCAAAATGCTCTCCATTTGCCAATTATGTCCTACCATATTTCATTTTATCAGTTATTCACTATTCTTGGCTAAAAATACAGTTATGACAAATAGTATATCTCAGAGGAAGTTTCATGCTTTTCCAAAGAAATACGATCAATATGTCTCAGCCAAGCCATCCTTTATATTTTGCACTTGGTGAAACTAATATTGTGAGTGATGATGATGGTGACTTTATTGGCAGTTGCTGATGAATTTGGCTTTTAGGAATGTAAATATAACTAAAAAGAATATCGAAACAAAATAGCAGGGCTTCCCTGGTGGCACAGTGGTTAAGAATCTGACTGCCAGTGCAGGGGATATGGGTTCGAGCCCTGGTCTGGGAAGATGCCACATGCTGTGGAGCAACTAAGCACATGTGTCACAACTACTGAGCCTGTGTACTACAACTACTGAAGCCTGCGAGCTTAGAGCCTATGCTCCACAACAAAGAGAAGCCACCACAATGAGAAGCCTGCACACTGCAACGAAGAGCAGCCCCCACTCTCCGCAACTAGAGAAAGCCTGCATGCAGAAACAAAGACCCAACACAGCCAAAAAATAAATAAATGAAAAAAATATATAAATACATATTTTAAAAATGACATAGTTATAAAAAAAAGATGTCTGCTAAACACAGAATGGACTTTCACCTGAGGAAAGGCAATCAGTGAAGGATTCTCTCCTTTTTATATAATTTGGAATAAAGAAAATAAATTCAAAATTCAATCAGCAAGAACAGGTGCTCCACTCCCCACCTTCCACCTTCTAGAAATAGATTGAAAAATATCCAAAGCTTTGAACTTTAAATCATCTACTTGTTTTATGAAATGAAATATGATGTATGGAGAAGGGAATGGAACTGTTCATCATGTATCCTGATCTGGAGTCTTCTTGGATGTTCTGTATCTCGAGGTAAATTACTTAACTTCTCTAACCCTCAGTTTCATAAATATTTTAATCACTGCTTCAAGAATCAAATAACATACAAACCTAAAAATATTTTAAAATATAAAGAGCTCTTCAAATATAAATAATCACTCATTATATTCCCTAGAGAAAAAGAGTTTTCATAGTACTAAAATAAAGTTAAAATTAAAATCATTATTCATGTATATAAGCTATAAAACTATATGAACACAAATGCACTAAAATAGTTTATAGAGTAAAAAACCTATATATAAATTACTAGATTTATGAAATTAATTAACAGCAATTGTATATTTTCACATATCACCATTATAAGCAATATGCTGTAACTAACAACTGCAATTTGAGGTATTCAACAACAGCATAAAATTCATCCTCACATTTTCCATTCTGCTGTGTTTCTGTGATGCTACCAGCAGTTTTTTCTGTCATTCAAACCTACAAGCCACTTTAAGTTGAAGATTCTCTATCTCCCTCAGATATGGCCACATCAGTCTTAAAGTGATCTCAGTATCTTTTTCAACAGAGAAGAACAAGAACTTTTTTTTTTTTTTTTGTGGTACGCGGGCCTCTAACTGTCGTGGCCTCTCCCTGTCGTGGCCTCTCCCGTTGCGGAGCACAGGCTCCGGACACGCAGGCTCAGCGGCCATGGCTCACGGGCCCAGCCGCTCCACGGCATGTGGGATCTTCCCGGACTGGGGCACAAACCCGTGTCCCATGCATCGGCAGGCGGACTCTCAACCACTGCGCCACCAGGGATGCCCACAAGAACTTTTTGATTAGAATCTAAGCCTTCCAAGCTTACAGAAGGGCATGTGTTCTCAGGAAGGTGGATGGGGGAGACGCCACATTAAAAACCTTATGAAAGGGAAAATACAGTCATAGGTCATAGTGTTCAAATGGGGAATGTTGGAGGACCAGCCAGACTAGAGTGGATGTTTGATATAAGTGTCACGGGAGATAATGCTGGGATGGGTATGAGGTCAGATCAGAGCAAGAGGATACTGAACACTATTCTGAGGAACTTACACTATCCTCTTAGTAGTGGAGACATTTTAGAGCAAGGTAGTGAGCTCACACTTTTGCTTGAGGAAGTTGACTCAGGCCTGCGGGGCAAGTTAGAATGAAGCAAGGAGAAACACAAAGGGAAAACAGGAAAAAAAAAAAAAGCTATGTAAGAAAGCATGTTGTTCTGTAATACCTTCTTGGCTTACTTGCTGGTTCCCTTTACCTATATCCTTTAGCTGAGTAATATAATCTCTTCTTTCCTGCTTCCCCATGCTCATATTAAGTCCCATGGTCTAAAAGAAGAAGCTTAATTTTTAGGATCTGATAAAATCATGTGCAAATCCCAGCTCTACAGAATACTATCTGTGCAAACCTAGAAATATTCCTTTTTTTTTCTGAGCCTGTCTCTTGTCTTATAAAAAAGGAATAACAATAGCTATACTGCACTGGCTGTTGTGAGAATTAAAGGCAAACTATGGAACTTGCATGGAACTTAGTAGGTTCTCAGAAAATGTTAGTTCCTATCGTTTTTATTTCTTTACCTTAATTTAGTGTGATCTTTTGCTACAGATGTGGAAATAGATCCATTGAAGGAAAGTGCCTTGCCCTAGATGCCTTAATGAGTTAAGGAAGTAGAATCCATAGTTTCCAAATTAGGCTGAGGCTGCCATCTTTATGCTCCATTACCTCTCTCCTTTCTTCTCAATATGTTACACTATCGTGCTGATATGAAAATGTCCAGGTAAGCCACACTCTGGTGCTTCTCTTCGGCCAGCACTGCCAACAAAACCTTCAGGCCATATGTCTTTACCCTAAACATCATCATGACTTGTATCAGCCATGTTTATATGTGTGGATAATTTATTTATATGTCACTAACTTAATATTATATATTAAATCTTATTTTCTGTTTCAATTAACTTTGAAACAAAACTACATTTAAATTCTATTTCAAAGTATTTATGAGCATCTTTTTTTTTTTTTTTTTTTTTGCGGTACACAGACCACTCACTGTTGTGGCCTCTCCCGTTGTGGAGCACAGGCTGCGGACGCACAGGCTCAGCAGCCATGGCTCACGGGCCCAGCCGCTCCGCGGCATGTGGGATCTTCCCGGACCGGGGCATGAACCCGTGTCCCCTGCATCGGCAGGCGGACTCTCAACCACTACGCCACCAGGGAAGCCCTATGAGCATCATTTTTATACTGAAATGTGTCTCATCCATATATATGATTCATTCTAATGTTGCTCACTTGGATTATTTACTATGTAATTTTATAAATAATAGTGATAAATAATATTTGGGTATAGACATTTTAATAGGTATAGTGAGATTTTCTTAGTGTAGATTTTCTAAATGATAACGGCAATAATAAAAACAGCCAGTATTAATTGGGTTTTTATTCTAAGTCTGTACTGAGCACTTCACATGCATTATTTGACTGAATATAAGTGGCAATCCTGTGAGATTATATTAATATTGTCATTTTTTTATTGAAGTATAGTTGCTTTACCATGTTGTGTTAGTTTCAGGTGTACAGCAAAGTGATTCAGTTATAACACACACACATACACACACATATATTATATATATATATATATATATTCTTTTTCAGATTAATTTCCCATATAGGTTATTTCAAAATATTGAGTATAGTTCCCTGTGCTATACAGTAGCTCCTTGTTGTTTATTTTATATATAGTAGTATGGATATGTCACTCCCAAACTCCTAACTTATCCCTCCCCCAGCCTTTCCCCTTTAGTAACCATGTTTGTTTTCTATGTCTGTGAGTCTGTTTCTCTTTTGTAAATAATTTCATTTGTATCATTTTTTTAGATTCCATATACAAGTGATATCATATGATATTTGTATTTCCATGTCTGACTTACTTCACTTAGTATGATTATCTCTAGGTCCATCCATGTTGCTGCAAATGGCATTATTTCATTCCTTTTTATGGCTGAATAACATTCCATTCATCTTCTTTATCCATTCATCTGTCAATGGACATTTAGGTTGCTTCCATGTCTTGGCTATTGTAAATAGTGCTACAATGAACATTGGAGTGCATGTATCTTTTTGAGATATGGTTTTCTCCAGATATATGCCCAGGAATGGGATTGCAGGATCATATGGTGACTCTAATTTTAGTGTTTTAAGGAACCTCCATATTGTTCTCTATAGTGGCTGTACCCATTTACATTCCCACCAACAGTGTGGGAGAATTCCCTTTTCTCTACACCCTCTCCAGCATTTATTATTTGTAGACATGTTGATGATGGCCATTCTGATTGATGAGATGATACCTCATTGTACCTCTGATTTGCATTTCTCTAATAATTAATGATGTTGAGCATCTTTTCATGTGTCTTTTGGCCATCTGTATGTCTTCTTTGGAGAAATGTCTGTTTAGGTTTTCTGCCCATTTTTTGATTGGGTTGTTTGCTTTTTTTTTTATATCGAGCTGTATGTGCTGTTTGTATATTTTGGAGATTAATCTCTTGTCGTTTGCATTGTATGCAAATATTTTCCCCCACTCTGTAGGTTGTGTTTTTGTTTTGTTTATGGTTTCTTTTAAGCTTTTCAGATTAGAAAAATGGTGCTCAGAGAGGCCAACTGTCCTGTTAGCCAGTAAATGGAAGAGCCAGAATTGAGCACAGCTCTGCCAGAGTTCAGAGTGCATGTATAAATAGTATCAGAAACGTGCCTCCTGCATGCATATCAAAAGCAAGAAAATACAACCATCCTCAGAAAAATAGAAAAAAGGTTTCAAGTTTATATGAAACTTGCCCTTGTTGTTATCATGATAATCTCAATGGAATTCCCTCCTAGAACTCTTGCTATGTGGAAGGGACCTCCTAGGTTTAATTTTTAACTGCAAGTATATAATAATGAGGATACAAAGCTCTGTGGCAAAACACTAGGGTGAAATTCTTAGAAATGTAAAAATTTTGCCATTTCCCTAGCAGTGATTAGATGTTTAAATAAACCACTGTATGGGTGTCACCAGCTGGAGGAGAGTTCTAGTGAGACATGTAAGTACTCTGGGGACAAAAACAGACTTCAAAAAAATCACAAGTTAACAAATGACAGATAAATTGAACAATGCATCTGGAACCATTTATCCAAGTGCTGCTGACAAAGACAGTTGGCTTAATAGGAGACTAATAGCATTTTTGCTTGAAAATTCACTTTATAAATGGAAGTCATATACAAGTGCTTATATTTGGTCAGTGAAGATAATATCTAGGGCTTAAAAAGACAAAATCCCTTGCCATCCAGAGGAAGAGACAGGAATCTCACCTATAAAGCAACAATGAATGATTGAATAAAATATAGAATTAAGTATGTAGAGTAATAATCCATGTGCTGAACCATCAGTGAAAGCTCAGTAGAGGGGAAATTTTATAGAAGAAGCAGAAATTAGTCACAGTAGTTTGCAGAATGGAAATGCAAGAAATGTGAATTGGATTCACCTAGTTTAGCCCACTCCCTGGACCTCTGACATCAGTAGGTGCTTCCGTGCTTAGAGAATAGTGGATAGGCAATTGCTACACACATAACCTGACAAGGTAAAGCACCCAAAGACTCAGGGATTCAGGAATGAGGGTCTGGCTTATTCTACCTGGCAAGCGACCCAGACCACCTGAAGAGCTGAGCAAGGGGAGACAATTCAATAAATGGATAGTAGAGGAATATTAAAATTTATTTTTTAAGGAGATTATAGAAAATAATACAGAATAGAAAGAACATAATAGATCATTTTACCTGTGAATAAATTGACTAGAGGAGAGTAGAACGGTTGGCATTAGAGTGAAGGGAAAGTCCATATATTTGAACAGGATAGAAGAATGATAATATAAATACAGATGCAAGCAGGCCAGAATCTTAGTGATGGGAAGATAAAATCATACTTAAATGACTGGCTTCATGCAATATTAGCTATGGTCATTGGTTACACTTGCATGTGGGCACAGTGAATGCTGACATTTTTAGGAGAGAGATAAATATGTTAAATAGTTTTCTGAGAGAGGAGAAAATAGGCTTATTTAGAAAGTGTGGGTCTTATTTAGAAAAAAAAATAGTAGTTACAGATTGGGACACTTAAAATAGATATCTTAGAGGTTGAGCAATTATGGATGGGACAAGATCTAGAGTAAGTCTATGGGAGTGGGAACCAGAAATGGGAGCAGGGAATGACAAGGTCATTGGAGCTGGAATGTCACGAATCTGGCAGTCCAAGCTATTGGACATTATCATTACAGTAGCCATGAAGACCATCAATGATGTTAACAGGAGTTAGTGGTAAAGAAAAAGACTGTAAGCCAGATGGTAAAGACATCAATGTACAAGGGTTACTAACTGGTGAGTAGTTGATGACAGCAATAAAGAAGGGAGTAGTGGGTGATAAAATTTAATGACACATACTTAAAAGAAGCTTTTTTATGTAGCTAGTGGAATAAATAGTTTGGAAATTGCAATGAGGAGCAAGCAGAAAACTTGTCCCACTACAACAGCTAACTAAAGCTGATGGCAAAAAAAAGAGTATTTTTTTTCTGTCCCTCACAAACCACACACACATGCATGTGTTTGTTCATGTGTATATTCTAATATACGTTACAGATATTTACTCTAATACACAATTAAACAAATACATATATCCTCACACAAGTAAGTAGATTTATATAATTTCAACAGTTCTTTTTAAAGTATTTCTTCTATAATATGAGATGTTCATTTACCACATCCAGTATGTAAAAGTATACGATTTCAATATTTATAATGAATAAGTAAATTGTTTATACATGTTTAATTTATACATGCATCTATACACATCTATATGCATTGGATGTGTGCATCTGTTCACATATATGTTGAATTTGCTCTGCTGATTTATTCTTTTTCAAAACTGTTTGGATAGTTCAAGCAGATGTGTTGTGACTCTATTAAAACTTTGCTTTTAGCAATGGACTGGCAATGACCTGGAGAAGATGGGTAGAAGGATGGACTGGGAGACCAGTGGGCATGAGGGAGTACTGATGAGACCATTGACTGCCTTCTCCACACACCTCCTTTCCTTATACCTAGTCCCAGTGTTCAAATATCAGAAAGATTTGGCTTCAGGGGAGTTTGGTCTGCTAGCCATACCAATCTTGTGTGAATCCTGACTGGGTTAGAACAATCTTGATATTTCCCCACCAAAGCCATTGACTAGTGTCACACAACTTTGGCATGCAAAAACACAAGAGAAATGATGCTGAGAACACTTTTGAGAAACATTTTCTCTCTTGAAGATAGTGACCCATTTGAGAGGATGCAGATGGGACTATGCTGTCCAGTTTTTGCTTTTGGATATGATGACTGGAAGCATGATAGCCACATTGGAACCATGGATGGGTTCTGCCTGGGGAAATAAGCAAAAATATAAAGATTAAAGACAGAGGATTGAGTTATGACATCAAAATGAGGTTCAAACATGGAATAAAAACAACCAAAAAAAAAAAAAAAGAAACTTTTAAGTGCCTTATTTATCATAATTATTTCCAATTGGTTGGACTTTCTCTTCTCTCAAATGCCAAAAGGTAATGTCTATTATCTATTAGTACTGGACACAATAATTTGTCCATAATTAAGAGGTAATATTTTTTGTAACAAACAGATATCTTTAGGCTGGATATCAGATTGGTGATAGTATTTAATTAAAACCCATCATTTTTCAAGAGAGTAAACAGGGGTGAAATGGCAGTCTCAAACATGTACACTAGTGGCAAATAAAAACACAAACAAACAAAATCAAACCACCCAGAATAATAAGGATGCCTGATGTGTAGACAGCATTTTCCACTCATAAAGCACTTGTCCTTTAACCTAGAAACCAGTCTTCTATCTTCTTATCTAGTGTTCCTTCTACTACTGCCTTCTGTCCTTGCAAATCTCACCATCTCAGGAGACAGAAAGATTGATAGAGCATGCAAATTTTTGTTATCCTTCTGTTTGACTACAAACCATTTTCTTTTTTCAGAAGCAGGTGGGAAGAAAGTAAATGTAAATAATAGCAATGTTTTCATTCTGTGAAACCATTGAGGATTGTTAATCTGTCTCCAGGAGACGATGAAGGATGAAACAGTGATATAGAGTACAGGGTCTTGGCAAAGAGTCTCATCTGTTGCCTTTTAGACAGGTAACACTTCATCTCTGGATTTAGGACAATGGTTGATGTGCCAGATCAAATTTACATTGACAGTGGCTTCAGAGTAGTGCAAAAAAAAGAGAAGGAGGGAGGGAGGGTGGGAGAAAGAAATGATATATATATTTTTTAATTAAAGCTTACCACATGCCAGGCAATACACTGTTAAATATAAACACTAACATATTAATTACATATATAATTCCAATTAATATATTTCATATTATATCTTAAACTCAACATCATTAGTGTTGGTCCAGAAGACTAACAGAGATATCCAGAGAGATATTTCTTGAAATAATGAGTGAACATTAGACTTGCAAAGTGCTTTAAAGACCATTAAACCACCTACTTCACAGATGAAAATTTAAGAGCTATGTGTATATTGTCACTTGCCCAGAGTAACATAGTAGCAGAGTCGGGGCTAGAATCACACAGAGTTCAGAACATAAGTTAAAAATATAAACTTTCATTCAGTTTGTTCATATTTACTAAGGTACTTCTATACACAGATGTGCCAGATCTCTAACAATGGTCACATGAAAAAATAGTGCAGAATGTAAGAGACTCAGGATTCTGAAGAAAAAAAAATTGACAGATGAAATTTAAGTTATAAGGTCATAAAATTTTCATGAAACTTTGGCTCTTCGTGTTGGTTTTTTGGAAGGTTTCAGGTAGGCAAAGAGAATGGAGAGTCTTCCTATATATGGGAAATGATATGGACAAATGAATGCCAGTTTAAGTGGAAGGTGGCCAATTTCCCAAATATCTGATGAACATCTCATTCTCCTTTCCCCTTTCCTCATCTGTTCTCTGAATCTTTACCACATACACTTAAAAATGTTCTTTGGAGTCACAAAGACTTGAATTTAAGTCTTGGTTCCTGTTCTCTTGTGAAATGTGGGAAAATGCTATCAAGTTTATGGCCTTCAATTTCCTCCTCAAAATTGTCAATTGCACAGATCATGAGATGGCTGTGTGTTAAATGGGATCAACTACAAAGACACTAAAACCTTAGTCTAGTTCGTGGAACATAATAAATATTCAAAAATGTCACTTTCCTTTCCCCTACTCCTCATTTTTGTGTCATTTATTATTGCTGACTTTATCTTGTAGTTGTTTTGGTGACATTATGTTACCATCTTACATTAGAAACTCCTTAAAGGTGGGAATCAAATTATGTAGACCATTGTGTCATCAGTCATTTTAAGAAAAAAATCAAATCCTCTGTGTTTGGAGGCAGTTCAAGTCTGAAATCCATAGGGCAAGCCATTAGGGAATTCTCCAGTGTTAGCTGAAACTATAGTCCATAGGTGGAATTTCTAATTAAGGCCTTTCAACTGATTGAATCAGGCACACAGAATATCAAGAATAATATTTACTTAATGTTTACTGATTATAGATTTTAATCACATCTACAAAATGTCTTCACAGCACACCTAGATAAGTGTTTGATTGAATAACTGGGGACTATAGCCTAGCCATGTTGACACATAAAAATGACCATCACAACAACCTTATCTTAATAGAGGATATCTTGATAACCTAATAATAATTCATTTTTGTGTTGCATTATATAATGTTCAAAGAGCTTTCAATGCATTATCTCATTGAATGCAAAGCAAATATAGCTGTTCCCATTTACTAAAGAGAATACTGGAGCTAATGACACCCAAATTGTGCTCAAATCCCACTGTTGTTAAGTGGGATCTGAGTACATAACCCAGTTCCTTAAACTCTGATCAATAAAAGGATGCTACCAAGCTTCATACAAAGCACCTTTCATCTGAGGTAGCATTCTATTTCTAATGGAAAAAGTTGTTCTGACTCTCTTCTTTATGTCCAGAATAGAGTCCACATGCTGAGATAATAGAGTTATAATACAGAAAGAGTCTGGGTCATTGAGTCACCTGGAATTTCAATGAGTAAGAAGTTGTGCTCTCAAGAAGTTAATTTATTTCATTAAACCACTGACTTTTGGAGGTTGTTGGTTAGCAGAGCATAACCTAGTTTATGTTAACTAATTAACTTCATTAACTTCTTAGGGAGTTGATTTAAGGATTTTATTGGATAAAAGATGTGAAAATGTTGGCAAAGGCTAAGCATTACTGTGTTTTCAATCCTGCAGCTATGTTTCAATTAAGTCACTGTCTGATGTAAACAAGCCTAGACATCATGGCTGACTTCTCTCAGTCGATAGTATTTATTTCTCCAAGAAGTTTTACCAGCTGAATATGTCAAATTGCTGTCTCAATTTTAATTAGTCAGAAAAGTCAAGATCTCACACCAGAGAAACACAGCTGGGATGGGATTTTCAGGCAGTAAATTAAGCTTTTAAACATTTTTTGTCCTCTCTACCTCATTGTCCAGCCCAGGGTCAGACACAAGATGACCATCAATGTATTTTTGTTTCTAAGATACCAAACTGTTCTTTGTTCATGTCCTAAACATCATATTAAAATCAGTCATACATACCAATGTGTCCTAAACTGCATACAGTGGGCTTAAACAGTTAAAAAAATTTCCAGCTCAGGTAGAAAGTTGTAATAAAACACATTTTTTTAAGCCAAGGCTATCCATATTCAACTAGGTAATTTGAACTAGTTGAACTAGTGATGTCCATTGGGGTGGTGTGTAGTGTCTTCAAAAAGTACTTAGTTTGTCTAAAGCTCAAAAAGACTATATGTTTTTCCACATCCACCACTATAGAAAGTATTCTGTTCAGAGCACATGGATATCAGAATAATCCAAATTGAGTCTGTACAACTTTGAAGAGAACAAAATTGCTCAAAAGTTCATGTTAAAAAGTGATAACTAAAATTACAAGAAACAGGTAACTCAGACTACATCAGAATAGATAAAATCTAAGAACTATTATGTGCAGTTCTTATCAATAAATGATGAGATAATCTTGGCATTTAACATCAAAATTACTGTATTTTTTACCAATATATTTTTGTAAATAATTGAATAATAATAATGATGATATAAAACTTCATTTTTTGAGATCCTACTATAATTCAGAAAATGTGCAGGGAAAGTTTTATATATTGTTCCACTTAATTTTCACAATAACTATGCAAGATAAGCAAATATCTTTATCCTTATTTTATAAACAGGGACACTGAGATTCCCAATAGCTGTATGACTTGCTTAAGGTTTCCTAACTACTAAGGCTTTGTAAAGGAAAATATATTTCCAGTTCTTTCCATTTTCTATGAGAAGTCAGAAGTCCAAAATTTATATGCAATCACAATTTCTAACTTTCAGAAGCTAATTTAAAACAAATGTTTAAAATATATATGCAGGTCAGTTTTTTCCCAGAGGCTGTCAGATTGTGGTCTTTATTCTGCATGAGGATAGGCAACTGTTGTCTAAGGCCACTTTAGAAGTGGTTGGGAAGATTTTATAACCTGTGCCCTACCCCCTTGTTTACTGATGATTCTAAATCTATCACCATTGTGTATTTCCTTACTCAACCCAGAAAGAATTAAAGTTTCAAAATGCCTATCCATTTGATGGTACTCCTCTATCTAACCCACACACAGAGAAATATTCTATTCGAGGTTAGATAAGATGTAAATGACTACTCTTGTACACCATGACAAGGGTATGAAGAAAGGAACAGTGAGTGTGGAAGAAGCTCCAGAGGTGCTGGAGGAATAATGCTGGGAGGGGCAACAGAATTCTAACTTCTTCCTATTTATAACTCTAATTGACCCTTATTATCAGGTAGAAGAACTAAAGAATATTTTTATTTCAGTGTGTGTCCACCACACTGGACTCTGAGTCCAGGCTTATGATTTTTCTGTAATAGCACATGGGATTTCAGATATGACCTAATGGTTTGTTGACATTTAAAAGGAACAAAATAAAGTACTGGTTTTCATTCCTATGTGTCCAGAAGTAATTAAAATATACACAGTGAAATCATTAAGATAAAAATCAAAATATTGATTTTATTGCTGGTATATATGAATTTGGATTTGTAACTTAGATCTGTGTCTAAAATAGACTTTTAAATATTTTGCTCCTGGACTTTAACATAGAGCCATTCAATCCTTGCTTCACATTCATGTGAGGAATTTCTGAAAATACTAATGCTCAGGTCCCATCCAACAGATTCTGGCTTAATTGGTCTTGGGTGGAACCTGGGCTTTAGTTTACTTTGTAAAAGTTCCTCATACGATTTTATCATACAGCCAGGATGGGGAAAGATACATTGGCCTGCATGAGTCCTTCTCAAAAACTTTTATGTGCATGTGTATCACAGGAGAACTTTGTGAAAATGAACATTCTGATTCACTGGTCCTGGGGTGGGTCCAGAAGAATCTGCATTTCTGGTCTCTGGTTGAAATTTTTCATGGCAGGTTCTAAACCACCAAGATGTTCTGCCTTACGGAGAGAATGACTAACAGACCATATCCTGCTCAGCTGATCCAAGGGAATTTGCTACCTCCTAGCTGAAGCCAGTGAGATGCAGACCTCCATCCATGTTTTTAAAGATGTAACTTGACCTTGACACTAGTATGCTTTTAATGTGGAACCAGAGACAAAGCATAACCACTTTGTTCTATGAGTAGAAAGATCCATAAGAGGCTAAGAAAGGCTTACACTACAGAGGAGCAGCAGTTCTTTCTTCCAATTGTGCTAATCCTGTAAGTCACAACTTTGTGACATGGTTAAGGAAGCAGGGGGAAGGGCAGAAGCCATGTCACCAATGTTTCAAGAAGTTTGACCTGGGGAAGAGTGTGGAGAAGAGATAAGAATGTCTCCTCCTAACTGAGCTCATTATAAATTGTTTGATGTTAACCTTGTCTTTGATGAAAAGATGGTATCCTGGTCCTTCAATCTCTGAATCCCCAAATTAGCTTTCAGTACCGCAAGTCCCCAAAGAAGACTTGTGGAGGTGTCATTCTAGGTTAATGTATAAATTATATTATAATAAGCTTTATAATATGACTAGACTTTATTTTGTTTTCTGCCATTCTGTTCTAGGTTAATCCACACTGAGTATCAATGTGGATTCCATCTAGCCTAAGACCTCAGCTAACTTCCGATCAAATAGCAGAATCTTTGGGGTTCCTGGGCATTGAGGTTTTAAGAAAACTCCCCTAGATGGCCTTAATGTGACACCATAGTTGAGAGTCATGGATCTTTAAGACTTTGCAAGTAAAATGTTAAAACACTTATTTGGTCACACGTCTAAGTGATATGTCTTAATTCAGGTAGGTAGGCTTCTTGGCTTATTTTTAGTTATGACTGTGAGTGTAGATGTCAGTGTTCTGAAGACAGAGGGAAGGGCAATGCTCCTTACTCAGTGCACAAATGGTCTAAACTCTTTCACCTGGGCTGCCCCTTCAGGGTGCCCCATGTAGTAGGCAACTTTGGGCTTGACTTGGTTCACCAGTTCCATGGGGCATCAATGAAATATTGAGAAATCTCCAAAGCAACATAGACCAAGAGAGACAATTCAAGGAGGAAAAAAACACACAGTCACCAAAAGAGGTCCTAACATATTTCATAGATTTGCTAACCAAACTGGAACTTTATTCTCTGATGACTTGGAATAGTAACGTCCTCAGGAGAGAGGAGGGTGTTTTGATCTTCTTGTAGAAGTTTAAACATCCCATTAACACTATGATTATAGATAGTTAGATATCTCTTCCAAGTAATGTTCCCATTCAAAGCCATACCTTTATTTTGGGGATAAACAGTTTCACCCCTTCTAAAGGTACTTGCATTTTTGGTTTGCCATATGCAGATTTGGTCATTTTGGGAAATGCATGCTTAAAATCATTTTTAACTATTCACCCTAACTGTATCACTAGCTCTAAATCTGTTTCTTTATATAGAGAGTAAGTTAGTAATTTGTGTATACCACACAAGTATTTTTGCAAACTATAAAATATAGTTTACATTGTCATGTATGTTATAAATTTACATTTACACCCTTATCATGAATGACACAAATATAAACATATATCAAATGAATTTACTTATAGCATTAATTGATAAAAATATTGTTCAGTTAAATTCTGCATTATGGGTAAGAAGGGAATTAAAAATATCTTCTGGTAAAAAAGTATTTTATATGCTATACCGATATTTCAAATTACCAGTGGAGAGAGAAGAGTATTTGTGTGTTTGGATTTCAGATGGAAGGATTTGCACAGGAACGAGGAAAAGAAATGATGGGCCATGAATCTTGTCCTATAAGCATTCTTCCTTGCCTTCCCTAATGAAACAAGCAGTTGCCAATCCCCCGGTTTGTTTGATTTTTTTTAATACATACTAATTGATAGCAAAAAAGAAAGTAAAAAAATATATATTAGAAGGAAATAAAAACCCGAATTCTACAAACAGTTCTCACAGTTCATTGATTTGTGTTATAAGCTGAAGTCTGCCTCTTACACCAGAGGAGTAATCTTTTCCACTTCAGGTCTCAGTTTCCTCAAATCTAAACAAAGGATGGTATCATCCAGTTCTAGAATCCTACTCTTTGGCAGAAAAAAAAAAAAGCCCTGAAGTGGTTAACAGATACTCAGAGTCTGGGAAAATGCAAGGAGAAGCTGTCACCACTGGAGCTTAGCTGGCAGCCCTCTTACCCAATTCTCTGTCTCCCCTCCAATCCCATCCTCACCCTGCTAACCTACCCCAGATGAGTTACAGATAGACCTGTCAAACTGGCCTCTACATGTAGTACCACCAAAAATGTAATACTTTTCTTTTTCCCTAAAAATATCTGTTTTCAATCACCTTGTAAACTCAGGACATCTTCTGGGTGTCTGGACTTGTTTGGAAATTTCACTTTAACACTTGAGTGCCAGACCCAACAGACACAGCTTTGACATCAATTAACAGCACAACAAATTGACAGCAGCCACTTCTGGAAACAACTTCTACACTGACAGTGAGGTATGACGGTTGAGAAACAGTCCCTCCAGTAACACTTTGTCATTCTCCGACATTGCCGCCAGACCCCATACCTTCACCCAGACCTACACAACACAAACATGCATGCACATGTTCTTACAAATATGAATATACAGCTGGACTTGCACATGCAGGCTTACATAGGAATCAAGGAGCTTGCACATAGGGGTACTCATGTTCCTCTCCACACAGGTGTTCACACATACACACACCCTTAAGCATTTAAATTTGCTCACACATGCAACCCTTCACAATTGCATGCACATAGACAACCACATCCACAAACAGACACAAAGGATCAGTCACCTATGTGTGTACACAAATCTAAGTGTGCCCCTCTGATTATCCACAGGCTCATACACGTGCCTGTAAACCCAGCTCTCACAAAAACATGCACACAGAGTACAAAGAGACATAATTTCTCAGATGCTGTATTATTCGAATACATGCTCACACAAATACAAGCACATATAAATACCCACCCAGTGCAAGAGACTGTAGACCATTTTCTGAAGTAAAGTTGCAAAATGCAGCTGTTTTGGCTCTGAACAAAGACTATGAAATCCAGAGTAAACAAAGGAATGCTCTTCATACATTCTGGTTTTAATATATTTAGCTATGAACAGCTTTATCTGCCACATGTCTCTCTCTCTCTCTCTCTCTCTCTCTCTCTTTTTGCCATTCAGGGTGTTGGAGTTATGTTTACATAACAACATTTGGTCAAATTAATATTTCTTTTATGTGAAAAGATACTGCCTTCAATGGCTGGTTTTAGCTGTTGTTTAGCACCATTTACTCGATGGAGAAACTTTTCATGGTTGTTCAGTCTTGACATGTTTTGCCACAAATTGCTTCTATTTGTGTCTTCCAGCACCTACAATCACCTTTAAGAGTTTTCAGATCACTGGCTAGAAAAGAATAAAGGCTGTTCTTCCAAGTCTTCATATTTTTTAATGCCTTTCATATGTTTGGAAAATTAAACAGCTTTATTAATTAACACTTACTTTGGGACATGTGAGCAGAAAAAAAAAGGAAGAAGATGTGTGCTGTTGTCCTCAGCATAAATGAGAACAGCTGGAGCTGGAGAACAGAAACAGAAAAACAGAGTGTCTTTATTTATGGAGGATAAAGCCACAGTCCTGGAATCTCGATGGGCAATAATTTAGCAGGCAACTGAGTGAGGTGCAGTAGGTTACAGAAGACTGGGTCAGAACTTAGGTCCCTCCACTGGGCACCTGTGTGACTCAGGGTAAATTATTTTAAGCTCTGAGATTTGGGTACCTTCAATGTACAATGACAATGATGGTCCCTCATTGAATTTTTGTGACAGAGAGTGGTCAGCATAGTCTTTCTGGTACTCAAAAATCATGATATGCTTTTATCTTTCCTTCAATTATTGTCTGCAACATCATCTATTTAGTTTTTGTATTAAACCCTAGACCAGTGATTCTTAACCTATAAAAGATTCATGTGGTTTGCTATCTCAGAAAAGGATCAGCTTATATTTTTAAGTGCTTTTATTTCCCCCAGAGGAGTTTTGTGGGTTCCTGAACTCAATGCCAGCATATGTGAGGGAGGCTTCCCAACACCCATAAGCAGTTCTCTGACACCAACTGGGTGCCTACAATTCAACTCTATTCTGACACTATCTACTCAGAGACAGCATCAGATTTCACAAGATTAAAGTTCAGTCCTCCAAGGCTGCCCACCTCCCATTTTAGATGCTAGTTGTAAGCCCTGGTGATCAGCTGTGCTTCTCACCAACCAGCTATGGATTAGAGGTTCCAACAATCTCCTCCTTGGACTTCAGACTTCAGGTTGTTACCTGTTTTTCTTATCCAATGGCTATAAATCAGAGGTTCCCACAACCTCCTCATCAGGTTCAGTTAATTTGCTAGAGATGCTCACGGAAGTCAGAGAAATATTTTACTTACTAGATCACTGGTTTATTTTAAAAGTTATAACTCAGGAGCTGCCAGATGGAAGAGATGCATAGGACAAGTTGTGTGGGAACGGGCACGAGCTCCCATGCCCTCTCCAGGCTCTTCACTCTCTCTAAATTACCATGTGCTTACCAACTCATAAGCTTTCTGAACCCTGTCCTTTTGAGTTTGATAGAGGCTCCATTACATAGACATAGTTGATTATATCATTGACCATTGGCAACTGATTCAACTTGCAGCCTCTCACTTCTCCCCAGAGGTTGGGGGCGGTAGGACTGAAAGTTTCAACCCTCCATGGTTGGCTTCACTGGTCACCAGTCCCCATGCTTAGGTGTTTTACAGAAGTAACCTCATTAACATAAGAGGTATCTTTAAACTTTTATCACTTAGGAAATTCCATTGAGAGCTGTGAGCCAGGAATTATGGAGGAAAACCAAATATATATGAGAAATATGAATCTGATCATCTGAATGACCAAATTCACTGTTGTATCTCCAGTACCCAGATAAGTGTCTGGCACCTAATAGATTCTCAATAGTATTTGCTTCAATGACAAATAAGGTTCTCAGATATTCCCATTTGGGTCCCCTATCCCAAGCCAAAAAAAAAAAAAAAAAAGATTCACTCTATTCTTTCCATGAAGAATCATAATTGCCATGGGCTGAACATGTCCCCCCAAAACTTATATGTTGAACTCCTAGCCCCCAATGAGATGGTATCAGAAGATGGGTCCTTTGGAAGATGACTAGGTTATGGAGGGTGGAGCCCTCATGAATGAGATTAGTATCCTTATAAAAGATACCTCAGAGAATTCTCTTGCCCTCCTACTGCCATGTGAGGGGACAGAAAGAACCAGGAAGCATAACACCAAATCTGTCATACACAAAAGCACCAAATCTCCCAGCACCTTGAACGTGGACATGCTAACCTCCAGAACTGTGAGAAATAAATGTTTGTTTATTTAAGTCATGCAGTCTATGGGATTTCTGTTATAGCATTATGAACCGATTAAGACAATAATCAAAGACTACGGCTCCCCATCACTCTGTCCCCAGGACCTGGAATGGCATATAAAAGAGGCTTAATAAGTGTGTGTTACATGAATCAATAAAATAACAGTAAGAATTTTTTGTGGGGACAGCGGAAATATAATACCATTAAAATATCATCATTAAAATAATCCAGTTCCACATTTCTTGCAGAGAAGCAAAATTCTTGTTCTTCACTTATTCTTACTTATCTGCTTCCAAGTGGGGCTCCTGTTCTTAGACCCAGAGTATACAAATTATGCTGACATATCACCCTCTGTTTTTCTGATAATACATAATTTATCTCAATAATTTCATCTATACTTTTTTCTAATTGCCATATGCATTAGAAAATTCCCATCTCAAGCTCATCCTCTTCATAAACTTTAGCTTTCAATATTCAGTGAGCTGGAGCACTCTATCAGGAGAGCCTGCAAATGCCTTAAACTAAAATGATCACCAGCATTCACCCAGTAGACATGCTGAGTACCCCTGTACCTGTCTGCACCCTGTTGGGTCTCCTTTTCATCCTCTCAACACTTTTTCTCCTTCTGCATTAACTATTGTTGCAGTTTAAGTATCCATGTCTTGCTCCCTTTTCTTCTTCCTGCACAAATCTATGCACAAAAAGTCTCTGAGAGGCAGTGTGATTCAGCAATATTTCACAGGACTTAAATTTACCTTTAAAAGATTTAAAGATACCTATGACCTTGAATAACAGTAGATGAGAAAGAACTGCCAAATGCACTGAAGAGCAGAGACACTTGTTGAAAAAGGCAAATCTATAAAATAAAGTTAGCAAAAATAGCTCCCAAAAGGAAGTGCAATACATAAGGGCAAACCAGCACTCATTTCTTTGAGCAACTAGAATAGGGTATGCAGACTAGCATCCTTGACACCCCTTCCACAATGCTGAGATGTAGGCAAAGTACGTGGTTTCAGGAAAGCTTGAAGCAGTTTCCCAGGAAGGAGGAACCTTGACTTGGGACCAACCTGGCTGCAGTTGATCTCTGTTTTCTGGGAAGAAGCAAAGGCACAAAAAATTCACAGTCATACAACCCTGCCAAATAAGTAACCCCACGCTGTTATGTGGGAAAACTTGTTGATACAGAAACCCATTCTGGCCCCAGCTTAACCCAAATTCTCCTGAAAACAGCTGTCCTGTAAGAACTTACCCCACTCAAAGATGAGAAACCAATAAAAAGGAAGAAGTACAGGATCTCTACAAAGATACTACAAGAAATAAGAATAAAAAGAACAGCAAAATGTGAAAGATGACTAAGCCTCACCAGAAAAATATTGCCATAGAACAGATGTAATATATGAGCAAACACAGAATCATAAATAAAATTTTAAAAATACCTTTTAAAAAACTGTACTAGTAAGATGCAACAAGTTAACCAAAAGAGATGAAACATGAGCTGACAGAATGTGGGAGATAAGTGGAGAGGAAATGGGAAAATTATCATCTACAAAACATGTCTGCATTGGAAAGAGCACAGAAGAAAATAGAAACTGCTCAAAGTGCAGTAAGGCCATGAAAGACAGAAAGACAAAAAAATGAGAGAAAAATGAACAAAGAATTTTAAAAGATTGCAGATGGCAGATATGAAACAAAGGAAAGAAAAAAATGACTTCACACATGCACTGTGAAAGGTAGCTTCAAAAATTGAATAAATATGTTTTTAAAGCTATGATTTTGTAAATATTTTCAGATGTAAAAGAAGACCTAACTATATATGTTGAAAGTGTACCCTATAATGTAAGACTTTTTGAAAGGAGAAAAGTTCAAGTTACTGGTCTTCTAAGATAGAGAAAGAATACTTTGGACATGAAGATTAGATCATCTACACAAGAAAATAATCAGGCTAGATTCAAAATGATTCATAGCAACATTTACTGTTAGAAGACTGAGGAACATGTGGTTCCAACATCCTCAGGGAAACAAGAATTTTAGCCCGAAGAAATGTTGGTCTAATTATAAAGTCGACATTCATTCATTTGTTCTGAAATATTTATTGAGCACCTATTATAGTCAAGCATTCTAGGTACAAGGAATACAATATCAGCAATAATAATAACTAGCAGATAAAATTCCCTCTCTTATAAAGCTTACATTGTAATTGGCGGTAAAAATTGAGCAATATATGTATAATGGGAGGAGGTGATAAGTGATAAATTCTAAATAAATAAATAAAATAAATAAATAAGCATAGAAAGTAAATAGAGATTATCAAAAGCACTGCTGTTTTAGAGAGGGTGCCCAGGAAAGCCTTAATGACACATGACATGTGAGCAAAAATAGGAATGAGTAAAGGAGTAAGCCTTGCATATACCCAGGGAAAGAACATTCTAAGCAAAGATAATAGCTACTACCAAGGCGCTAAAGCATAAATGTGCCTGGAATGTTTAGGAAATAAGAAAAAGATCAGTATGGATGGAACAGAGTGAGGAGGAGGCAACAGGAAGATGAGGTCAGGAAGGTAATGTGGAAAGGCTATTTTTATGTTGGCTATTTTAAGGCTTTGAGATTTTACTCTGAGATGGGAAGTCATTGGAGAGTTTTAAGATGAGTGACATGATCTCTTGCATATTTTAATTCCCTTGTTCTATCTTCTATATTACAAAATGACCATAGGCAAATATAGGAGTCTATTTAGGAGGCTATTAAATAATATAAGTTAAAGTTGATGGTGACTTGACCCTAAGTGTTAGTCATGTAAGCAGTGAAAATCAAAAATATTTGGTTATGAATTGACTGTAGGATTAAAAAATAAGTGAGAAGCTCTAATTCACTCTTGGTGGAATACAAAAAGATACACCCACTTTGGAAGCTGTTTGGTAGTTTCTTACAAAACTAAATATACTCTTACCATAAGATGCAGCAAATGTGCTCTGATATTTGCCTAAAGGTATTAAAAACTTATGTCCACACAAAAACTTGCAGATGGGTGTTTAGAACAGTTTTATTCATAATTGCCAAAACCTGGAAGCAACCAAGATGTCCTTCACTAGGTGAATGGATAAATAAACTGTGGTGCATACAGACAATGGAATATTGTTTAGAGCCAAAAAAATGAGCTTCCCAGCCATGAAAAGACATGGAGAAGCCTTAAATGTATATTATATAGTGAAAGAAGCCAACTGAATAGGCTACATACTGTGTGATTTCAACTATATGACATTCTGTAAAAGGCAAAACTATTGAATAGTTAAAAAAATCAATGACTGTCAAGGATTAAGGGAGAGAAAGGGATGAATAGGCAGAGCATAGGGGAGTTTTAGAGCAGACAAACTACTCTGTATGATGTTATAAGGGTGGATACATGGCAATATATATTTACCCGAACTCACTGAATGTACACCACCAGTAGTGAGCCCTAATGTAAACTACAGGCTTTGAGTGATAAAGTTGTGTCAATGTAGGTTCATCAATTATAACAAATACACCATTCTGGTGGGGGATGTTGATATTGGGGGAGGTTATGCATGACTGGAGGCAGGGATATATATGTACGTTCTGCTCAATTATGCTTTGAATCTAAAACTACTCTAAAAAATAAATTCTATTAAAAAAGTAAATAAAAAGAGAAGAGTTAAAAATGACTCCATGTGTTTTTGTTCACTGGGGTAAAAAATGGACTTGCCATTTACTGGGAAAATTGTGGGAGGAATAGATTTGGGATTTGGTAAGGGGAAGATTAGAAGCCCACTTTTGAAACTGTAACATTGGCAGTCCAAGTACGGAAGCTGAATACGTAGTTAGATTTATAAAAAAATATTTTTGAGCATACGAGAAATCACAAATTTTGAATAAGCCTTTTTTAAGTATTAGAAGACAAACTTTAGCAAAACTTAAGATCAATAGAAAATCATTGGGAAAGGAGCCTATGGTGGACTTTTAACTCATACATCTATAGGGTTAAGATTAAGAAACCAGTATTACTAAATATTTAATGAAAATAATAAAAATGTTATAAACCTAGAAAGAGAGAAATGGAAAATAGCAAATGAAAAAGCAGAGGGAAAAAGTGTAAGAGAGCGTTTAAGAAGACATGTCCTCATCTCTTATAATGAAGCTGTCAAAATTATATAATTTAAAGTGGGTAAATCAAGTTACAAGGATGCAAGTACATTTAAATGTATAAAGTTAAATAGGAGAATAATAAGGAAAAGCAATCATTTTATTAAGAAAAAATAATTAATTACAGCAGACACTTCAATCTCCCACCTACTTCCCTTCTTTCTTACTACTTCAATGGTCAGCACAAATTACAATTACCAGTATCTGTTTTTTGTTTTCTTTTGTTTTTGCTTGAGGACTTGGCTTTCTGTTGCAAGGAAAACATTTTGCCCATCCAAGTGGCATCAAGAAGTGCCAGGAAATTAACACACCTTTAGATCAGCCCTCAACCAAGACTCTTCACATCAGGTGAATAACCCTGAAATACAAATGTATGTTCTACCCTGGCTGCTCAAGATTTTTCAGTCACTCATAGCAATAGTAGGCCCTTTTGAGGTCTGCCTTCCCTTCCTAGCTATATCCCTACTTTTCCTTCTCAGGAAAATCCTTTAATCTGGTCCTGATTCTGATGGAAAACAAATTAAGACAGTTGGTATGAGAAATGGTCCTACGAAGCAGATACTCAGGATGGATTCTGAAATCGGATCACTTACCAACCGGAAGACAATAATGATGTTACTTTTGGGGTAAGAGGTGCTAATACTTGCTGTGTTTTAACTAGCATGGATCTCACGATTTCACTCACCTGTGGTGCATTGGGGTGTGATACAAATAGAGGGGGATGCCCCAACTAATGCAGTATTTCTATCATTTGAGAGATAAAATACGGTAGTTCCTAGAAGTACCATGGAATTGGTTACTGTTAAGTGCAATTGAAACACTGAGGAAGAAATAGCACACATCAGCTAATTAACAAATGAGGGCATGATTTAAAAGCCAATATATATATGTAGAAATATCAGCTCCTCCTCAAGGTCACCTACTTTCCCTTTCAGTCAATGGTTTATTTTCTGGATATTCCAGAACATCATGCTGATCCATTGTATTGATGAATCATGGTAAACAGACTTGAAGAGCAAGAAACGGCAAGTGCACTGGATGTTCTGGTTGAATATATGCATACTAGATGGTGTGTGATGAATCCTATAATGAATGAGTTATGCACCAGCTCCACTGATAAAATTTGTAGGTGTCCATTGATCTGGGGAATGGTAGAACATCATTTTCAAGAAAAAAGGACAAGTGATTATATACCTCCTACCACTAAAAAAAGGAGAAACAGTACTTGATAGGTTCTTCACATTTTGAAGACAGGATACCATGCTTGGGAATCCTGGTGTGGCTTGTATATTGGGTGACAAAGAAAGCTGTCAGATTGTGGTACAAAATCTTCTCAATTGGCCTATATGACAGGTACAATTGTCTGTGCTAGATATAAAAACTGTGTGAAGTCTGGCAAACCTTAATAGAGTCAGAGCACAAATCTCTAAGGTTCTGAAACAAAGGCATACTCTCTGCAACACAGAACTTTACTATTTTTAAATCAATGCCTGACACGTTGTTGGGCCCTGGTAAAACTGAGTTCATGATTATAGGACACCAAGTTATTATACAAAATTGTCCAGAGCTACTATTGTCAGACTCACCAAGTCAGAGTCAGGTGGGCACAGCAACAATTCATTGTGACCCATTTATATCCACAGGGCACAGGCCATTTATATAAACAGGTGGCATAGACTTATATGCCACCTATTTTTGTCATAATTACCTCTTCCACTAAGCTCACTGTTATGGCCTTGCGGTAGTCACCAGCTTACTTTATGAATGAGCTATCTTGATATGTACATATAAGCTCAGAATGGACCTCAGTGGCACTACAGCTTCATTCAAAAGTGGCTTTGAAAGACACGGATGAGTAAAATCCTCCTACAGGGCAGAGCTATAAACATTAAGCCTCTATTCATCAACTTGATGTACAGAGAGAAGTGGCCTGGGTGAAGAATATATATGGACTTATAGACAGTGATAAATGTCTTGTTTTTTTGGCCAGTGTCCTTAAAGGAACAAGATTAAAAGATGGAAGAAAAAGATTTTAGAGCAAGAGGCATACAGATGGTAATTCAAGGGTGAATGTTAAGTGTGCAGATCTTTATGCACTCCAACCTGAGAGGTCACAGCAATGGAGGCACTGAATAACCAGGGAGACAGCTGGCCTCATCTGTCATCTGTGAGGATTAGCCAGCCTCTCTCCTCAGCTACCCCTTGCATGGAGAAGCTACGGTGGCATGGGTGGAGATAGTGCATGGATTTAACAGCTGATTTAGTTACTGCCACTACTAAATGCCCAACCCATTAGCAGCAGAGACAAAAACTGATGTTGTGATATGGCATCAACTTTTCCAGAAGACTAACTAACCAGCCACTGAGCAGCAAGTTGATTTCACTGGATGTTTTTTACCTGTAGGGAGTCTATTTCATAATTACTGAGATTGACAACTATTCTGCGAATGGATTTTTACTCCTTATTCTGAATGCCTTGACCAGCATCAGTATGTAAAAGGTCACTAGGTTATTGTCATGGGATTTTGCATAATACTATCTCAGACCGAGGGACTGACTTACAGCAACAAGGTAGTGTGACACTTGGACATGAGCACAGGATCCACCAGTTCTTCCATTCACTCTATCACCAGCCTGCTGCCATCCATCGGGAACACTGGGATAGACTCTTCAAGATATAACTAAGATGCCAGCTCAGGTATGGTACCCTATGGGTCTGAAGTGATGTCCTTCAATATTTGATGTATATTTTAACCAAAAGCCATGATATGATGTTGGTCCTGCAGTAGGTAAATAAGGTCCAGAATCCAAGAGGTAGAAGGTAGGAGTGACCTCACACGTCATCACTCTCAGTGACCACCTTGGGCAATATGTGTTTTCTGTGCCTGCTACTTCCAGCTTTAGGTTTTGCTGGACTCTAGAGGTCTAGTTTCACAGGCAGTAGGATGTTTTTTCCAGAGATACAGTGGGAATTCTACTATGTCTCTCACCATGTGATCTTCATGCTAGTAGACTAACAGGCAAAAAGAAAAAAAAATAGAAAAAGAGGAGTTATTATAATTGGTAAAGTTAATTGACCTCAATAATCACGAGAAGATAATGTTGCTGTTATATAGGGTTATAGGGATCAGTAAGTATGGGATTCAAGGAATTTCTGGGGGTACCTCTTGCCTCCATGTTCTGTCCTATGATAGTAGTAAAGGAGCAGTTGTAGCAACCACAACCTAATAAGGTCATCAAAGCCAGAGAGGAGTAGAAATGCCGATAAATGAAATCTAGGACAGGTGGTAGAGGCAGGAGAAGATGTACAAAAATCAAGGCTCTAAGACCAGCTTTTAGCAGTTGGAATTAGAGCTTGTCCTATCAAGTCTTCTTTTGTAAAACTTCCTTTTAAAAAAAAAATCTTGTGACAGGTTACCACCTCAAATAACTGTTGACAGGAATTTGACATGGGACATGAGTAAAGCCGTGTGATGACAGGATGGTAGGGCTGTAGTAGATGTTATGACTGTTCCATCATTATCTCTAATCCCTTTCAATTTTAGGGCAGAAAATGCCAACTTTGAGTACCTGCACTTCTTTGTCCTAGGTTTTCTCAGTTATTGATGTTACTTCCTCTGTGAGAAAAGCCAGAAGTGCAGGGAAATTATCAACCCTCAGAGCAGCCCTCAAAAAATCACCATTGTGGATTGGCTTATAATCCCCACAGTTCCCTTACCTTCAGATGAGATGATTCTGAGAAGTGTTTTGCACTGGTCCTAAGAATTTCACAGCAAGATTTCACTCCAGTCACCCATGGTGGGAGCTGGTTTGATAATACCACCTTAGTGCCTTTCTTCCTCCCCCACTTTCCTACCATTACCTTCCAAATGAGCGACATTACACTTGAAATCCTTGCTTCAAGATCTGCTTCTGAGAGAAACTAAATGAAGACACTAGTGTTGTAACCTTATTATTGCTCATTGTGAAGATTCAATAGTTGCTGTGTAAATCAGTGAAATAGCAAGAATTTATATAAAGTTGTAGTTATAAAAGTAACATTAAGAAGAGCAATTAACGGAACATAATTCTAAATTATCAAGGAACACATACATAAATTAAAAAAAATACACTTCACGTAGTAAAGGATTGTAAAAAGGAACAGTAAAAGCAGAAAGTGTCACATAAATTATGAGATAAAATTAAGACTAATTGCCTATTTATATACAAAGAATATCACATAAGATTACAAAGGAAAAGGATATGACTATAACTTGACTTAGAGAAGTTGAAAAATAAAAGGATGGGCAATTTTATACTGAGAAAATATAGATGAAAGGGTGGATTAAAATCTAAATATCATTCAAAAATGAGCTAAACAAGAAATAAAGAAAAACTAGGGTCATTTATGGATAAAGCTTACAGTTCTAATACAGATCAAGGCATTTTAAATATATATTTAATGAATAGTTTAAGATATATCATCATTAACATAGG
This sequence comes from Lagenorhynchus albirostris, assembly GCF_949774975.1. Lineage (NCBI taxonomy): Eukaryota > Metazoa > Chordata > Mammalia > Artiodactyla > Delphinidae > Lagenorhynchus > Lagenorhynchus albirostris. Next base: position 108,559,781 of record NC_083098.1, on the reverse strand, counting down.
AAAACTATAGGAAATGACAGGAAAGTAAATAGAAATATATTATCCATTTAATTCACTTTCTTTAGTGCTTGACATAGGAACAATATATAAACAACAACAACAACAACAACAACACCTATATAGTTATTCTGATGTCGTTAAATTCTAATCCCCGAAAAGAGAGACTATGCCTTCCTTTCTCAAGTTTCTGGTGTAAAGTAAAATGCATAAGATGTTTTATATAGAAGTAAAAAGGAAAAATATCCAGAATGAGTTAGGAATTTAAGTGATCTAAAAAAGATAAGAACTTAAGGAAGATTTTTTTCTTAGGTGTTTTTTGGAAAATATATTTTTTATAATGATGAAAGCTAGAAGCCATAACATTTTTAAAATGACAATATACATAATATAAGCATTGTGCAAGGCAAAAATAAAGTAAAAATGCAAACATGACTTGGATAAAAAGTTTACAGCACATATTACAAGTGAAGGTCTTGTTCTCTTAATGTACAGTTAATAAAAGTTAATAGGAAAATCCCAACAGTTCATTAGAATAATCAGCAAAACAAAATTTCACACAAGAGCAAACACAGCTAGACATAAGACATAAAAAGATTTAAAAATAAATAAATAAAGCTACAAGGATACATCATTTTTCACTTCTCAGATTGCAAAGGAGCAAAAGCACTTGATAATAGTATAATGGCAAGGAGTTGGACACTCCCCTTTATTGCTAGTGAGAGTTTATTACAATCTCCATTGGATGGCAAAATGACAATTATCAAATACCCATAATTTTTTAACCAGAAATTCATTTTTAAACATTTTTCTATAAATAGACTCACATGTAATTACAAAATGCTTAAAAATGAGATTCATTGCAACTCTCTTTTTCCTAACGATAAAAGATTAGAAGATCTACCCAGGGCTTCTCTGGTGTCACAGTGGTTAAGAATCCACCCACCAATACAGGGGACAACAGGTTTGAGCCCTTGTGTGGCAAGATCCCACATGCCACAGAACAACTAAGCCTGTGCCCCACAGCTACTGAGCCTGTGCTCTAGAGCCTGTGAGCCACAACTACCGAACCTGTGCACCACAACCACTGAAGCCTGCGCACCTAGATCCCATGCTCCTCAACAAGAGAAGCCGCAGCAATGAGAAGCCCACACACCACAACGAAGAGTAGCCCCTGCTCATCACAACTAGAGAAAGCCCGCACGCAGCAATGAAAACCCAACTCAGCCAAAAATAAATAAATAAATTTATTAAAAAAAAAAAAAGATCTATCCAGAGGGAAGTTGTTAAGTATATTATGTTACATTTATGTAATGGAATACTCTTCATTGCAATGAATGAGAAATCCCTATCAAAGCTAATTGTAAGAAATCTCCCATTATTATCAGGAGAAAACACAAGTAGCAGATCAGAACAAAATACTCTACCATTTAAAAGTTAATGCTAATTCATTGTTATTCAAAAATATTTATTGACATATACTCATTTTAGGTTCTGGAGATATAGTAGTAAATAAGACTACTGAGTTCTGAGTTCATATTCTAGGGGTGGAAGGGGTCAACATATGTTAAAGGAAAACAACAGATTGATGACATTATTTAAGTTCAAGCAGAGGTAAGTGTTCTGAAGTATAATACCAAAGGGTAAATAAAAAGAAAGTCACAGAGATGGGGATTAGAGAGTGCTATTTTTTATTTATTTTTTAAAATTTTTTTGCAGTACGCGGGCCTCTCACCTTTGTGGCTTCTCCCGTTGTGGAGCACAGGCTCCGGACGCACAGGCTCAGCAGCAATGGCTCAAGGGCCCAGCCGCTCCATAGCATGTGGGATCTTCCTGGACCGGGGCACGAACCCGTATCCCCTGCAGTGGCAGGCAGACTCTCAACCGCTGCGCCACCAGGGAAGCCCTAGAGAGTGCTATATTTTTCCCCTCTTCCCAGACCACTTTTAATTTTTTTTTTATTGAAGTTGATTCATTTACAATATTATATTAGTTTTAGGTGTACACATAGTGACTAAATTTTTTTCATAGATTATGTTCCATTTAAACTTATTGTAAAATAATGGCTATATTTCTCGGTGCTCTACAGTATATCCTTTCACTTATTTATTTTATACATAGTGGTTTGTATCTTTTAATCCCTTATTTTGCCCTTCTCCCCTTCCCTCTGGTAACTGCTAGTCTGCTCTCTATATCTGTGAGTCCTTTTCTGTTTTGTTATATATGTTCCTTTGTGTGCTATTTGAAATAAGGATGACCAGTGATGTCTACTCTGAAGAGCTGACATTTCAGTAGATTTTTCAATAGAGGAGCTGACCATGTGAACAGCTAAGGTGGTACCTAAAAATATAGAAAAAAGGGAAAAGGTGTGACTTTTCAATGTTATACTGTACTTATAAGTACACTTCACTTATAAGTGAAGTAAGCTGTGATCAGTAAGACCTGTTTCATATCTTTATATTAGATGACTATGTGTTCCTCCTGTTTGTTGCTTTACATGTTTATTTATTTACTTCTTTTTTTCTGAGGCATGGACTAGATAATATGATGTTTTGTAATGTCAGGACATCCTGAAGAATACTAGTATATAGAAAATAGTAATATGTTTCTATTAACAACATTTTACTTCTCCTTTCATGTATCTTACCTACTTTCCCTGCTGTTCCCATCCTAAAATTGTCATGAACTCATCTGCTAAGGCTAAGAGTGAACCACGGTCTTCTCTCCCTAGTTAGGTCCTTTTGCATCAGTTCTTCTTTAGGAAGCACTTATTTAGTAGAATTTACCCCTCACTGGCTTTCTTAATAAAATCCCAGATTCCCATGACACCCACTATGTTCAGCCATTTACCTAAACAATTGTAATTTTCTCTACCTTCCTAACACTAATGTAGAGGAGATATGGATTACACTTTAATTGGCCTTTTGCCTTAATTAAATTTTCCAGAGTTTCTTCTTAAGTGCCATTCAGGCACTCTTTCTTCAATACCTCTAATGTTAAACTGTCTGTTTTTTTTAATTTATTTTCATTTATTTGTTTGTTCTGTTATCAGTATCACATGGAGTTGAAAGAATCTTGAAGTTTGGGTGCAAACCAAATACCAAGAATTGAAAGTCAAGTACAGTTTCTCCTTTGCTGGTTAAATCCTCTCCCTCTGACTCTGAGCATGCTATTCCCTTCTCTAAGGTGAAGTTTCCTCATAAGAGGATCAGAAAAATGATTATGAAAGTCCCATCCAATTGCAGACTCTTAAGAAGTTAGTTTTTCATCTCTTTTATTCTGCTATTTCCTCCCACAGTAGAATAAGAAAAAGGTGTGGCCCTGAGACATACTTGGTTTCATGCATTAGCTGTGTAAGTTTGGGCATTTAGTCATTCACTGAAAAATAAGCCTTAGTTTTCTCATCTGGACCAATGCAGTGGTAATAATACCTACTGGCTCAGGTAAAAACCTCACATAAAATCTGACTTGAACAGGCTTAAGCCAAAAAGGGAACTTATTAGCTTAGGTAAATGAAATGGCCAGATCTAGGGGGTGCTGCATGACTAGATTCAAGACTTGATGACAAGAAGGCTCTGCATCTCTCTACCTCCTGGCTCTATGACAGATCCACTTGGTGGCCTCTGTCACATCCAGGATCTACCCAGGCAAGCATAAGATCACTATATAACTAGATATCACAAGCACCACCAAAGACTCACTCCAGCAGTAGAAGAACATTTCTCCTACAGTAGGTAACCCAAAAATGGGAACCTAACTCTCACTGGTTTGCTCCCTAATCATTGGACTGGAAAAGTGAAATATATTGATTAGCTTAACCACTGCTCTCCAGTGCTTTTGGTAAATTGACTCTGCTTGCATCTCCATCAGCAAGAGACAAAAGAGAACAAGGGGGTTTCAAGTGTAAATTCTAGATAAGGCCACCCGGCTTTACTCTGTAGGTAAAGCTTCCCCTTTTCCAGGGCTGGCCATTTTTGAGGATAGCTTTGAATATATAGAATCAAACTCTGAATATACCTGGAAAAGCCCCACAGCTTTCTCCTTAATTAACAACAGGATCACTCTAAAATCGGCCCTGATATCACTTCTTCCCTATTATCTCTCTGGGACCAACTAAGAAGCTTCCTTACCCTCCATCCATTGAAATGATTCTTGTAAATATTAACAATAACTACCACATTGCTAGATCCATTGTTCAGTTCTTAGACCTTATTCTACCTGACCTCCAAGATCCATTTGAAATAATTGGTCCCCCTTCTGCCTTGACAGGCTTGATTTCCAGGATCTTGCAGTTTCCTGGTTTTTATCCTACCTCGCTGATCATTGTTTTTCTGTCTTTCGAGCAGAATCCTCTACTTAGCCCTTATTCATTTAGTAATCCTCTCCAGATACTTGGCTTTTTAATCATCTATATACAAAATACTCCAAATATTTATCTTTAGCCCAGGCCTCTCTCCCAGACTCCAGACTCATATATCCACTGCTTACTTTATATCTGCAATGGGTGCTAAAAGCATCTCAAATTTGACATGTCTAAAACTGACGTCTTGGTTCTGCCCCATTGCCCACCCCCATACTTTGCCACCACAAAATTTTCCCCATCCCATTTGATGACAACTACTTATTTCCTTTTATTCAGGCCCAAACCTTAGAATCACTTTTTCCTTCACAGGATACTTTTAACCTATCAGGAAACCCTGTTGGCTCTCCTGTCTACAGGTATTCTGAATCCAGCTACTACTTATCACCACCTCCACCGTTACCATCCTGGTCTGAACCACTTGAATGAATCCTGTTTTTGTTTTTGTTTTTTTTGCCTTTACTTTATTCTCAGCCTAGCAACAAGAATGATTCTTTAAGAGTCATGACAGACCATGACTTTTAAGCACTCTGTGCACAAAACTCTAAAATGGCTCCTAATTTAACTGAGAATAAGATCTAATGTCCATTTCTGTGGTCGATAAGACTACATATGATCTGAATCCCTGCCTCATCTAATATCTCCCCTTCACTCGTTCTATTCCAGGCATAATGACTTGCAGGCTGTCCCTCAACACAAGCCAAATGTGTGTCCATTTTAGAACCTGTACTCTAGGTGTCCTCATGCCTGGAAAACTCTTGCCCTCTACATCTGATTGTCCATGTCTCTAACCTTCTTAAAATCTTTGCTGAAATGGCATCTTATAAGTGAGGCCAATCTCAGCCTTCTTATTTACGACTGTACTCTCCTCCCCCTCCCTTCAGCTTTCTGATTTCTTTTTACACTGCTATGCTTTCTTTTATTTACCAGCACATGCCATCATCTAATGCATGTATTAACTTACCATTTAGTACATTTACATTTGCATGATTGAATATAAGATACATGCAGTGGTATGCTTGAGTCTGTTCTTACTTTCATTCAAGATCTAATTGTGTACATTTCTTTCCTACTCTGTATGTAAGTGGTAGCTTGCAACTGGTCATGGCAGGTTGGCTAAATCAGAGAAGTTCAGAAAGCTCCAAATTAGGTCTTCCTTTAATTTTTTTGAAGAGCCAGTTCTCAAATATTTTCCAACACAACACTCTATCCATGAGATCAGAGATCTTTGTTTTGTTAATTACCATATCTGCAACATCTAAACTGTGCTTGGCATATGGTAGCCACTCAATAAATGTTTACTGAATGGATACCTCAGAACCAATCATTATTTTAACCCTATTTTTTTGGGGGGGTACCACAAGAAGCTTAGAACTTTGATTATCCCTTTTCCTCTCCATAAATTACTATGGGTAATGAAAGAACTTGTCCAACCTCTACCATTCAATTCCCATACCCATGCTTTATTTTTTCTCTGTTTCATTTGTCACCATTTGATCTTTTCTATATTTCACTTCTACATTTGTTTGTATGTACATTCTATCACTGCAATGTTTTTGTCTATTTTGTTTGAAGCTGTATCTCAAGAACCTTATTCAATCACATATGTCCTGCCCCTGAAGTTGATGTTGGCAGTAGGAAGGAGTGTTTTTTTTTACCCCCAAGGGAAATTCAATGTATTATTTTGCCAGTAAAAAGGTTTTGCTTAGCAAAAATAACAGCTATCCCCTACAGTAGCCCATGGATATGTTTTAAGAGTAAATTAGAAATTTTATACAAAGTGTTTAATTTAACATTTCTAAAAGTAGGAACAGTAGAATACTCCTTCTGCAAGAACATACTGTGGTTACGCATGCCTATGGAAAAATAGCTCTGAGTCAAAAAATTTTGAATAATTCCCACTTCAGATTAAATAACACTAAAAGACTTTCTTTACTGCAGAATACCTCAGAGCATTTGATACACTAATGTAAATATAAATTCCCTAGGCATGTTAAAGCAAGAAAAAATTCACAAATATATATGTACATACATATTAATACATATATACATATGTATTATAATACCAATTATATATGCATATAATATATATGATACATAGAGAGATATACATACAGTATAATATATATACCTTTGTATACATACACACACTATGTATATACACACTATGTATATGCATATTACATGTGTGTGTATATATATATATACACACTATATATATGTATGTATACATATATATATATCTTTCATGTAATTTTCCTGTACTAAGAATATTTTGAGATTGCTTAACCATGCAGACATTCATTTTCTTACATCTTTGTACTTGTAAATTCTATCAGACTTGGTGATAATTAGATGTAAAATGCAAAGAAGCCAAGCTTTCAAGTTAGGAGTCTTAGATAAATTATATTCTTCCTAAGAACTTTATGCATGCACACATATATAAAAGCATACACACCTACACAAATGTATATGGATAAAAGATTATAATACTGTTAACACATACATGGGGGAGAATACTGAAACAATAAATAATGATTGAAATAGCTCAATATTCATAGTGATTTTGTTTTTCAAAATACACTTGAAATTTATTTTATTTAATGGATTTTTTAAAAAGGAAAATACACTTTTATTTGAGGATCCAGTTATTTATCTATAGTCATTAAACCAGATTCATGTCAGAACTCTTTATATTTTTGCATTTAACTCTTTATCTCAAAGAGCTTATCAAAATCTCAATAATATGAGGTGATTTCTAGTTGATTCTGACATAAATACTGTCATAGGAAAGCTCTAAGATTCCTCAGGTAGGGCCTTAAAGCTGGTGTTCTTGGCTGTTTTATGGATGACTGATGTTTCTCTGCACAGTCCCTGGGGTAGAGACTGGTCACAGTGCATTGAGAAGTGGTATGTGAACAGGGGATATGATATGGTGGTGATTCTCAGTGGGTACACTGTCTTATTAAAAGAAATCACTTAAGAGAAAGGAATTCCATGTGATAAAGTTATTTGAGATGGTTCATTTAGAATGAAAGTAGCAGTATGATTACTGGACCATTGACTGAGGTCTCCAACACAGTTCAAATAATTTCCTTCACTAGCCAAGCGTACTTGAGAGTGATGACAATCCACTGGAGAATGACAGCTCGGAAACTAAACAGTGTAAATTTATCTTTGGCATAGGTATTCCATGCAAGCCAACTGTAATACTAACCCATTTTCCCTAACCATCACAAGCCCTTCAACTTGCCAAAAACTGTGAAGAGTCAATAAAAAATGCAAATGTTGAAAATAAATGTGTGCATGCTCACATACACACACACACATAATGAGGAGGGCACTAAGGCATCTGCAAAATCCTGCCAAATTGCAGATTATTTATAGACAGAGTAATTTTAGTTCAGGGATAGTAGATCATCCGTGTAATTGCTATATATATTAAGGTGTGATATATCTGAAAATGTGTGCTTCCAAATCAAACCCCAGTATGGAATATTTATCTCATCAGTGAAATTTCTGTACTGTGTCAAACATATAGGTCTCCCTGTCAAAGATACTGTGAGGATGTTGTAAGATAATGAGTTTGAGGAAGCACTCAAATGAACTCTCAAATATGATGTAAAAGTAACTAAGTATTGCCTTTTTGTACAACCTTCCTCTCTGCTTTATCTCTCCTGGCCCTCTTTCCCAAATGTCAAAATATTCCCATCTTACACAACAAAATTTAAAAAGTAACACTAATTAGAAGCAAAGAGTTGAAGAATGCTTCAGAGTTATCTAATTTCCCTGTACACACATGTATTCCCAGATGTTCTTGAATTTCATTTATGGTACCTATTCATTCATTAGACAAACATGCCTTGAGCTTGAACTGTAAGTCTGGCACTGTGTTCCTACAAAGTAAGCATTGTAATTCTCATTTTATACATGAGTCTGGTGAGGCTTAAATACATTGAGTAAAATGCAGACCATATACTATGCAGTTGTGAAATGTTTCACACAAAACCCAGACATAAGTCTTCTCACCACTATAATGTGTGACCATGAGATAGGAGAGCATTTCAGAAGTTAGCTGACTAATATAAAGGCAAGGAAGATCACATATGGGCAAGGAACCATCATACATTGCCAAATATCTTCTTCAGCACAAGTGAATTTGGGCCAACATGATTTTGCACTCCCTCCCCCTTCAAACCTTCACCCCCACAGTATTCCATCATATAATATAACCTTTTTATAAAACTGTCTTTGGTTCATCTCTTCCTTCAAAAAAATTTATAACTTTTTTGAATTTTGATTCATATTAATCCACATTTCCCTCAAGACTCATCTGTATTTATATTTTGGATTATATATTTTTCTGTGCTAGGGTTTATATTTTTTGAACAAGACCTGTGTTGCATACATCATTCTATCTATCATGATGGCTATCCTGAGCTGAGCAACCAACACTTTTTAATGAATGAAAGGAAGGAAAGAAGGAAGGAAGGGAGGGAGGGAGGGAGGGAGAAAGGGAGGAAGGGAGGAACCATGGACTCAGCTTCTGTGTATGAACCACTCCTAATGTCATCCAACCAGCCAGCCAAACATTCTTCGAACTTTCTAGCTACTTATACATATCTATATTAATTCGTTCAAAACTTGAGAATCAACAATATGCCAGAGAAATTCTGGCAACTGGAGTACAAACCACAACCAATCATTCAGACTTTAGAGGTATTTCAGTCAGATTTGTGTTTAAAGATTACCCTCTGAAACCAGAAATGAAAGATAACTCTATGGACAAGTGGAAATGTAAGGAATAGCTCATAGGGAGCAAGGTTTCTCCTTGGTTTTAATATTGTCTTATCACAACATAGAACACTATTTCCTCTTTTTGGAAAAGCTAACATAGTGTAAACAATGAGGTAGTTCCATATCACTTATGAATCAGTGCCGAATTGTCAATAACATCAAATCATTATCAACGGTACAAGACCAGATATCAATTACAGGAAAAAAAAAACTGTAAAAAATATAAACACATGGAGGCTAAACAATACACTACTAAATAACCAAGAGATCACTGAAGAAATCAAAGAGGAAATAAAAAATACCTAGAAACAAATGACAATGAAAACATGATGATCCAAAACCTATGGGATGCATACAAAGAAGTTCTAAGAGGGAAGTTTATAGCAATATAATTCTACCTCAAGAAACAAGAGAAAACTCAATTAAACAATCTAAAATTACACCTAAAGAAACTAGAGAAAGAAGAATAAACAGAACCCAAAATTAGTAGAAGGAAAGAAATAATAAAATCAGAACAGAAATAAATGAAATAGAAACAAAGAAAACAATAACAAAGATCTATAAAACTAAAAGATGGTTCTTAGGGAAGGTAAACAAAATTGATAGAACTTTAACCAGACTCATCAAGAAAAATAGGGAGAGGACTCAATTCAATACAATTAGAAAAGAAAAAGGAGAAGTTACAACAGACATCTCAGAAATACAACTCCTAAGGGACTATGACAAGCAACTCTATGCCAATAAAATGGACAACCTGGAAGAAATGGACAAATTCTTAGAAACGTATAACCTTCCAAGACTGAACTAGGAAGAAATAGAAAATGTGAACAGACCAATCACAAGCACTGAGATTGAAACCGTGAAACTTCAAAGCTTTTGCACAGCAAAGGAAACCACAAACAAGACCAAAAGACAACCCTCAGAATGGGAAAAAATATTTGCAAATGAAGCAACCGACAAAGGATTAATCTCCAAAATTTACAAGCAGCTCATGCAGCTCAATAACAAAAAAACAAACAACCCAATCCAAAAATGGGCAGAAGACCTAAATAGACATTTCTCCAAAGAAGATATACAGACTGCCAACAAACACATGAAAGTATGCTCAACATCATTAATCATTAGAGAAATGCAAATCAAAACTACAATGAGATATCATCTCACACCAGTCAGAATGGCCATCATCAAAAAATCTAGAAACAATAAATGCTGGAGAGGGTGTGGAGAAAAGGGAACCCTCTTGCACTGCTGGTGGGAATGTGAATTGGTTCAGCCACTATGGAGAACAGTATGGAGGTTCCTTAAAAAACTACAAATAGAACTACCATATGACCCAGCAATCCCACTACTGGGCATATACCCTGAGAAAACCGAAATTCAAAAAGAGTCATGTACCAAAATGTTCATTGCAGCTCTATTTACAATAGCCCGGAGATGGAAACAACCTAAGTGCCCATCATCGGATGAATGGATAAAGAAGATATGGCACATATATACAATGGAATATTACTCAGCCATAAAAAGAAATGAAATTGAGCTATTTGTAATGAGGTGGATAGACCTAGAGTCTGTCATACACAGTGAAGTAAGTCAGAAAGAGAAAGACAAATACCGTATGCTAACACATATATATGGAATTTAAGAAAAAAAATGTCATGAAGAACCTAGGGGTAAGGCAGGAATAAAGACGCAGACCTCCTAGAGAACGGACTTGGGGTTATGGGGAGGGGGAAGGGTGAGCAGTGACGGGGCGAGGGAGAGTCATGGACATGTACACACTAACAAACGTAGTAAGATAGATAGCTAGTGGGAAGCAGCCACAAGGCACAGGGATATTGGCTCGGTGCTTTGTGACAGCCTGGAGGGGTGGGATGGGGAGGGTGGGAGGGAGGGAGACGCAAGAGGGAAGAGATATGGGAACATATGTATATGTATAACTGATTCACTTTGTTACAAAGCAGAAACTAACACACCATTGTAAAGCAATTATACCCCAATAAAGTTGTTAAAAAAAAAAAAACTTCCAATAAACAAATGTCCAGGACCAGATGGCTTCAAAGGTGAAATATCAAGCGTTTAGAGAAGAGCTAACACCCATCATTTTAAGACTCTTCAAAAAAAATTTCAGGAGAAGGAACACTCCCAAACTCATTCTATGTGGTCATGATCACCCTGATACCAAACCCAGATAAAGATACTACAAAAAAAGAAAATTACAGACCAATATCACTGATGAATAAACATGCAGAACACCTCAACAAACTACTAGCAAACAGAATCCAACAACACATTAAAAGAATCATACACCATGACCAAGTGAGATTTATTTCAGAGATGCAAGAATTCTTCAATATATGCAAATCAATCAATGTGATACATCATATTAACAAACTGAAGAATAAAAAACAAATGATCATCTTAATAGATGCAGAAAAAGTTTTTAACAAAATTCAACACAATTTATGATAAAAACTTTCCAGAAAGTGAGAATAGAGGGAACATACCTCAACATAACAAAGGTCATATATGACAAACCCACAGGAAACATCATTCTCAGTGGTGAAAAACTGAAAGCATTTCCTCTAAGACCAGGAAAAGACAAGGATGTCCATTCTTGCCACTATTACTTAAAAACGTTATGGAAGTCCTAGCCATGGCAATCAGATAAGAAAAAGAAATAAAAGGAATACAAATCTGAAAAGAAGAATTAAAACTGTCACTGTTTGCAGATGACATGATATTATACAAAACAAAATCCTAAAGATGCACCAGAAAACTACTAGAGCTAATCAATTAATTTGGTAAAGTTGCAGGTACAAAATTAATGCACAGAAAACTCTTGCATTCCTAGAAACTAATGATGAAATATCTGAAAGAGAAATTAAGGAAACACTCCCATTTACCTTTGCAACAAAAATAATAAAATACCTAGGAATAAACCTACCTAAGGAGACAAAAGACTGGTATGCATAAAACTATAAGACACTGTAAGACACTGACAAAAGAAATTAAAGATGATACAGACAGATGGAGAGATATACGACGTTCTTGGGTTAGAAGAATGAACACTGTGAAAATGACTATACTACCCAAAGCAATCTACAGATTCAATGCAATCCTTATCAAACTACCAGTGGCATTTTTCACAGAACTAGAATAAAAAAGATTAAAATTTGTATGGAAACACAAAAGACCCTGAATAGCCAAAACAGTCACGAGAAAGAAAAACGGAGCTGGAGGAATCAGGTTCCATGACTTCAGACGATACTACAAAGCTACAGTAATCAAGAAAGAATGGTACTGGCACAAAAACAGAAATATAGATCAATGGTACAAGATAGAAGCCCAGGGGCTACCCTGGTGGTGCAGTGGTTGAGAGTCCGCCTGCTGATATGGGGGACATGGGTTTGTGCTGTGGTCCAAGAAGATCCCACATGCCGAGGAGTGGCTAGGCCCATGAGCCATGGCCACTGAGCCTGCACATCCGGAGCCTGTGCTCCACAACGGGAGAGGCTACAACAGTGAGAGGCCCGTGTACTGCAAAAAAAAAAAAAAAGATAGAAAGCCCAGAGATAAACCCACGCACATATGGTCACCTTGTCTTTGATAAAGAGGCAAGAATATACAATGGAGAATAGACAGCCTCTTCAACAAGTGGTGCTGGGAAAACTGGACAGCTTCATGTAAAAGAATGAAATTAGAACACTTCCTAATGCCATACACAAAAATAAACTCAAAATGGATTAAAGACCACATGTAAGTCTGGACACTATAAAACTCTTAGAGGAAAACATAGGCAGAACACTCTATGACATAAATCACAGCAAAATCCTTTTTGACCCACCTCCTAGAGAAATGGAAATAAAAACAAAAATAAACAAATGGAACCTAAGGAAACTTAAAAGCTTTTGCACAGCTAAGGAATCTTTAAACAAGATGAAAAGACAGCCCTCAGAATGGGAGAAAATATTTGCAAATGAAGCAACTGACAAAGGATTAATCTACAAAATATTAAAGCAGCTCATGCAGGTCAATATCACAAAAACAAGAAACCCAATCCAAAAATGGGCAGAAGACCTAAACAGATATTTCTCCAAAGAAGATATACAGATTGCAAACAAACACATGATAGTATGTTCAACATCACTAATCATTAGAGAAATGCAAATCAAAACCACAATGTGGTATTACCTTACACATTGGTTAGAATGGCTATCATCAAAAAATCTACAAACAAAAAATTCGGGAGAGTGTAGAAAAAAGGGAACCATCTTACACTGTTGGTGGGAATTTAAATTGATACAGCCACTATGGAGAACAGTATGGAGATTCCTTAAAAATCTAAAAATAGAACTACCATATGACCCAGCAATCCCATGCTGGGCATATACCCTGGGAAAACCATAATTCAGAAAGAGACATGTACCACAATGTTCATTGCAGCACTATTTGCAATAGCCAGGATATGGAAGGAACTTAAGTGTCTATTGACAGATGAATGGCTAAAGAAGACATGGCACATATATTCAATGGAATATTACTCAGCCATAAAAAGAAACAAAATTGACTTGTTTGTAGTGAGCTGGATGGACCTAGAGTCTTTCATACAGAGTGAAGTGAGAAAGAGAAAAGCAAATACCATATGCTAACACATACATATGGAATCTAAAAAAAAAAAAAGTTTCTGATGAACTTAGGAGCAGGACCAGAATAAAGATGCAGATGTAGAGAATGGACTTTGAGGACATGGGGAAAGGGGAAGTGTAAGCTGGGACAAAGTGACAGAATAGAACTGACATATATACACTATCAAATGTGAAATTGATAGCTTGTGGGAAGCAGCTGCATAGCACAGGGAGATCAGCTCAGTGTTTTGTGACCACCTGTTGGGGTGGGATAGGGAGTGTGGGAGGGAGACACAAGAGGGTGGGGATATAGGGATATATGTATACATATAGCTGACTCAGTTTGTTATACAGCAGAAACTAACACAACATTGTAAAGCAATTAAACTCCAATAAAGATGTTTAAAAAAAATCATCAGGTCAAATTGTTAATACTTAACAATCAAATTGTTAAGACTCTGCACTGTAGTTTAAGCATTTCCAGTTTTCACATCTATTATCTCGTCAAGTCTGTGTAGTAGATAGAGTGAACAATATTACTTCTGGTTTACAAACAAGGAAGCACAAGCTCAGATGACATAAAAAGCTTGCATAAGGTTGAACGACAGATAAATGAGAAGAAGAAAAAAACGAATTTTTCCTGAACCTAGCATAGTCGCAGTATAGTTGTCTGATTCATCTCAGTGATGGGACCACTTATGGTAAGATTAATAAAATCCTCACAAAGTCTGTACAGCAAATTCCAAATCATTGTGATCTCTCTGTTCTCTTTGGACATATGAACAAACAATATCATTTACTATTTTTAGTACATGCTTGTCAATCAGAAACTGGATTGTGATGCCTCTAGTATCATTGAATTAAATTATTCTTTAATATTACACTTTTTAATCTTAATGTATGAATGCCTGTTCTTAGGTCTGAAATATCAGTCCCCAAGCTTTGATCTTTACATAGAGTCTGGATTTCAGAACTGATTTCCAGCCTCTGCCATGTAATAATATGTGATATGGAGCAAATTTCTTTAGCAATCCAAACGTATCCTCATAGGTTAAAAAAAAAAAAAGAGAGTGATATATTCTTATCAGTCACTGTGAAGGTTAATTGACACAGAAAGTAAAATTGCTTAATATCATTTAGAATAAATAATAGCTGCCCTAAAATAGCACCTGTGTTTAATATTATAACTAATCCCATTATATACTTGATTTATCCAAAAGACCAAGGGATATCTGTTTGCACTTACATTCTTCTCATGGACTAACCAGTGTATGCATGGAGCAGGTATCCAACACATATGTGTTGATTGATTTAAGATAATGTCCAGTAAGTTATGAGAGGTGGACTACTTGTGTATATTTACAAGATAAGTTGTGAATCAAAAAGAACATATCACAAAGCTATAACAGAAAAAATACAGTAAAGCTTATAGGGGTTGCCTACAAATTGTGGTCACTTACAAAGAGAAAACAAAATGAAAAGTGGAGAAAGCTACTCAGGCTAGCCCAAAAAAGTACAAATCTGGTTAATGGAAACAGCAGGCGTCAGAAAAATGACATATGGGCAGGCTGCATGAGAATGTAGATTACAACTAGAGAATTTCAAAGAACTTATTGTCTCTCTCTCTCTCTCTCTCTCTCTCTCTCTCTCTCTCTCTCTCTCTTCTCTCTCTTGCTCTTAACTCTTAGACTTATGGAAAATCTAATTCATAACCTGGGGGGTTTCAGTGTGGTAATACCATATCTCTTTAAGAACAGCATACTTTCTTACTCCTCAACTGAGGAAGTGAAATTCAAATGGCTTTTGAATTTGCTCAGCATCTTGTACCATTTTTAACCACAGGAAAATCAACTATTACAAAGTCTTAACCTCTGTTTGTTACTTGTTCCTCATTTTCTATGTGAGCTTCACATTAACATATGTGAGAAAATGTATAGAAGTAGAAAGTAAAAATTGCAAAGTGAAACAAAGGATAAAATGCCAGCTGTTATAGTCAACATTATGAAACTCTCATGATGGAACAATTAATAGGAAAATGTAGTCACAGTTGTTGGTCCTAATTAATCAGAAGGATGGGAATATGAACATGAGTTACTATTAAGTACACAAAGTGGGAAAGAAAGTTTATACATATCACAATAAAAATATAAGACCACAAGTATATAAGGTATGTTGTTCTTAACATTTTTTTCAGCCCACAAGGTATTCCAAATTTTCAGTAAATGAAATCTAATCCAGAGTCCCACATTTTTCTAATTTTTTAGTAATTATATTTATTATATCATTACTATATCTTATGTTTATATAATAGTTTATAATTTGCAAAATATTTTCATATAGTTATCTCCTCTGATCCTCACAATGTCCAGTGAAGATGATAGAGCAGGGGTGACAGTTAAGAGGGTTCCTCATAAATAATTCTCTCTCTTTCCTTCTGGACATGTGATAGTATTGCATTACCTTGCCTACTTGAGATTTGGTGAGGACCTTGGATTAGTTTTTGGTCAATAAACCAAGGAGAGAAGTAACATACGTCATTTTGGTGCCATGTCATGCTTCTCTGTAGTCTTCTTTCCTTCTGGCAAGTGACTACTAATGTTCAGGACAGTTGCTGCTTCATCAGTGTGGAGCTCTGAGAAACTGCAATGATCAGCTCCATCACTACATGTCCTGGGATCAAAATGCAAAGTGAGCAAGAAATACATATTTGTCATTACAAGTCACTAAGACATTGGGGTCATTTGTTGCCATAACACAACCAGACTTTTCTGATTGATAAAGCAAGTATAATTTTCCCTTCCTTTAAAATGATTGTCTAATGCTTAGAGAAGCTAAGTGGCTTACTAGAGATAGAATCATTTAAATTAAAAGTACTATTTTTCTTTTAGAGCAAGCAAAATATGGAGAAAACAGAAAAATAATTAAATAATAATATTTTTACCAAAATAACATGATTTTTCATTTAGTGTTATCATCTTGTGTGTGTGTGTGTGTGTGTGTGTGTGTGTGTGTGTGTTTTCTAATGTTTTGCATTAAAAGTGGTTTTAGGTGGAGAAGGAATTTGTGCAGCATGGAAATCTTTGTGTTGATATTTAATTTTCTTCTCTATAGTCAGAGTGTAAATATTTCTGTGACCTTGTTAATTCTTTTATCTTTGTACAGAAGCTGGAAGTGGTCTCCTTAATTTCTGACAGCAAGTTGATAATACATACATTGGGTCAGCATATAGGCTGGAGGTCCTAACACTGCTTTCTAGAATGTCTCCAGTTTTGCCTTAAGTTTCTTTAGAACACAAATTCAAGATAATCAAAATCAGTCCCCTGTATCAACTTATTACATTAATCAATACAAGAAATCTACTCCAACCTTTAAGACAGTGGAGGAGTAAGATGTGGACATCGCCTTCCTCCCCATAAATACATCTACATGTGGAACAGCTCCTACAGAACACCTACTGAATGCTGGCAGAAGACCTCAGACTTCCCCAAAGGAAAAAAAAAAAAGAAAAAATCCCCACATACCTGGATAGGGCCAAAGAAAAAAAGAAAAATATCAGAGACAAAAGAATAGGGATGGGACCTGCACCTCTGGGAGGGAGCTGTGAAGGAGGAAGTTTCCACACACTAAGAAGCCCCTTCACTGGTGGGGATGTATGTGGGAGGGGAGGAAACTTCAGAGCCACAGAGGGGAGCACAGCAACAGGGGTGCAGAAGGTAAAGTGGAGAGATTCCTGCACAGAGGATTGGTGCTGACCATCACTCACCAGCCTTAGATGCTTGTCTGCTACTGACACACCCGTGGCAGCCTGTGCAGCATGCCACTGCCAGGGTCCCATCATCCAGGGCCAACTTCCCCAGGAGAATACATGGTGAGCCTCAGGCTGCTGCAATGTCATGTCAGCCTCTGCTGCCCCAGGCTTGCCCTGCATTCCAATTAGGACTACTGTACCCTTCCCTCTCCTAAGCCTGAGTGAGCAAGGAAGACCTAATAAGCTGCTGCTTTAACCCTCTCTTGTCTGGGCAGGGAACAGATGCCTGAGGGCAGCCTCCAGGCAGAGTTGGGGCCAAAATCAAAGCTGAAGCCCAGTGGCTGTGAAAACAAAGAAAAGAAGGGGAAATTTCTCCTTGCAGCCTCAGGAGCAGCAGATTAAATCCCCACATCAACTTCATAAACACTACATCTGTGGAATACCTGAATAGACAATGAAAGTTCCCAAAATTGAGGTGGTGGACTTTGGGAGCAACTGTAGATCTGGGGTTTGCTTTCTGCGTCTGATTTGTTTTTGATTTTATGTTTATATTAGTTTATTATTCAGTGCTTGTTATTGTTGGTGGATTTGTGTATTGGTTTGGTTGCTCTCTTCCCTTTTTTAATTTATTATTTTTTAAATTTAAAAATTTTATTTCTATTCTTCTCTTTTTGTGAGTGTGTGTGTGTATATTGCTTTGTGTGATTTTGTCTGTTTAGGTTTGCTTTTACCATTTGTCCTACAGTTCCGTCTGTTCCTTTTTTTTCTCTTTTTTAGATTTTGTTGTTGTTGTTTTGGTTTTTGCTTGTTTGTTTTCTTTTTATGAGTGTGTGTGTGCATGTTTCTTTGTGTGATTTTGTCTGTTTAGTTTTGCTTTTACCATTTGGTTTGGGGTACTATCTGTTTGGTTTCTTTTCTTCCTTTTCTTCCAAGCCTTGAGGCGGGCGGTGTCTTGGTGCTCCGGCTATATTTTGGACCTGAACCTCCAACGTGGGAGAGCCAAGTCCAGGACATTGGACCACCAGAGACCTCCCAGGCCCATGTAATATCAATTGGCAAGAGCTCTCCCAGAGATCTCCGTCTCAACACTAATACCCAGGTCCACCCAATGTCCACCAAGATCCAGTGCTGGATGTTCCATGTCAAACAACTAGCAAGACAGGAACACAACCCCACCGATTAGCAGACATGAGCCTAAAGTCATACTGAGCTTACAGACACCTGAAAGAAACATCACGAGATGCAGCCCTGCCCACCAGAAGGACAAGATCCAGCCCCACCATCACAACACAGGCACCAGTCTCCTCCAGCAGGAAGCCTACACAAGACACTGAACCAACATCACCCACTGGGAGCAGACACCAAAACAAACGGGAACTATGAACCTGCACCCTATGAAAAGGAGACCCCGAACACAGTAAGTTAAACAATATGAGAAGACAGGAAAATATTCATCAGATGAAGGAGCAAGATAAAAACGCACCACACCAAACAAATGGAGAGGAAATAGGTAGTCTACCTGAAAAAGAGTTCAGAGTAATCATACTAAAGATGAACAAACATCTTGGAAATAAAAGGAAGAAAATACAAGAAATGTTTAATGAGGATCTAGAAGAATTAAACAGAACACAACAAATGAAGTTAAAAGTACTCCAGAAGGAATCAAAGGCAGAATAACTGAGGCACAAGAACAGATAAGTGACCTGGAAGATAGAATACTGGAAATAACTGCCACTGAGCAGAATAAAGAAAAAAGAATGAAAAGAAATGAGGACAATCTCAGTGACCTCTGGAACAACACTAAATGCATGAACATTCGAATTATAGGAGTCCCAGAAGAAGAACAGAAAAAAAAAAAAAGGACTGAGAAAATATTTATAGATATTATAGTTGAAAACTTCTCTAATATGGGAAAGGAAATAGTCAAACAAGTCCAGGAAGCACAGAGAGTCCCATACAGGAAAAATCTAAGGAGAAACATGCCAAGTCACATACTACTCAAACAAACAATAATTAAATATAAAGAAACAATATTAAAAGCAGCAAGAGAAAAGCAACAAATAACATATAAGCGGATCCCCGTAAGGTTAACAGCTGATCTTTCAGCAGAAACTCTACAAGCCAGAAGGGAGTGGCAGGAAATATTTAAAGTGATGAAAGGGAAAAAAAACTGCAACCAAGATTACTCTACCCAGCAAGGATCTCATTCAGATTTGATGGAGAAATTAAAACTTTTACAGACAAGCAAGAGCGAAGTGAATTCAGCATCACCAAACCTGCTTTACAACAAATGCTAAAGGAACTTCTCTAGGCAGGAAACAAAAGAGAAGGAAAAGACCTACAAAAACACCCAAACCAATTAAGAAAATGGTAATAGGAACATACATATCGATAATTACCTTAAACGTAAATGAATTAAATACCCCAACCAAAAGACACAGACTGGCTGAATGGTTACAAAAAGAAGACCCATATATATGCTGTCTACAAGAGACCCACTTCTGACCTAGGGACACATACAGACTGAAAGTGAGGGGACAGAAAAAGATATTCTATGTAAATGGAAATTTTTTTAAAAAGCTGTAGTAGCAATTCTCATATCTGACAAAATAGACTTTAAAATAAAGACTATTACAAGAGACAAAGAAGGATACTACATAATGATCAGGGATCAATCCATGAAGAAGATATAATAATTGTATATATTTATGCACGCAACATAGGAGCACCTCAATACAGAAGGCAAATGCTAACAGTCATGAAAAGGGAAATAGACAGTTACACAGTAATACTAGGGGATAAAGTCACTAAAGTGCTAAAGGGACTCCACTTTCATCAAAGGGCAGGTCATCCAAACTGAAAATAAATAAGGAAACACAAGCTTTAATTGACACATTATACCAGATGGACTTAATTGATATCTATAGGACATTCCATCCAAAAATAAAAAAATACACTTTCT